>NW_020955332.1:628368-677214 GCF_003031625.1 Empidonax traillii
GGGAGTGTCCTAACCGGGATTCGAACCCAGATCTCAGCGTTGATAACGCTGTGGTTTAGCCACTGCACCACCAGGGACACTCATTGAGAAGTATATTTCTGTGACAAATATCACAAAACATTTGTCAACATTTTAATAGTAAAAGAATCTTATATCAGGGAAAGGAGAGAAAGAGAAACATAGAGATCTTTGTTCTTCTTGATACCTACCTACACATATTCATTTCCTAGCTAAAATATTTTTGGGCTTGAGGTTTCCTTTTTAGACAATGATTAATTATAGAATATTTTATCCCAACACTGACAAGGACTTATGAACTCTGTTTTTATTTGAAAACTTTGTTCATTGTATGTTAAGTTGAAGTTTTAAACTCCAAAAATCTAAACAGTGTAAGATACAGCCTAGGACAGGAATTCCTCTGTTTAAAAATCACTTATAAAATACTAATCATAAATTCTTATGGTTTTCACTATTTAGCAGCTCTACCCAGGTATTGCCAATGTATAAAGTTAGGCTTTAATTAAAGATTAAGATGCATTTGACACTACCTAACTGAGCACTGCTAACGGCACATATCAAAGACAAATGGTCATAGTCCTCAAGTAGTGTTTTATTCTTTCCTTTTGAAAAAAACAAATATAGAAATTCATTGATTACACAGCTGTCTTCTTCTTGTTTTGTGTTCCTGTTGGGATTTGACATCAAATAGAAGCCAAGCAGTACAAATTGCATTAGCTGGTGTCAGTGTCATCATTTCACTCAAGCCTCGATATTCTTATCTCATAGAAAAAAATATAATGAAATGAAGCCTCTGTAAACTTTTTCTAGCGGTAGATGAGTTCTCTATGGACATACTTTTATGGTTCAGTTCACACAGAGGAGTGTTTATGTGATAAAAGAGAAGGTTTCTTGCTAGCCTGGACAATCATGTAAAGCTGTTTTCCTGAGATCTCTGAAGTTTCATAAAGAAAACAGATTGCAGATTTTCAATTCTAAATCATGTCTATCTGCCGTAGGCTTACACTTTTGCCACTAACTACTCTGCTGACTCATTGCCTGACTCATTCAATGAGTTTCATGCTGTTCAATATTAATTTAGCTTAGGGAAAAGCATGCCATCAAGCATTTGCCATCTTAACACACACACTCTCTCTCTTTGAGTTGTAGCTAATGACAAAACCCAGAGGTGGGCCAGAACAGGGAAATGCAGCATTTGCTGCCCTGAAAACTTTGATCCTCTCAATGAAGGTCATGCATGTGGCCAGCCCCAAGAGTACTAGATGCGAAATGCAGGGTCTTTGGGTGTTGTACCTTGGTCTCAGTCCAAACTACCACTAGTTACAGAGTGCTACCCTAAAGTGATACTTATAAAAATGGTGCTGAAACCCTTCCAGAGGCTACACTTCAGACACTTTAAATATTTATTATAAAATGATGTTTTGAATATTTATGAATAGAATTCTAACTGGATGTTTTCCTGGATGGAACTTGGGTTTGCATTCTTCTTAATGACAATGTATAAACAAATAAAATCAGGGATTATACCAAAGACAACAGCTCAATCTCTTGCTGTTTATGGGCTTCATATTAAAGATTTCTGAAATTTTTACTTCAGAAAGCACACCCAGCAAAAAATAGACAAAAGTTCTTTCAACAAAAAGTACTTTTTGAACAGATTCTTGTCATATAAGGATGGTCATTTAATAATATTTTTTTTAAAGATTCCTAGTCAAGACAAAATACTGTTCCATTATTTACACTACTGCAGCTTTAACCTTCCTTCACCCCAACCTCAGCTATAAAAGGCATCCAAAGACAACAGGAGCAGCATCCTCCCTCTAATTTAATTAGAGCTGGCTGAGACAGAGCTCAAATGTTTTTCTTGAAACACAGGCAGGGTTTCGGGCTGATTACCTTTCTGCTCCTGTTTTTTGTCAGTTTCACATCCACCATCTTTTGGGAGTGAGGGAGTACATAAATCTTTGGACTTTCTGTCATCTGACCTCATTTGCTGATATGATTGAGGGAGCAAGAAAAAGCAGCCCACCCACAGTGGAGGTGACTGCTCAGATGGTACAATAGGTGTCATAATCTCGGAGACATTCTTACCACATCCCAGGGACACCAAATCCACTGCTCTGTATACAGTAGGTCTGAAAAATTGTAACATTTAATTTTAAGTTGCTACCTCTTGGACTGACAAAGAATTCAGGGCTCCAATTTTTCAGTTTATTTGGTTTTGAGGTAAGACATCACACAAGCTGCTGAGAAGAGCATCTACCAATTACCAATTACTTAGAGAAAACAGCTAATTGCTACAATCCCATTTCTAGATTCAAAGCCAGCTCAGGAATAAGCCAGACAACAAACTGCTCCTCATCATAGCTGAGGCATATATGGAAGTACAACCTACAGTGATTGTCAGCCTTTGGTGTGATAAACTCTCCATGGCATTTGGGCACTGAAAGGTTGGATGCAAACCAAATTAGGAGGCTTCAGAACTGTAGTCAGGGATTTGAATAGCAACACAACCCAAATCCCTATTTCGAAGGCCACATCTTTCTGAATGATTCAAATATCCTTTGTGTAATATACACTAAACCTGCCTCTCACAGTCATAAATCATATTCCTCCTTTACTGATTGCTTGTCTGAGACCACAAAGATTTTATATGGAAGTTGGAGGGAAGAGATGAAGTCTGTGAGATATCAACCACAAGTTACTTGTGATGAGGTACTGAAACCTCAGAGTCTGGATCAATCTTCTTAATTGATGGTGGAGCACTGTGGCAGTGAAAGCACAGCAAAGTTCACAAAGAACTTAATAGTTTTAGCTTAGTGGAAAAATTAGAAGATGAGCAATAAAATTTGGTTAGATGCGAACAGAAACACAGCACATTCCACTTCAACAATCACAGTGTATCATTATTGTTTGAATAATGCTAGGTCTGGAGAAGAAGAATCTGTGTATATGTAACTCGATTTGCATAACTGTGAGCCCAGAAAGGTCAAAATAAGATTGTACATACTTCATTCTTCTGTTTCCTCCTCTTAAATTGTTTTTACTGAAAAATCTTGTAATTTAGGTAAATGTGGTTACACATACGAGAGAAGGCGACCTCCCTGCAGATGATTAAAATTGTGCATGGAGCTACGCATACAAGAAGTAAAAACAGAATTGAGGGAGGGTCCACAGCTAGATTAATAGAAACTGAGGAGCTGGCATCAGCCTCCTACAATGCCACAGATGTTGCTTATACCCTGAACCTTAATCTTCCTTGAAAATCAGTAAAATATTGCTTCCTTAAATCCTGACAGTCTTCAGGAAGAAGAACAATATACCCAGACACTACTTTAATGAGGCCATCTAAAGGGTGTATAGATAAGAAAAACATCTGCTGCCTCCCATAACAGTCTTTCCTCTTTTCCCTATCTCCTAGGCAGCAAACCAGGTTGAGTTACAGGCAGAGCTATTTAGCTTTATTCTAGCATGTGCAGAACTTTCGTCACATTTTGTCTCATCAAAGATTTTATCACTGTATCATAAGCCACACCTGGTTCCTGTATAAGAAAAGCAAAATTTCTGGCAAATTGTGTTGTCAAGCTTTGCAAACATTTGGCTCAAAATAAGTACTCCTTTCCCTCCTGGTCTGCACACATTTACAAGTCTACCTGGCTTCTGCATGGCTCTAAGGAGAGGGAGAGAAAACCGGGTCAACAGTTGTTTTTCCCTCTGCTCCCATTGCCAGAGGCACAGTTCAGTCTCACTTCTAGTTCACTTGCAAGACTTTTACATAAAGCTTTACAGGGCTGTACTGGTAGATGCTGTCTCTTCAATTAATACAGTATATTTGCTTATTTATTTAATAATTTTCTTCCACTTTAAAATAAAAGGCTCTGGTACTTTAAAAGGTGCCATGAAAACAGGTTTGAGAAAAGATTTACCACTCCAAATATAGAGGTCAGTAGGAAAATTAGGGGACCTGACACCTTTGCAAATGTTTAGCAAAATTTTCTTGGGAATTTAGATCTTCTTATGCTGGGACTCATGTGAAGGAGCTTTTAAGTTCCACTGCTACCATAAACATTTGTAATGTGGTAGTAATATGGTGCCACAGCACTTCCTAATTTCTCAACATTTCTTAACTTTTAAGTAGTAGACTTTGCCAGCATAATACCATTTGTAAGACTGCTTTTTGGTAGTGATTGCACATTACTGTGAGTATCAGTATAATGACATGAACTGAAAAACAGCAGAAGCTCTCTGAAGTGGAACTGTATTGATGCTTGGGAAGGTCATCACCAGGGCTGGAAATTTTCCATTCACCACACAGGGCTCTGCCACTTGAGCTGCTCAAGGAGGCAATTAAGTAGCAGCTAGCAATATCATTGTTACTTAGAAAACCAGCTCTAGTAGGGACAGAGGAATACTAGTACAGAAATCAGTTCATAGGGGATAGGAAGACTTAAGAATCACAGATTATATTCCTCTGGAAGTCAGCATGAACTAGTGAACACAATTTTCCTTATTCTCTTTTTTTATCAGCTTTGTTTTTTCTCACCTTTGGCTTCACCCCATGCTCATTCCCTTTGCCAGCTAGTGTATAACTTTTCGTGCCTATCTTGGTGTTTTTCTCCGTGGATATGAAGTTGCATAGTCAGCTTCATATAATAATACATCTAATTAACAAAAAGCTAACAGTATCTTTAAAAGGAGTGGCTGTTGAATTATTTATCTCTAATAGTATGCATTCAAATAGCACAGAAAAAGTAATCTTGTTATGTACGGTAAAAAAGGCACATGTCAACTTCACCTAAAAAGGTTGTAAGAGGCTTCAATTTCTGTTTTCTCTGACATTTCAGTAGAGGTTTCTATGCTTTCAGATCTAAGATCTAGTAGAGTTTGCTTTCCTTTCTATGTTTTTCTGTGGGACAACACAGAACAGACTAGACAGAGGTCTTTTTTCTTGTAGCAGACAAATTGAATGCTAATTTCTGTTTGCATGAACCTTGGTACTGTCTCCTGATAAAATCTCCTGTAGAGTACAAAATCACTTTTTAAACATGAAAAACATGACATTAGAAAAACTTGTCTTGCTGATATTATTATCTCCTGTATTCTGTGTCATGCTTTGAAGTCTAATAAGTCACTCTGCACTCCTTTGGTAGCAGTGTAGAACAAAGGATTTGAAGTGTTTGGGTGCTTCTCTTGCTCAGGAATTAACTTCTTTTTTGCTAGGAAGATGTTAGTTTTAACCTTCCATTATGTTCATACTTAAGAATTTTATGGAAAAACACATGAAAAGGGATAGGAAACATTGCTGCAACTAATGGCAAAAGTAAAGGTAATTAAACTCTAAACATCTTAGTCAGCCCTCAATGTAAATAATTCTAAATCTATATCTCCAGATTTGCTTTTCCAATAATTAATCACATTTAGATTACATCATTATTCACTATGATAAATCAGACTGGAAATTCTGGAAATAGACTTTGATTTACATTAGCACTATCTATAATTCTTATAAAAGTACAGGGTATACTATGCCACACAAGAACCACAGGAATTTTGAGAGGAAGAGGAAGTGAGCTGGGTGCTGGAACAGGCTCCCCAGGGAAGTGGTCTCAACACCAAGCTCGAGAGAGTTCAAGAAATGTTTGGCCAATACTCTCAGGCATATGATGTGACTGCTGGGGATGGTCACGTGCAGAGCCAGGAGTTGGATTTTGATGATCCTTGTGGGTCCCCTCCAACCTGACATATTCTGTAATTCTGTGAAACTGCCTGACATGTTTGGGCAACGCAGATGTCTTGCTGGGTCTGCTATTCATGCTATTATTAAATGGGTTATATGTAGTTCTTTGAAGAAACTGGATATGGATGTCAATTAACAAAGTATAACTTACTGATATTATATATCAGAGAAGAATATTTTTGTAACCCCAAAAGAAGTCTGAGGAATTTAACATGAGCAGACTGAGAAGGGACAATTAGTTAGTGGGCTGTCTGTGCAGCTCTGAAATACTGAAGGCACTTGGCTCCAGCTACAGCCATCTGGAATATTTCCATTTGTACTCAAATCTTAACTAGAAAGAAATGTCAGAGGGAGTAGGTAGAGTCATACAAAATTTAGGGAACCATCTAGAAGCCCTAGAAAATGTCTGGAGCCCCAGTTTGTGCAGCCAGGAGATGCCAGAAGAATGCAAGTGACAGGTATAGAAAACAGATAAAAAAGGAATGTTAAGTACAAATAAAAATTACATTTCTATCTTATTTGCAACTTTTGTCCAAAACTATCCCTAAAAGCCTGATGTTAATTATTGCTAATTATGTCTTAGCTTTTTTTTTTCCACAGAGCCATTTTGGTGCCAGGAACAAGATGAATCTGGATGGAATCAGCAAACATGGGATATGACAACAACAGGGACTGCCAGGAAAAGATGGTATGTGCAGGCCTCAGATGCCCTGTGTATGGCAATGGACATCCTACCCGTCCAGTAGTTGGGAATCCAGGCAAGAGCTCTGGGAAAGGGAGCATTCTTTCTCTGAGGAATAAAGCAAAGGTGCGGCCCACAGGCCCCTTGCAGGGTTGCCCTGCTGAAAAGATATGAAGGTCTAGTTCATAGCTGAAAGACACAGCTGATGCTGGCAGGGTTAGGCTGCACAAAATACTTTAACTCTCCCTGAGCTGCAGATCTGAAACTGCAGTGGAAATGCTGTGAAAGATGTCTAGACTGTGGGATTTTTGTTGTGTAGTGGCTGTTCATTGTCAGGTTGGGAAAGTAGTTGCAGACTTCGAATCAAAGTAAGAGCAGAAGGTTTGTTCTGCTAACCTCTCTTCTTATTCCTCCCACACATACACTGCTACATGTCACATATAGATGAGTTTTAACGACTCTGGAAGAGCTGACCAGAATCAATCTCTCTTCACTTAGATTGTCTTGAGAACTTAATGTCTGAAGAAAGTAAACAACAAGAAACAATTAAGTATCTACTACGGGAAGCTGACACAATATTTCCATAAATTGGATCTACCTTTACGGGCTTCTTGAGCCACAACATTACAAGTGATTTCCGAAGTTTTTTAGTGGAACATGGGCATTTTGCCATTTATGCACAAATGAGTAAAGCATACTCCAAAACTCAGCAAATACAAACTCCAGGTGGACTGGCCAGATTTTGCATCTTTTCTAGCCATGGAGAGCAGCCCAGACCCTTTCCAACCCAAGAAGCACAAAACCCAGAAAGTAACACTCTCTGCAACACTTTGTCCATCTGAAGGATGCCAAGCACACCGGCCACATGTGCATATGTACAGTCACCATCCAACACTTTGGGAACACGTGGCTGTTCAAAGATCAAGTGATGAAAACTCCCTTTGCTGCAGCAAACTTTCTTGTCTAAACTAGCACAGCAAAGTCGCTGTGCACCAAAAGGCCTAAATAAGGTGTGGACTTCCCTCCATGCAATGAATTCCAAGCTTGCTAAATGTGGCATCCTGCCATAGGAAGCTGAATCCTTAAGTGACCCAGCTTCACCTCTGGCTGGCCAGCTACCTCACAGCTAAAGCTGATCAGGGAGTGTAACAGCAGGGGAGAAGAGAAAGTAAGTGTTAATATGTATAAGCACCTCTCTTGCTTAAAATTAGTGTCATCATCCCAATCCTTGAGAGCACAGTTTTATTATTTAGACAGAAAGCTCACAGACGCAAAACCAAAGCCATTTCCTGGGCCGAAATGACCTAGCGCTATTGCCCAACCTAAGTCATCCTAGCTGCCTTGACAGGAAAGAGATCTGATTTTCTTAAACCAATCTACCCATACATTAATTTCACTACCAGTTGGGTTCGCGTTCCAGCTTACTACCATAAGTCATTGCTCTTGAACAAGTATGCAGGGCAAAGACAAAAACAGGCCTTATTCACTTCAAGTCTCAGCGCCGCAGGCTTTGAGAGCCTGGTAAGTCAGCCAGTGTTGAGCTTGGACCTCACTCAGAAAACAATTGACCTTTTGTCCTCCCTCAGGGAATGCACGTAGCAGGGTGGGTGTGCTTAGCAGTACTTCGAAGGACTGGGATGATCTCTGGATGTAGCATGATATAAGAAAACATTAAGAACAATGATAGAAACTATGTGCTCAAAGTAGGATAACTTGCCACACCCCAGTAGAAAAATACAGAAGTGTGTGTTCAGCATATCCGTGGAAATGCAATGGAGCCAACTGGGATTTCATGCCACATCTAGCAAGCTGCCTGTGGAACCACTGCCACTGGCAGCTGTCAAATGTTGCCAACTATCTCATTAGTATTGAGAGAATCTACCAAAGTGAGCACTGGGTTAGTGGGCAGGTAGGAAGGAGAGACACTCCAGTAGAGCCTCCCCAGAAGCAAGGAACTGAATTTACACCCTTTTTTTCCTTCCTCTTTTGTTCTTCTCCCATACACAGTACAGATAACTTCAGTTTGGATTCAAACAATTTTTTTCCCATGCAGGAAAGAGAGAAAAAAATACAGCATTTTAAAATATCCTCCCCCAAAGAAAGCAAAACCAGTGCAGTAATCAAAGTTACAATTCTGAGAAGGAATACTATCAGGAACTCTGTGAAACCAGCTAACAGCTACTCCAGGCTGTCCTTTCCACTGCAACTTTACACAGAAAGTGCTCAGAAAGCATAGATTGGGATGCAGAAGGCTGAAAGAAAAGACATAAGAGTGATTTAACAAGTGGTCAGAGCTGAAACTTTACTGTTTTGGGTAAACTAATACAGATATTGATCATTTAAACTGCTGCATCAATATTAATGAAAGACAAAATACTTACTTAGAGGTTTCTGCTCATCTTTTTAAAGCAAGTGATTTTAAGTGCTGCACCGAAGACAGATCCAGACCTCAGAAGTTTTCAGTCTTGCTTGCCAGGATGTCTGAACAAGTATACTTTGCTATTTGCAGCAGTGCAGCACATAGCACATAATTCCTCCAGTCATGGACTGAAACCCCTCTGTGTTAAGGACTGTACACATAGCTGGACATTCCAGGCTCTCCTCAGACAAGGGAAGCAGAGGGAAAGCAGACAGATACAGGGAAAACAAACACATTATGAGTAAATATTCCTGGCAGAGGACCCACGATTGTAATTTACAGTTCACATAGGTTTTTATAGACCTTTCTATAAAGGTGAGTTGCGTCAGGAGCCTGAAAGACTCAGCATTGCTTCACTGCAGGTGAGAGAGCTCCTCCAAACATGAGGGCAAGAGGGAGAATATCACACAAGCTGATATTTGAAAATTTTAGCCGGAGGCATTTGCAGAAACCAACTAGTAGTGGCAACTGACTTTTAATGTTAAAAGACAAGGAAGACAGAGATGATAGGATTTGAGGCATATAAATCTGAGTGCAAGTCCAGAACAGCTGATGCAGCAGAAAGAGGGAAAGTTTCTGAGCAACTGGAAGGCACAGCTGTAAAGATGTTGCAAAAATCAAATGAGACAAAATAATTAGAGTGTAAGAAAGGTAAATAATTTAATGTAAAATAAATTTTTTTAAATAACCCAAGGTTGTAAAGCATAACATAAACATCATCATTCTAGGAATATAAACCTTCCTTTTACAATTTTTCTTATATGAATGCTCCTATGGAAAGAAAATCCATCAAATCACTAGCTATGCACATAGTCACCTGCAATCTGTGGTTTTCACCATCACCCTGACTTCAGGGTGCTTTTGGAGTGGCAATATTTACTCCCCCTGGATAGTTTACTGGTACCAAAGGAAAATCTGATTCCCTGTGAAATCCAACTTCAAATGTCCCACTTTAAATTAAAGGACTGACATTTATATGCAGCACTAAAAAGAAATAAAATGTGGTTTAAGGTCACAAAATATGTTCACTAAGGTAACCCAGGGGAGCACACAACTGCACAGTATGGTCATGAACTGCTGATGTAACTACTGCTCCACAGGCATCTGACAGTGAGGGGAGAAATACGCTATGGCCTTGATGTGGAAGCCAAGGTAGTAATTTCATTTCTTACTGCTAAGTAGTATACAAAAAAGCTAATATATATATATATATATAAGAGCATCCTACTCGGTATTTTCATCCTCTATTAGAGCGGGAATGTTTTATAATGTTGCTTAGCATTCAAGGATTTTCACAATGTGGGTAGTGGACTGTGAAAATGGAACTGGAAGGTACCTTTGGGATTTCCAGCTACAACTCCATAATAGTTAGACATGTCCTAAAAGCTGGAAAAAGCAGGAGCTGCTGAGCTGGCACATTGCTCTTACCATCCAGAGAGAAGTGTCAGCGTAAGCTTTGAAAGATGCCATTAAGTGGCCTTGTCTGGTAGAGGAGAACAGCCAAGGGATATATATTTTTGGATCTTGATAGTGACCACGATGTGCCACTTATGGATGAAATATATAGCACTCCTCAGTTCGTGTATTTGATGAAAATGATGGCTCTATACCTTAGCTTTTTGATTCAGTGCTCTTGTGATGTAAGAGGTGGAGTGATGCAAGGTTGGCAGGCCCTGCAGGTAAGGCTGGGAATTAGCTGAAGAGCAGGAGACAAAGCTTCCACAGGCTCACAGTATGTGTTCAAGTCTGTGTCACCATTCTGCTGTCTTCACCTACCTCAACAGTTGTCCACTTCCTATGCAAGAGGCTGCTGACAGGAGGGACTGTAGATCTGCAAAATGAGAGCAATTGAATGGTGAAGAGATAGATATGGCAGCCTAAAGTTTCTGGCCTCAGCCATTGCAACAGCTCTTGTAGAAAAGGCTTAAAAGATTATTTCACTAAGAAATAAGGATAACAGTGCTTATTTCTTAAGAGTGTTTTACCAAATACAAGTCTGGACAGGGATGGAAAATGAATACTAAGTATTATATTAATAATGATTAAGCCTGATGCTAATCCGGCTTATATTTCACAATCAGCACAGATTCTGAGTTGAAGCTCTGTTGCTTCCTGGCTTTTAAACATCTGTTTTTCTTAACTCTTACTTTCATTATGTCCTTCATTATAAAGCCTAGACTTAAAGTCTCCTTTATTTCTGTACCCTTTATATCTCTATTCGTTTATCAAAACTTTTAGAGATTATAGTGATACTCTATGGAGAAAAACATCATTAGAGTCCAAGGGAGATCTTCAGTCAGTAGTTGAATCTGAAGTTATCTGGCAACATTAAGTAAGCAGCTTTTGGTATGAGATTGAGTCTGAGGCAGAAACAGAATTAAACATTGACATCAAACTTTCCATAAAAGAGAAATCTCAGTAGGGGAAAGAACTTAGCCCTTTAAGATGGAAAGTTTTAATAGGAATAACACAAATAGATATTCAATGAATTGTTTGCATTGTAGGAGGGCAGGTGAATGACAGACAAGAAGTGCTGAGGTATTGTTTTCCCTCCTGCCTCACTTGGCAAGGCCTTTTTCACTATGGGGCTGCTTTTCTCCTTGCAAATACAATGTCTTTATCATAGATTAGTCATAAGAGAAGTGAAATTCAAGTAGAGCATGCCAGCACACCTGAAATAGCAATGAAATGTAGGCATCAAGAACCCAGTAAATATCAACTGAGACTCTTTATAATAATGTAGGGACACTTCAAGAATCTCTGGGCAAAATAATGAGTTCAGTTTGTCCACATATAACAACTGAGTCATGGAATTCATCAGTATTTTAGTCAGGGATCTTCAGTTGTATGGGAGTTGGGGTATGCACCTTTTAAAGCAGAAACAATCTGAGCCCAAAGGCTGTCTCTGGGACTGAGCCCTCCTGCAGAGAGCAGATAGGGATTGTTCAAAAGCTTTTTCCCTCTAGTTTATTGGTGGAGGGAGGGTGTTCATTGACTAACTGTGCTCATTGTTATGAAAACAGAAATGGAAGGACTGCTTGTACCACAGCTCCGAATTCCACAAATGACAGCTCTTCCAGGTACTGATCAACCCACATTTTAAGAGGTAATTATCTTCTCTGTTATAGTCATGGGCGTTCACATGTTTTGGTCACTCTCATCACAGTTATAAACAGAATTTCCTATATACAAATATATGGGAGTCAACAAAAGTAGGGTATGGGCCTGTCGTGGCTTGATCCAGCCACTGCCTCTCCGGACAGTCTCTGCCCGCATTCTCCACCAAAAAATGTTGTGGTTTTGCTCTGGGTCAATTTGCTCTCACACCCCCCATACAATTACTATAAGTTGAGAGAAGGTTTATGCAGACAAAAGAGACCTGATTTGGGAGAATAATATTATTAACACTTATTACTAGCAAGATAAAAACTAAAGAACTATATCTACAATAATTCTATTTAGGTAAAATACTATGTATTTACAGAAATACCTCTCCTCCCTTTTTATAAGTCCAGGAGGAGAAGCAGTCTCTTTCTCCATTTTCGGAGATCCGGGTCTTTTCAATAACTCTGCAGTACTCTAAAGCTCTTCTTCTGTTATCTCTAGGATGACAACTCCTTTTCATCGCAGCTGGAACTCTTTCTCTCTCTCTCTCTTTCTTCTGTGTCAGCTTCAGGGTTGGGCTTACCCACCTCCTGGACTAAGACCGGAGGCTGGGGGGGTTACCCAGGCCCTGTAGGGTCTTCCATGGACTGCAAGGGGACACTTGCCTACCACGGATCTTCACCACAGGATCACAGAGGATAATAGCTTTTGAGTCCATCCTGTTTCCTATGGGGGTCCCTCCCCAGGGGATAGTCCTTGATAGACCTCTCTGACATGGGTCTAGCATGGATCCCTCACTTGGATCCTGACATCTTACCCGAGCTGTTCTGCTCCAGCATAAGTCTCGTCTCTCAGTGTCACAAATTTCCAGCACTAGCACGGATCTTTCATATGGATCCAAACATCCTACCCGGGCCATCTCGCTCCAGCATAGGTTTCCCTCAGGGTCACAAACCTTCAACAGGACTCTGCCTCACCTCAGGTCTGTCAAAAAGTCTCAGTTTCTTTATGCATCCACAAGCTCCTTTATGAGCCGTATGGGGATCTCTTCACCCCAATAATCTTCGACAGGTGGCAGGGATTTAATTTTCAGTCTTTTCCCTGCTGAAGAGAGAGAGGGAGCAAGAGAAGGGGGAGAGAGCAGCCCCCCCCCCCTTCAGACTTCTCTCTCCTACTGCTGCTAGCTTCGACCTTGAAGGTTGTGCTATCTCCCTCTCTAGAATTCCTTTTGCAGCAAGTCTTGTCCAGGTTCCTCTCTAAGGTTTTTTTTTCCTCTACTCTCTTACAGGAGAGAAGGGAGTATTCAGTGACACACTTGCCCCTGGCCCAAGGCTGGGGGAGGAGGGAGGTCTGGCCCACACGTGGGGCTTGCTGCCTCTCCTACATGGCTCCCAACCCTGTCCCAGCGGAAAAGAGGGAAAAGAAGAAGAGTTGCTGTCATGGGAGAGGAAACCTGCATTGGTCTGCCCTAGACTAAGGAGTTCCTCCAATGTAACCCAGAAAAGGTAAAGGGACCAGGACTGCCCATTAGTGTGATTAAATCATGTCCTTAGAACCAATGACATTTATGATGGAGGTATGTGAGAGACATGAAATTTAGAAAAGCATCTTTTATCTGGATTAACAGCTTTGAAACAAGCCAATGCCCTTCATCAGAGAATTCGTTATATGAAGTAATGTGTGAGAATTTGTGTGCTTTCACCCTGGAGCATGGGCAATCCCATTGTCTGCTGCCTCTCACTCTTCATGCCAAAATAATGGTTTCAGGACTCATCAGAGACAGATAATTTCTATCTAGTGGACTGTTGATTTGTTTCAGTTGCTGAGAATTTATGCAACCGATGATTAATACCTACTTACTCCAGCAGTGTGTCTAGTCATTGCTATCTGACCTTAATACTCTTTCAGAGGTTATGTCTAAACCAAAAATCAAAACCTGAGATTCAAAAGGAAGCTGAGTCTCAAGGAACTTACTTTGAGCATCCTCCAGCCATCTAGCCCATGCTTTCCTTCTCCGTTATTCTCTTCCTTTTCTCCAAGGAGCTCTAGTTGCTAACCTTCTCTCAGCCTGTCCCTATCTCCTGCTCGGCTCTTCCTCAACCTTCATTTATTATATCTTGCAGATCTATGTAAGTAGACACCTTATCTGCAAACTTACTTTACACATAAAGGGATGATAGCCAGAATTATGGAAGTCCAATATACTGGTCTGAAACATTAATTGTGAAAGACCAGCTATCATTGGCAAAACCCTAAAACTAATCCAGCTGCTCACTGAAGCATAAACACATGCAGTTCAAATGTCTCCAAAATAAGTAAGAACTATTTCTTCACCCCACATGAGATTCAATGCACCCGCTGAAGATTAGATTTAAAATCAGAAATTTCCTGTGGGAGAAAAGTTTTGTCATCCGCAGAACCCAAGGCGTGATACAGACTCAAAATATGGTCTTCTCATTTTAAACAAGAAAAAACAGGCAAGAGATGTTGCAAGAGGGTCTCCAGGGTGAAGCCAGGGAGAGCAGCAGAGAGTCTGGCACCACAGTCTGGTCTCTCACTTACCTTGGGCAGACAGACTCTCACTAAGAAATCCCAGCAGTGATTGTATCATGCTGTCCAAGCTAAATGAACCACACTGGCCCTGATGATAAACATTTCATCTTGGTGAAAGCAAGAACTTGTTAACCTAAATGCATTTAAAAAGATCCATATAAACATATCTTTATTTTCCATCTGTACAAATGACACTGGACATGTCACAGAATCATAGAGTCATAGAATGGTTTGGTTTGGAAGCGTCCTTAAAGATCATCAAATACTAATCCCCTGCCATAAGCAGGGGCACCTTTCACTAGAACAGGTTGCCCAAAGTCCTTTCCAGCCCAGCCTGGACACTCCTAAGGATGGGGCAGCCACAACCCCTCCAGGCAACCTATGCCAGCTCCTCACCATCGCCACAGCAAGGAACCTCTTCCCAATATCTAATCTAAACGTACCCTTTTTCAGTTTGAAGCCATTGCCCCTTGTCCTAAACACTGAATGCCCTTGTAAAAGTCCCTTTCCAGTTCTCCTGTAGGTGTCCTTTAGATACTGAAAGACTGCTGTAAGGCCTGCCCTCTTCTCCAGTATGAACAACCCCAACTCTCTTCATCTGTTTTCACATCAGAGGTGCTCCAGTCCTCTGGTCACCTTCTTGGCTGTATATATATATATATATATATATATATATATATATATATACACACACACATATATATATGCTGTATGAATTAACACATTCTTTGGTCTTTTCTCCTGCCAGTTGTGCTGTCACTTGTTATGACCCAGGGTCTTGCTGTAATATTTTGGTCATTCTGGCAACTTAATTTTTATGGCAACTGTCTTGCCATAAATAGTTCTATTTCATTAATATTTACCAACAGAAATGCAATTTCTCTCTCTCTGAAGCAGAGCCCCCAGCCTCTCCAGTGTAGCACAGGCTTCACTCACACATAGGGGATTTCTTTTTTTCTGAAATTGCTTACACACTTTATTTCCCTCACATCACTAAAAGTCCTTACTGTAAATTTTTTTTAAACAATTTTATACCACATGCCTCATAATCTAGAAATATTAGCTCTATTTTATTTCCTGCATTTACATTGTAGATAGGATTTTTAGGGGTAGGTGTGTGAATATCAAATTCACTTGGAAAACGTAACTGTTTGTTTGGTTCCTTGTTAGTTTGGTTTCTACCACAAACACATCCACCATTCCTTCCTGGGTTGTTTGTTTGTTTAAGAAGATGTTAGTGGGTTTCTTTCTTGTACTGCTGTCTTCCTAAAATAATTATAAACCATACTGTGCTTGCTCAGCTCTACTACAAGTATAGCTCAGAGCACTGTGCTTCAGGAGAGCCAGCAAGCAAGCAAGAGACTGCAGAGGGAAGTGGCAAGAATGATCAAAGGACCAGAAAACATGATTTCTCAGAAAGGCTGAGTGAACAGATGTTCAGTGCACAGAGAAAGAGTCTGAGGGAGTAATATGGTATTTGAGCATGTAGAAAAAAGATGTTTCAGAGGAAGGGAAAAACCATTTTTTCTATATGCATAGAACAGAGAATGCAAGAATGAGTGGGTTTAATCGTAGAAAGGAAATTCAGACTGAATATGAGAAGAAAGCCTTAATGAAAAGCTCTGAAATACAGTGAAGCACTGGTTTTACTACCACATGAGCTCTGGGACCTCCACCACTACACACCTTCAAAACCAGATATTTTTGCAAATATCTGTGAGTTGTAACAGAAATGTAGATGATCCTTCCTCAAAGAAGGGGTGAGTGATCTTTTGATGTCCTTCTGAGCGTCTTTTCTCATGATTTGGTCTTCTGTCACATCACTTAAAACACATTGTGAAACATCACCCATTATGGAAAAAACTGAGAAGGCAAATGATTTCTAAAAATTGGATCATTCCTACAAAGAGACATGATAGCCAGCAAATATCAGTATCAAACTACTTAATAACTATAAACCTTAATCATAAAACTTGAATCAGAAGTGAATCATACTATGAATAAAAAAAAAATGTAATACTGCCTATTACTCAGTTTTTAAAAGGGATTTCCAAACTAAAACATGCAGATAAAACACATTTTACAATAAATTTAGAAAACTAAAGTGAAATAATTTATCACATTCACTGCATGATAATGTGCCAAGTACCTTATGTTAAAAATACCCAAAATGGGTCAAGCTCATAGCATCAGGAAAACTTCCAAAATACACTTACAGGGCCAATTGTATAAGGATGAGACAGTGTCCAATTTTATCTCATTTTATTTTAATTTCAGTAAGACCATCAGTTATACATCTGCCAAGGTGGAGGGGTATCCCTTTTCAGAAGGCGGCTGGTGAGAGATAGAGGGTGCACACAGGGACTCTGTGATCCCCATCACCCTGCAGCAGCCCTGCCTGCAGTAATGGCAGAAAAAAAACATAAAAATAAGGCTTCAGGGCTCTTTTTCTGCATCATATTGGAAAAGTGAAGGCCTGATCTTAGTTAATAAAAAGCTGTGAATTTAACCTCCCAAACTTTTAAAAACTTCGGTGTCTTAATGGAAAACTATTACCACAATGACACTGGAAATTTCGATACTTTGGAACTGAACCTGCCAAGCATACAAATAAGCAGCTTGTCATTATGTTGACTGCAGATTCAATCTGTGCTCTGAGAACTAGTTTTCTTCTGTAACCTCATAAGCACCAAGATGAAAAATTTTGTCCTTTCAGATCTGTTGACAACTTTCAGGGCTATAGACAATTGAAAACTAGGACCTGTGTCATTTCTTATTTACGTGAACAGGAATTGGATAAGTCTGAACAAAATGGAAAAGTTTTACACAAATAAGTTTCTTTTCAAGATATCAGTGAAGAAATAGACTACTTAGTTTTTGTCACATTAAAATGTTAGAGCAAGTCACTGCCTGTAAATATTGGTATATACTATCTGTGTTTTTTTAAGGACATTCACAGCATAACCCTCAAAGCAGCTTTGCTGACCAAGTATATATCAATAATAACCTCTCACTTTTCCCAGTTTTAATTTTTCAGATTCTACTTAATCCTCTTTCCTGCTGCTCCCTATTTCTGCAAAGTCTACAGATCCCTAAATATTTATTCCTCCTCTGACAGTCCTTCTGCCCTCTGGCATCAAGTGCAAAGGTAGTAGGGATGCTGTGAAACACCCTGTTAGACTTACCGATGTGACAGTGTGAGCTCACTGTGACACTGGATGCAGGCATGGGAAAGAGCCCAGTCTCCATGCTGTCTAAAGGTACAAAGTCACCTCTATAAGCCTTCTGGCATTCTTCCTGGTATCAAGCCAGCGTTCACTTCCATGTAGCCCCCCAGGGGAGGCTACACCAGAGTGAACTCTGTCTGAGGAATGCTCCAAGCAGGAGCAGCCCTTCAGCCACCAGCACGGTTTATACCACCAGCACCAGGTGAGATGGTGATATACAGAGGGACAGAAGGTCCCAGGATTCACTCTCTTGCAGTTAAACTGGCCACTGGCTTCTACTACTCATAATTCACATTCACTTAATGAAAGATACACAATATTAAATGATCCAGAAGCTATTCCATATCTCATTTCCCTATACAAGTTTGTATTTCAAGTCTGTATTTTGGACTGCAGCAGGATCTTACTTATATTAACATCGCTTAGAGATCCATGTTCAATTCAATTGCCTTGTGCTCATCCTTGGCTGTTTGCAAATCCTTTGTATATAAATGCTTTGTACTTATATATGTGCTGTGATAAATATTTCATTCAAACCTGGCTTGGGCCTCCACTGTGTGAATTTCTCTATGCTGTGACCAGAAAGCATCTTTTCTTGTGCTTGCCTTTGATATTTCATCAGCCCAGCACTGTCTTTGTTGTCATAATCACTCTTTAAATCAATATTTAGAATTTTATTTCCTTGGTGGCTTATATTCCCAGTGTGACTTACCATCATGGAAAAAGGTAAATGATCTGCTAAAATCTTAGTGTTTTACATAATGTTTCCTATTGTGGTTGTTCTTCATGCCATGGATATTTTGATGTAAGGGAGCCCCTGGTGGCCTAGGGGAAAGGCACTGCACTGTCACTGGAGAGACCCGGGTTCGTTTCCCGGTCGGGGCCCCTCCCTGGGCAGATGGAGCTCGTTAGCCCTGTAAGGCAATCCATCTACGTCCTGAGGACCTCGCTGCCACCGTCCAAGCGTGCTTGGCCCCGGCAGATGAACCTCAGGATTAAAGGGTGGGCTCAGTTCCGCGCACACTGTGTCTCACCTAAAAAATCCAACGCGCAGGCTGGAAGGTGGAAAGACCTTCCCCGGTTCTTCGTTCACGAAGAGACTGGCTATTTTGATGTAACTATTTTGTGAAAATTCTCTTACCCTCGTATGCCTTAAAATCAGATACATTTTCATTAGTACAATTCCTAAGACTGAACTGAGGTGCGGCTCATTCAACTTATTTTTTACAGACTGGAATTTGACATTTCTGTGCAATGCTTGATGCGTAGTGGAAATATGACATTTGAGTCCACAGCATATTCAGCCAACTGCTTTAAACAGCCTGGCTATACTCCACTCACTGTCTATCTTTTATCTAAAATTCAGGTGTTCTTCCTGCTATTTATTTGCCATAATATTTACTTTATTTACATACATATGTACTTAAAGACACTGCTGGCCACTTAGGGCAAATCAGCAAGCTTCATCAGTCCAAACTGAGGTCTGAAACACATGCCCATAAAGATAAGGAGGAATTTGTTGGGGGAACGCTTGATCTGAGTCCCAGTCACAACAAGGAAGACAATAACCCAGTTCTCCAGTTCACATTTAAGATAATTACTGAAGAGTTCAAACATGCACGAGGACTAAACCGCTCTTGGGCCAATGGAACTACAGGAAGGTAAACTGCCTGCATGCTACCCACATTGTTTTGATAAGATAACAGTTTGATGCAGGTTACTATGAGTCTGACTGGCAAGTCACAACCCAGCAAGTTGTGAGGTGTTTCAGAAAGTGAACTGAAAGACATGGTGCCAGACTTGAGCCGGTTCTGCACGACAAAGTGCTGCTTCATTCCCGGCCTGATGTCTATTACCCCCCACACACAGACCTGCTCAGCCTCACCTCAGTCCAGAGGGTTATCACTGAAAGGTATCTTCCAAGGCACCCTACTGCTTGTATAATTGTTGGTTTGTTTGCTTTCTGAGCAGGAATCCTACTGTCCCCAAATAGATTTGATTTTTTTTCAAAGCTCTAAATTCAGTTATCCAGTAGCATCATCCAGCTGACAACCATCAGAACTGAAGCACTGAGAATGTTTTCAGAATGAGAAGCAGAAAGTAGATTTACTATTTCTTCGTGCTGCAGTATTTTTTTCTCAGATGTTTGGCACAGCATGGGAGGGATTTAGCTGACAACTGCACAGCCTTGGCCTTCCTACCTCCATGTTGTTGATTTGTCATCAAATGTTGCTCATTTGTCATCTAACAATCTGCCTAGTAGAAATTAAATGTAGCAATTTTTAAGATAGTGATTTTTTTTAGCTTTTCAGGTCCTGCCTTTTGGTTATTTTCAGATAGAAGTGAGATTAAGATGTCTTTAAAATTTGTACCATTTCTGTTTGCGTCTGGATCTTCTGTAATGGCAAAATGGAGGGCACCACAATTCCACCTCCTTCCCTTTAGAGGACAGAAGCACACCTGTGCTGGGAGTCGTACTTTCCATTTTCATATCATGCAAAAGAGGTTAGCCTGAGGTTTCTACTGTTAGATTTTGGGTTTGTTTGTGGTGGTTTTTTTTCTTTTTTTTTTTTTCTTTTCTTTTTCACAAAAAGTCAGATTAAGGAAAAGAACAGCTTCTTTTTGAAAAGGTAGGCAAAAATATTTTCTGTAATTTTTTTCCTATATAGCTCCTTGGCTGAAATAAAAAGCAAAAATATGTCAGAACTTATATTCTGATGGAGGAAAAACCCCAACCAAAAAACAAATCTCAGGTCACTTGTTTTTGCAACTTGTGCATAGACAGCATTTAGCATTCAGACCCTCCCAGAAATCCTCACAGTATTTTTCTCTGCTCCAAGCTAGTTCCTCTTTAATTTTTTTTTTTGTTTGTTTGTTTTAATGGCTTACAGCAAAACCAAATTGAAAGAACACCCTTTCACACCTGTAGGCAAGCCAATTGCCAAAATAACAATTTTTCCTTCCATGGACAAACCTAGCAGCTTGCAGACTTAACATGGTGACCACAAAATAGTGACACTGGCTGGTGAGGTGATGGGAGTAGCCATAAAGGTAGTTTGTTAGAAGGGGACAAGTACTTAGCAGAAGTAAACATCTACTGGAAAAATACCCTCAGAAGAAATGCTTGTCAGCCTGGGAACTTTGACCCTGGGAACCAGACCCGTGAATAAGAAGCCTCCTCGAGAAGTGCTCAGATGGTCTTTGAAGTACAGCTGAATACCTAGAAATTAGAAACATCCAGAAATTCCATTGATAACTGCAAAGTCAAGGAACTGTAACAGCAATTTGTTATCTGAAAAGGTAAAAAATAGTCTGGAAAAAATGGGAAAACGTCGTGAAAAAGTATGAATTAGCAGATGCCATTGGCTCTCCTGTCTTCAAGAAGAGAATAACAGTCTGTGAAAATAAAAATTCGTCCAAAGGAACAAAAAACATTACTGTTTATTGGCTGCCCCAGGTGAAAAGCAGAAATTAACATCTATTGGCTGCTGAAAGTGTCCTATGTACTCTGATGTCTCTGTAATATAAAAATTACTTATATTTTATCCAAAATGTAACTGCTCTCTCTCTGAAGGCTTCCTGTGCTGCACATACTTTTCATTCCCTAAACATGTTGAATTCTCCGCGTGAAATTTGTAAGAAATCTTGGACTGCCACTGGAATGCCTGGCTGACCCCTGTTTCCATCTCTGAAGTCAGACACTCTCTCTTACATAGCTGGGCCCCTTTGGGCCCCCTTTTGGAATCCATTTAGTTTGTCCTCTCAGTCTGGATGATTTGTCCCCTTCTGAGATCTAATTTACTTAATACTGATATTGTAGGTTCATATAAGTAATAAACAGTAAGAATATCCGTTGTTATATTGTTGATATGTTGCTTCACTGATGATAACTTTGTGGTAACCTCTCATAATATATACCTGTTTAGCTGTTGCTAAAATGCTGATGTTCACTCTAGTTGATTGTTACTATACTATTAATAGATTCTGTACTATTGATTTTTACTATTACTGATTGCTGACATACTATTAATTGATGAGTGTAATTTTTAATAACTGGGGAGATACATTTTCCTTTTTTTAATCATAAGCATATTTTTTTAATACTAATTTTTGTTGTTATTTGTGGTAAATTTGGAACAGGATGCCAAGGGAGCTGCTGGGGTCACAACGTCTGAAAGGGTTCAAAAAACAAGTAGAGACGGCACTTTGAGATATGGTTTAGTTGACATGGTGGGTTTTTTTTAAAGGTTGGCCTTGATCTTGGATTTTTTTTCCAACCTTAATGATTCTGTGATTCTTTGATCTGTAATAAAACAGAAAAATTTAAAGGATAAAGACTCCATATGCTTCTGTATTACAGAATCCTACAAACCCATGGTTGTGATCTCTAAACACCTGAAGGCTGGGTAGCCCTTCAGGTCATAACATGAGGAGGAGAAAAAGCAAATTCCTCAAGGAGCTCTGAACCAGATTAGTGGATGCTCTAAAATCGGTGATGCTGCAGCACTGTGGCCAAGAGGTGAGCTGGGTGAGTCTAGAAGCAAACGTGGCAGCTAGAAGCACACGCACATATGGAGAAACTATAAGCAAATCAGAATGAGACAAAATATGCAGTATTTCTGCTTTTGTGAAATAACTAAACTTGATTAATTTTGCAGATAATATTGGGGAAATTAATGAATACTGCTTGGAAAAGATGGCTGGATTTAGTGCTTTACTCTGCTACATATGTGCATTTCATGAAAAGAAAAAACAATTATTTTCATTTGGATTTAACTCTCCTTTTGCTTCTCTTAAACCACTTAAGGTACAAAAGCAATTTATTCACAGTGTCAATTTGCTTTTAGTTCTCAAACCAGTTTTACTGCTCACCTGGTAGTTGTTTACATAGGCAGTTGTTAGGAAATAGAAAATGAATAATCTTCATCTGAGCATGTGAAAAGCTAAATCTGCTACCTTGCTGCTGCCTTTGGAAGTCTATAGCAAAGACAAGCATAGCAGATAGGAGAAAATGAGCTTTAGGGCATCTGAGCAAAAACATTGCTGTGGTCTGATGGAGACAAGCAGATTCTTTCATTGTCCTCCTTCTCTCAACAAAGGTGGAAAAAGGTTTCAACTAGAACTGCTTGGAAAGGTGTTTTGTTTATCCCAAGTACCCTTTTTATCTCGTTAAACAAAAATCTGGACCTGAAACTTTGCCATTTGCCAGTACCAAAGCTGCTTGCATACCTTAAATGTGTTGCTGTGGAGGGTCTCTGCTGTTTGCTCCTGGAGCCAGGTTATTCCCCCAAGCACTCTCTCTTCTTTGCAGAGGTGCCAGAGCAGCACCCTTGCCACAGTGCATTTCAGGAGATACCGTCATTCGGAGGCTTGGTGAGGACAGCAGAGGCATGAGACGGCCAAGCAGTGACTCCCACAAGCCATTGGCAACATTGCCAAATGAATTTTTTCCACACATCTGGCCAAAATGTTTTGGCTTTTGCTGTTTAGTCTTTAGAGGGAAGAGAAAAAATTATAAATTTTCCATCCAAAGCAAGTGCTATCTTGTGAAAAGAAAACTCTAAATAGAACTTCAAGAGAGTTTTGACAGATTTTCCAACCAGTGGTCTGGTAGAATAGAAGGTGCAGAGATGAATGGTTGCACAGGCAGTGTCCTCTCCTGGCCTGGAAGATAAACAGGAGGGTGAGTTGGAGGTCCTTGGAAATCTGCACAGCTCTACAGCATAGCTCATGGGGGCTTGATTCCCTTTGTTTTAGAAGACATGCAGCACTCTTAGCAAAGAAATGATGCCTGAGATCTGGAGAGCTACGGGGGATCCTGCTGGTCAGGAGTTTCTTCCTAAAAAATCAAAGGTTGACATTCAAACCATTTATTTTCTTCTTTCTGGAGTGTCTTCTTTCTTATTGTGGCTCCAATTCAGCAACAATATTCTGCTCACTGCAATTTATGGATAACTTGCCCTTACTAATAAGGAAACCTCTGCAGCAGTGATATATGCCCACATTGGTCATTTTATTGTTTTTCTAGTGTGTACTGTTTGCAAAAAAAGGTGGTTCCTCAGCATTTTTTTTCCCCACTTTAATATCTACAAGATCTTGGTTTTGACTTCTCTCTTTCATGTGCATTAACTTCAGAAATAAGCAAGCACTGTTACTTAAATCCAGATAAAAAGGAATACATAATAATTACCATCTGTGCAGCTTCCTAGGGTGGTCTCTCCACCATGCTCCCCTAATCTAATAAAACTAAAACTAAGTAAGATCTTATTATTACTAATCACTGGCCACCATATTTTTTTCATAATGACCAATAAAATATAAATTAAAAAAAAAGGTGATATTTTTCTGTTTATAGTATGTGGAGGTAACTCACAAGGAACCTCAGTATGTGTATCTTTGCCTATGAAACCATTCTGGGGCCTCTTGTGCACCCCCTCTGCAAAATCTCAGCACCGAATTGGTTTCAGAGAAAATTTTTGGTGGTCAAACAGCCTCTCCTCATGGTCTTGCCCCAGGCAGATTTAGAACACTCCTTCTCAAGGCTTTAATTCAGCTTTCTTTCTTAAACTTCTTTTTAAAGGAAGACTGAGCTCTTGCTGTAAGATTCCTAGGTATCATGTACAATATAATTTCCTTGACTTTTTTTTTTTTTTTAATTTTATTTCTGAAACTTATTAAACCAATAATACTTCAAAAAAGAAAACTATCCAATGTGATACAGCACAGCGTATATTCAGGCTGAAAGGTACATAATATATAACAAAGTGGTTCTGCAGAGGAAAGTACTCTTAAAAAATAATTTTTGTGCTAGAGGAACATTAAACAACTCTGAAAAGATTAAAAACAACATATGGTATTTTTTCCGTTCTCCCCTCAATACTAGTACGGCCAAACACGTAATTTAGCTTCTTATGATCTGGCATCAGTGGGTGCCAGTTATCATTGTTCAGTTGCCATCACACAGCTCCTCAACAGATTGCAGTATATCTACAATTAATTAGGAGGAGAGCTTGCTGCTGGCATTGCTGCCCCAGGTCTCCAACTCTCCTGGGGAGCATGTGGTCACTCCCAATGGGGAGCTCTTATCTGGCAAAGGCCAGCAGGCTCTCCAGGATCCTTAACCTAGATTTTTCCAGAGATTTATTTCATTTAGCACCATGTAATGACAAAATCTGAGCATCAAGAAGGGTGTGGGACAAGTCTGTGAGTACAGTAGACAGCTACAAGTGGTGAAATTAACAAAATACAAGAGCTCACCAAGTTTTTTAGCTGTCATCTAAATGCACAGCTGTCATAGAAACATTCAAGTATCTCAGCGGACCCACCACCCTGAAGCAATCCTGCTCCTCCCTGGGCGACATGAGATCTATAGGCCTTGAGGGGGACCTGGCATGGCACCAGCATAGCTGCAGTCTTTATGCTGCTGAACTTCCCTTCTGATTCCCATCTATCACATAAATCTCTCTAAAGGAAGCTGAAAATACAATAACATTATTTCTCCATTTGCTTGGACTAGAGAGTGGGAGGGCTTTGCTGAGGATCAGGAGAAGTAGTCCTGCACATGTGTGTGCAAAGCCAAGGAGGTATGTTGTCCAAGACTGTTTTTTATTAAGCTGAGCCTCAGTGAATGTGTTGATGAACTCTACTTTAATCCCGGTAAAGGCTTTTAGCTTCTGCTGACTTATATTATCAGGAAAAGTACATCTTTTTCAGACTACTAGTGATTTAAACATTTTTTTATGGCAAAGAATGAAAGTAAATTGTCAGAGTATGCAGATTGTATCCTCCCTTGCAATGCTTGATGTAGAGAAAGCTTACGCAGTTGAAATGAATTTTTGTTTAATAAATCCTTCTCTATATGTATTTACACAACAAAAAATGCTGAAGACACTGGATATTTTAATTAGAAAATGTCTCTTCACTGTTGGTTCTTCTATTATACCTCATTTACACTGAATAAAGATTTTTAGTACCATGTTCGCATACTGTCCTCTGCAGCCTCCAGCAACAGATTTTAAAGGGAAAATGCTTACAGTGAAGCCACAGACCAAATGATATGCACTGGAATACAGTGTTTTCCCTAATGGTAAAACAGTGGCTGCCTCATATTATACTTTTACTAATTTGGCCATGTATTTCTGTGATGGTCTGTTCACGTGTCCCTTTTAAAAGCCCTGCAAAGCAGGAAAATATCAGCATTCTCACAGATCCCTAATCAGGGAATGAAAGAGGATTATTTAGCTTGGCTAAATTATTTAGCTTGACTAAAGTTATTTAGTGAGTCAGACTAGAATTAGAATGAAGATCACAGAACCAACACGTATAATCCACTGTTCCTACAATCTTTTTTTCCTTCTCAATTCTGGGGACCTTTTCATTCTTTATCTTCTATTCATAATAATATACTTTTTTCAATGCTACTTTCATGCTTTTCAGGGAACTGGAGCCCGATTGAAAAAAATTTCAGGAAAAAATAATACGTAAAGAAGTCAAACTAGAAAATATGAAAGCGGTCTTCTTTATCCAGGTGCCTAATTTTTATGGAGCTTCTAACTTCATCTTTCATCTTTTACTTGCAAATGTTTAAAGACAAGGTGAAAAAAGCAGGATTATTCACTGTAATATTGGAGACATTTCTGGCAATACATACTTTATAATGTACTTTCTAATGGATGATGTGTTCTTAAAAATAAATAAATAAATAAACTTATATTACATAAATAAATAAATAAACTTATATTACATACATTTTGCAATAAGGAAAACAGTAGCTGAATTAAAAAAGGAAAATACCATCTATGTCCCAGGGTGTTTACTCACAAGTCCCCTAATACTCATAATTCTGAAAATGCTTATGATTTTCATATCTGATTACAGTTTTGGGGTTTTTTACAAGTAATTTAGAGGCCTCCAGTGTTGTTTTTTCTGGATGTCACAGGCCAGGGTGGTACCACAATGATGCAGATGAAATGGTGTAGGAGATCCTGGACAAGCCCAGCCCAAGGATATAGAAAACCATAAAGGGAAATACAGCATACTTCATAAGTAATAGAGAGTTTCAAAAGTCTTACAAAATATTAAATATTTCCCTTGAAATTAATTTAAATTTTTTGCTTTTAATGACATAGCTTGTCAATATGTCCAGCTGCAACTGGTCCCCAGTGAAGCACAAACAGTCCAAGAGGTTCCTGGAAAGCACTGATGACAACCTTCTGTAATAGGTAGTAGAAGATCTGCAAGGGATGGTGTGCTGCTTAACCTCACACTGACACATAGACAAGAGCTTGTTGGAGATGTGAATGTTTGGAGCAGCCATGGCTGTACTGACAACAAGACTGTGGAGTTCAGTATCGGGCAAATGAAGCAGGGCAGTAAGTAAGATTACAACCATGGACTTCGGGAGAGCTCACTTTAACCTCTTCTGGGATCTTCTTGGAAGTGTCCCAAGGGAACAGGTCCTGCAGAGAAGAGTGGTCCAAGAGAGTTGGTTTATATTCAAGGGTCACTTCCTCCAAGGTCAAGAACGGTGCATCCCAATGAGCAAGAAATGGGGCAAAGGGGGCAAGAGACCTTCATAGACAAATAAAGAACTACTGTCATTGCTGAAGCATAAGCAGGAAACACACAGAAGATAGAAGCAGGGTCAGGCCACTTGGAATGAATATAGAAAGCTAGTCTGAGTAAGTAAAAATGAGACAATGAAGGCCAAGGCCCATATGGAATCAATTCTGGCCAAGGATGCCAAGGACAACAAAAAGTGCTTCTTCAAATACATCAATAGCAAAAGAAAAACTAAGAATAATGTGTGCCCATTACTAAGTGGAGTGGAGACCCTGGTAACAGAGGATACAGAGAAGGCAGAGGTACTGAATGTCTTCTTTGCATTCATCTTCACTGACAAGACCAGCCCTCAGGAATATCTGAACCCGGAGACCAATGTAAAGGAATATTGGAAGGAAGACTTCCCCTTGGTCAAGGAGGATTAGGTTAGAGAACATTTAGGCCAACCTGGCATCAGTCCATGGGCCCTGATGAGTTCACGGACATCCACAAGTGCTGAGAGAGTTGGCAGACACCATAGAGAGGCCACTCACAATCATCTTTAAAAGATCATGGAGATCAGGAGAGGTGCCAGAGGACTGGAAGAAAGAAAACATCACCCTGTTCTTCAAAAATGTCTTCAAGAAGGAGGACCCAGAGAACTACCATCCAGTCAGCCTCACTTCAATACCTGGAAAAATGATGGAGTGCCTCATCAGCATCAGGTGGGGGTCGTTCTCTTCTCCCAGGCAGCTAGCAATAGGACAAGAGGACATAGTCTTAAGCTGCTCCAGGGGAGGTCAAGGCTGAATATTAGGAAGAAATTATTCACAAAAAAGTTGATTAGATACCAGATTGAGCTGCCCAGGTAGGTGGGGATGTCATCTTCTGTAGCAGGATGCTCTTCCCTGCAACATGGTCAAGTAACTCTAACAATATATCTCTGATTTCCAAGGCTATTGGAGGTGGTCTGAGAAAGGGTAAATCCTGCTGGTTTTGATGTTCAGTTGTGCTAAAAATAGTCTGACACATCAACCCCAAATTAACATCATGATAGTGAGGCAAAGATTTGGTAGATATGCTGCTAAACTGACCTGGAGACATATGACTGCCAGCCAATCACTTTATACTATAAAAGTAAAGTCCACTTTCATATGGTGGGTTCTTATAGCCTAACCCTTTTTGGAGCGTAAGTGGGGAGATTTCCTCCTTGAGTAGGAGGAAATGCCCTTCAAGGGTAAGGGATGCCCCACACTCTTGCTGAGTGCAAGAGATATGCTCATGGTCATTGGCATGGGTGAGTTTCATCAATCTCTACTTACTCATAATTTCTTTCTTACTAGCTTTAATACAATTCCTTTAACCTAATTGTTTTGATATCTATACTATATTATCCTATCTTATTCTATACTAGTAGTTTCAGCTTCTATGCTGTGTATTAAATAATTCTGATTAAGGTTTTTTGTCTGTTCACTTGTCATAATAAAGAACTGATTTTATATTATTTATAAATAATTCATTTTATATAAATATACTCAGTTTGCCATCTTTAATCCTACAGGACAAAGTTGTACTTAAAACCATTGACAAAATCTGGGACTAAGAACAGATCCAGCCACACCCAGGCTCCTTTCTGAGAAGGAATTTAGAAAGTAAGGGGTTCCTTTCAGCACCTTGTGGTTTAACAGAAGGGTCTTTCTAATAAACTTTGTCTGAAGCTCCCAATCTTACCCGCAACACTGTCCCTGGAGGTGTTTGAGGAAAGACTGGATGTGGCACTTAGGGCCATGGTCTAGTTGACATGCTGGTGTTCAGTCATAGGTTGGATTTCAGAGGTGTTTTCCAACCTCATTGATTCTGTGATTCTGGAGGCCATCTCTATGCACATAGATGACAAAAAGTAATCAGTAGTAGTCAGCATGGATTCACAAAAGGAAAATCATGCTTGATCATCCTGATTGCCTTCTACGATGAAACAACTACCTGGATGGATGATGGGAGAGCAGTGGATATTTTCTACGTCAATTTCAGCTAGGCTTTTGACACAGCATCTTCATAGGTAAACTCAGGAAGTGTGGACTGGATGAGTTAACAGTGAGGTGGATTGAGAACTGGCTGAATGGCAGTTCCTAGGGGTGACATGATAAGTGGTACAGAGTCTAGCTGGAGTTCTGTTACTAGTGGTGTCCCTTAACACTCAATACTGGGCCCAGTATTGCTTAACTTGTTTAACTTGTTCAGTAGTACTTGGATGAAGGCATAGAGGGTCTCCTCAGCAAGTTTGCTGGGAGGAGTGGCCAATACCCCCAAGTTCTGTGCAGCACTTCAGAAGGACCTCTACAGGTTGGAGAGATGAGTAGAGAAGAAAATTCTGAAATTCAACAAAGACAAGTGCATCTGTGGAATAATAATCCCATGCACCAGTACAGACTAGGGGTCGAGCTCCTGGAAAGCAGCTCTGTGGAGAAGGACATGGTGATGCTGGTGGACAACAAGCTGTCCATAAGCCAGCAGTGTACCCTTGTGGCCAAGAAAGCCAATGGGATCCTTGGGTACATTAGGAATAACATTGCTAGAAGGTCAAGGAAGATGATCCTGCCCCTCTACTCAGCCCTGGTGAGGCCGCATCTGGAGTGCTGTGTCAAGTTCTGGGCTCCTCAAGTATGAGAGAGACCTGGAGCTCCTGGAGCGGGGCCAAAAGAGGGCTATGAAGATTAAGGGACCCATAGACCCATATAGGATTTGGTACCTGCCTCCAGTGAAACAACAAGGAGCACTCCAGGAGAGGAGAGATGTGGCCCCTGGACTTCACCACAAAGGCTGTACCTTCACACCCTGATGCCAGCCTGAGTGCTGCTGCCTGGGCTGCACCATACTGGCACCACACTGATGGCCCCTATCCCTACTCTGTGTGGTCCTCCCCTCTTCTTTTCCTAATAATTGCAGTAATTCTTCCTCATAATTTCAGTAATCAAACGTACAAGTGTCACCCATGGCCCATGAAATAGCATTTTGAAACAACATTTGTGCCTCTGGAGGTTTTATGTACACCCTATGACTTCTGTAGTCACAAGGAAAATGTAGTGATTAATTACTCAGATTTGCTGTTATACAGGGGTTTTAATTTTATTTTTTTTTTTACCTGATGTTTATCTTTTAAACACCAAGAACTGTATCCTTTCAATCAAAACTAATAAGCTCCTTCAAGTGGCTTGCTACTTTGCAAAACCACTGCACCTACCTTCTTTACCTTCCCCTGGCATCAAGTCTGCTCCTGATTCTTTGGGAAAGGATGGCTTCTGCACTGAAGCAGAAGCCAAACACAAAGAAAACTCGAGTATTATATAACATTTTAATACAATTGTCAGAATAGCAACTTTTAATGTTAATGTATTTTTAACAAAATGCTAGGATTCAGAACTGAAATTTCTTGTCCCCGTCTCTCAGAGAGCCTGAGAGTTCAGGAGGGGTTGGGCATCTGAGTAGACGATGAGAGAATTTAGGATTGTACAAATTGGACTTTTTGAGAAAAAGATAACTATACAACCCTTATTCATAGGGCTAGAAAAGCCATTTCGTCCCAGCTATCCTTTGCATTGGCTGGTGTGGGGTCAGGGTGACAGCACACAGAGGAAGGCAAGGTACCACTGAGTTTTCAGATGTATCAGTTACTGTCAGAGAAAATTGCCATGTTAGATGGCCTGAAGGCAGCACAGGCAGCAGTGGCTATAGCCTAAGATATACACTATTACCTAATTATTTTTTCACAGAATCTGGAGGAGGGACATTCAGTGGTTTGCTAGTACTTTATAAACACCTGCTTTTTAAGTGCCATATGAAAGCACTCAGGAGCACACACCTCTAAGGAACACCTGAAAGCTCCATCTCACAGCCCTTTGTGGTACAGGATAAAAGCATAGATGGCTCTAACTGCATTTTTAGAAATGTGGTTAAGAAAATAAATTGTGCAAATTCTTTGCCACATGATTAATATTAAAGAGGAAAAAAATCTTAATTACTAGTCAAAAGGGAAGCATGTTCTTAATAAGAGAACATTTGGACCAAAACAAAATGTCAAACATTTTCTGATCAGCTGCATCCTCGGCTTGATGTGCCTCCTACTCTCTCGCAAGCTCAGCGTCACCTGCTGAGCTGCAGAGTGAAATCAGGCCTACAGCTTTGTGGCTTTTCCAAAAGGTCCTGGTGCCACTGGGGAGTTACAGCACAGTGGTGGGAACAGTCAACCCATGAGGAGAGCGTAGGCAGAGCAAGCTTTGGAGGTACATGAGGGGTGATACACTCTTTGAGGTGAGTGATGAAATCAGCAACTTTGGAAGAAAAACAATAGTTGGAGAACACAAGTGAAATGAATCCTCATAGGCAATGTACAAGACTGTTTTTAAAAGGGCTTACTCCCCATGACCAAAACTGTTCCTTTCCACCCCAGGAAAACCATCAAAGTCACAAGCCTACAGTAGCTCTGGGCTTCACTAGCACCCCTCTGTGACCAAGGTATCTGACTCCCTTGAAGCTGTACTGTAAGACTGTATGACCAAAAGGAAAGGCTACACTGAAGAAGGAATGTTAGGCCAAACTAGGCACCTACACTGACCTATATATTTACAAACTACATGTCTGACCTCTGCAACCAACAGCATATATGCCTATGAAAAAAATTTGAAAAACTTTCATTGGAACATGATCAAAGAGGTTTTCTTTAAAATATAACCCTTGCCTGCAGAAAGTGTTATTGCTGAAGGACTGGGAAGCATGAGGAAATGGTAGCCTGAAAAAAGGTTACACATAGCTCCAAGCAACAGAAAAGTGAAGCTTACGAAAACAACTGTTTCATAATCAAAATTATAGTAAGTGATAAGGCAGTGTATTCTCTAGTGTGGAAAGTAAGGAGTTGTTTTCATATAGAGATAGTTGTCTTCTTAAGTTAACTGAGAAGGTCACAGTGAAGTAGGATGATGTTCCCAAGAAACAAAACCCCAACAGTTTTCCTCATTATTATGTCTATATTACACACAGTGACTAGGCACCTAGATCCTATTACCAGTATATTAGAAGTATATTAGATTAGTTGCAATGATTTCACTGTACCTGTGTGTTCTGCCTGGCCTTTCCTCACTCATCTTTTCAATTCAGATAGTAAACTTCAAAAGGCAGCAACAATATTCTGTCTGTTTTACAGTCCACCACAGGGAGAGAAAAGCACGTACACCCTGGGTCTGGGATATGAGATCCAGGTCACCTGGATCAGCTCTTCAAAGGCACAGGTAGAAAGGTGTTTCTGCATGTTTCCCCATGTCTTATAAGGCATCTTTGCTGATTTCCAGTGGGAAACTCACCTTCAACTCACCAAGGACAGACAGAGTTCACAGAGCTACTCAAATGAAGGGTCTTGCTAAGACCCTACAGCTCCTCTTCATCCCATGGAACTGAATTATTCAATGCTTCCTCCTACGTTTCAGAAATGCCCAAACCACAAGTTCAAGACTATTTGGATCTCAAATTTGATTCAGATTTATCTCCTTTTACCAACATCTGCTTTAATCTTTAATGAGGCAAACTGTAGTGTGTGATTTGGAAGAGAACCAAGAAAAACAAGGTTTTGATTTTCAGTTCATTTAAACACCAGACAGTCAAGAAACATCATCCTTACAGCTAATTGAAGTCAGACTGCAGGTTGCTGTTAATCTGGGTCTGAGATGTGTGTTGCACTGTGGCCCTGTGTCACCAATATGCACACAGCAGCCACACTGAAACGGAGGGTCAAGCAAAACAGATAACAACAATACTACAGTAAAAGTTTCAAACAGGAAAAGAAAAATTGCTGAAGTCCTAGGGGCAGAATACTGCTAATGCTTCTTTAGTCAAAGCTTTAAGCATTTTGCAAAGCACTTTTTGAAGACAAATTCCAGTACGAAGAGCCTGGGCCTTTCAGACTCTGTGTTTGACAGGAAGGGCACATCTCCATGCTGCTGCAGGCGTGGCTTTGATTAATTCTAGCAACATGTGAGCTACCTTCACATGAGCTACAATGGAGACCAGCAACAGACCCTCAGCAACAAGAAACCTAATGTGAGTTTATTTACCTGTCCAAAACCTGAAGCAACTACTGTGTAAATACATCCCAAGTTCAAACAGTTAAGGTGACATATGCTCCTCTTTCTAAGTACCTTCAATTGTGTTAAATGCATTAGGGTCTTATTTTAAAAAATCTTGGGTTTATTTCTTGCTCAGAGGTTGCCATGACACTGTGGCAATAAAAGAAATAAGATGTTTCAAATGATAATCAATGCAGTGAACCTGGTGAATTCACGATTGCTGTAAATGTCATTCCTTGGACCCACTGTTTGTTCTCACCTTGTTTTCAATATTCTTTTAATTTTTTTTAATGCTGATATCTGCACTCTTGGTAAGGATAAATTGAAAAGATACCACTGTTTAGAAACTGCTGTAGAGCTGAAAAGTCCCTGGGGAACATTTACCACCAGAAAAATAATTTTAAATTGGAATCTGAGAAAATTATGGCCTGGTCGAAGGTCAAATAGGGTGGAAACAATATCACATTATTTTTGGAAAAGGAAAATATTGAAATAAAACATTCAGGGCTCAGTGACATGCATGTGGCAGAAATCTAATAAAATGTGAAGAAGAGAATCTTGATTTGTTGGTCTGGGCAGGTGTAGACATCAGCTGTGCATTCATAAAGAAGCAAACTGAGGCAGAGATGAAACATTACTGTTTTTGTTGTGACGAAAGATAAATATTCTGGAGAGGGACTTGGCAGGGGGATCTGGAAACACTGCTCAGGGACTGGAGTCCTTCTAGGCTGTACTGCTTTTCTCAGCTGCATTTAGAAGGTACTGCTTAGCCTACAGGCAAGTTTGTAATGACATTCATCTCAGTCTGAAAGCACAGATGACACAAACTCTATAAACAGTACTCTTCCCTTCCTTCCTTCCTTCCTTCCTTCCTTCCTTCCTTCCTTCCTTCCTTCCTTCCTCCCTCCCTCCCTCCCTCCCTTCCTTCCTCCCTTCCTTCCTTCCTTCCTTCCTTCCTTCCTTCCTTCCTTCCTTCCTTCCTTCCTTCCTTCCTTCCTTCCTTCCTCCCTCCCTCCCTCCCTCCCTTCCTTCCTTCCTTCCTTCCTTCCTTCCTTCCTTCCTTCCTTCCTTCCTTCCTTCCTTCCTCCCTCCCTCCCTCCCTCCCTTCCTTCCTTCCTTCCTTCCTTCCTTCCTCCCTCCCTCCCTTCCTCCCTTCCTCCCTTCCTCCCTTCCTCCCTTCCTTCCTCCCTCCCTCCCTCCCTCCCTCCCTTTCTCCCTCCCTTTCTCCCTTTCTCCCCTCCCTCCCTTTCTCCCCTCCCTCCTTCCTTTCCTCCTTCCTTTTCTTCCTTCTCTCTCTCTCCTTCCTTTTCTTCCTTTCCTTTTGTTCCTTCCTTTCTTTCATTCCTTTCTTGCCACAGTTGCTGCTGCTTCCATGTGCTCTTTGGGTAATTGTTGGCCTTAATCTCTTCAGGGAGTTCAGCTGCAGAGCTCACACCTGCAGCTGCCACCCCAATGGCAATGTGACAGATATTTGAATGAATAAATAGACGTGTAGATGCATAATGATAGAATTTTATAAGTATATTTTACTCACTTAAATAATTTTTAGCCCAGCTTGACCTGGTATGCCTGGCCACTAACAACAGATTAATCACTCTTCAACTCCCCGGGAGAGAAAGGCCACAAATTATTTAATTGTAATGGTCTCTTTAAATATAGTATGTATTATATTTTACAATAAACTATATCCATGGTCTCCCACTAAAACAAAACCGAAGTCAAAGCCATGCAATGCATGAGATTATTGCCAGAAAGACAGTTGCAAACAAGCTGTTGGGATGTCCTTGACCCAGCAAAGAACGGCTGTCAGGGAATGTGACAGAGTCTCCAGCTCCTGCCACTGTTGCATTCCATCCTCTGCTCTCCTCCCAAGGATGAGAAGTGAGATGGGAGGAAGAATGTTCCTCATGCCTTGCCTGGGAGCCATGTGGAAAGTTTCTGATGGGAAGCTGGTTGGCAGCAAGGAAAGTTTATGGATCGAGTGTGTGAGCCAGCAGAGAAGTCGCTGGGTAAGTCTAAAAATGTCCGGGCAAAATATGCAAGCCAAAGTACATATACACAGGAGAGAGAATGCAGGGCAGTGGGTGGATAAATAGTAGAAGAATGAAGTAGCTGCATAAACATTACTGGAAAACTTCAGACTGGTACTGAATTGAGGACTTTTATACATGTATTGGGGTCTCAGCTCTGACTACAGTCACCAGAGAGGAGGAAGCAGTTCAGCAGGTCACTGATGGGTAACAGAAATGCCCTTGTAATATCACCTGGCTCCTTGAGCTGCTCTTCCAGAAAGGTGAGGGGCATGTCTTCTGGCCTCTCACCAGCATCTAGGCTACCCTAAGGCTTTTTAAATGGCTTGACATGCCTGGTACAGGAAAATGAATTAGGCTCTTAATCAGCAGAGTGGTGGAGAATAAGCCTTGGTTTAGGTTGCCTTTGGTAGGGAGCTGGGGTTCAATCAGGTTATGCTGTTTTAGGCACAATGGGATATGCCATGTGGCCTCTCACACATCCCACATCAGTCCTGTCAGCCTTGTGATGCTCCTGGGCATCTGTGGTGCCCCTGGTGACTTAAACTCCACAAGCACCTGGATTTCACCCCCATGAGTGGTGAGCTTTGGACTCCACTGACTGCATTGATCTGCACCCTCTGCTATGCTCAAAAACCTATAGATGTATAGATATTCAGCTTCAAGTTTGCCATTCTTGAACTGAGCAGCATTCCAAGTGTTAATCTAACCAGAGGCATATGCTGAAGACCCCTTAGAGCTTATATTCTCCCAAGAGAAAAGGGAGTTTTATCAGCAATTTGAGGAAGATTGTATTGGCTAGATTGGACAGGTTCTTGTCTTGAAATATATTTTCCCCTGAGCAGTCTATGTTAAGAAAAAAAAAAAAAAAGCAGTAACAATTGAAACGCTTACAGAACCTATAGCTATCTATGCCCTGAGACATCAGAGGGTTTATTTCAAGAGTTTGTCAAAGAAGCCTAGCAAAGGAGAATTATCAGTTTTTTAAAAAAGTATTTGTCATTGTTTATATTATTTGAGGAGCTGTCTGGAAAATTTCACCAAATTAAATTGGAAACTAAATAGTACAGCATTTTTTCAGTGTATTTTCTCAGTTCTTGGAGCGGTTATGATTATTCCTTCAGAGACAGCTCCTAGGGACCAAAATCTATTGCCTGTGTACAAAATCAGGCAAACAGTCCCATACTCTAGAAATTTACAACCTGACTAAGATCCTAATCCAGAAAACCATTTACTCACTCGCTTTACAGTAAGTGTTTAAATAGCTAGGGGCTCTTAAAATCATGCTTCAACAGATGAGCTGTGTGAATATAAAATACGCTTGTCACTTTCTGTATTTTGCCATAATTTCCATAACTTGTATAGACAAAGAGCTTAGGGAACATGAGAGCAGAAATTCTAAGCAGCCTTTTTATACATGCAGACGTACTTATTCTCTGGCTATGTGTGTATGTAGTATATGTGTAGATCTGTGTGTAAATATGTATGCATGTATGCATGTATATATGTACATCTAATTGCAAAGCTTGCACTACTGCTGGGAATCTTAGTCACTGCTGTAAACTGGAAAGGTCACTTGAGCTGTATGAATTCAGAGAACTTGCTCTGGGGAGAGAGTCTGGAAGCATCAGCCCATATAACTGTCCAAGTAAGGGAAAATAATTCTGTATTTTTTTCTTTAATAGGGATGAGCCTGAACAGAAAACTGTAGAGCAAAACCATCCCAAATGTAGCAGAGTTTGAAACTGACTTTTAAATTGTTTTCTTTGAAGAGAAACAGTCATCTGTCTTCAAGAAGGACAGTCAGGAGGGTCCACTCATTATACTGGATAGGACCCTTCTCTAGGTCTTTCATCCCCAATAAGGTCATTCATTAAAATATTTGACAGCACTGTGCTACATGCTTCTCTTGCATTGCTCTTACTGACTCAGAAGGCTACAGGGGTCAGCTGAGTGGGCAGAGAACAGTAGCTGTTTGAACTTTTGTCTGGACAACCCTTCATCCAGCTCACCCATGTCAGCGTGTGCACAAGTTTTCCTCTATGATTGGTGACTCTTTCAGGTCCTCAGTGAAATTTACCCCAGGTCCACTGGACTGCAGATTAAATCATAGTGCCTTTTGTGTCAGGGACTCTTGGCTATATTTGGCACAACTGATGACATTTGTCGAATGTTAGTGAGCTGTGATTACAGGATCCTCCACTTACCCATCCCTACCCAATGCCAGCTGTATGATCGTGGAGAGCGGAGGAGACAGAACAAAAATACACCATCAATTTGAGAAGGGTATTGCAGATGTTAGAAAATCCCCACCACCCTCTGAGGGAGTGTAGAAGAAGGAGCAAAGTGGGCCATGGTCTGTGGACACTGCCTGCCCCTTAACAGTGTTGGCTGAAGCAGGTTAGTGCATGTTGGAGGGGGTACTCAGACAGCAATTTAACTTTGCTTGACATTTAATGTTCCAAGGCTGAGAGATAACCAGGGTAGCTGTAAGATGTCATTGCTTACAAGGCACTAAATGCAGTAAAGTCCTTTAAGGAATCTTTGTTCTATTTTCTCCCTGTATTTTGTTTCCAGTTACTCAAGATGCAGTGGTTGCCCTTAGCAACATTCTCCAGATTTTTCCCAAAATTTATGATGACAAAATGGCACATTTGAGGACCAACCAGTTTGGTAATTAAATAAACAATCCCTTTCCATTCAGTGGCAGCATCAGAGCCAGAGAGGGTCTTTTGCTTCAGTAGTTTCCTGATATTACTGTAATCTATTACCAAAGTTACTGGGCCTTGCAGCAGAAATCTAACAAGCCCAACTCCCTCAGGACAACCCGTTTCTTAGCACATCCTGGGATGTGCACAGTCTTGCTTGTCAGAGAACATGAACTACTTCATCAAAATACTTAATGAAACTATCCTCTTTCAAGTTAACCATTTATATTAAAAAAAAAATCCACAGAAATATTCTTACTTATTTTCTTTTAAGTCCAAAGTAACTTGAAATATAATATCACATAGTTCAAAAAAATATTTTAAATAGATGACAGCTCTATAGTTTCCTTGACATAAATATTTATCTGAAATTCTTGGTAGGATGACCCACAATTGAATAATATCTTTTGGGGGCCCATAGGTAGTCTAAGAAAAATAGGAAAGCAAAATAGGCACAAAACTTCGAAAGGGGAAAAAATAGTGAGAAAGATGAAGGAAAAAATTCAATTATTCTAAATAAATCCTTAACTCCATCTGCACAGTATGTAATTATAGCAAAGACAGAAAATCAAACCCTGCAGACACCAATTATTTCAGGCAATTGACACATCCTGGCACTACCACAGCCAGATTACAACGAAATACAGTACCTGGGTCTGCAAAACCTTGGCTGTAAAACCAGATTTTCCGGAAGACCAATGGATGTAGAAGAAAAGAAATACTATTTTCTTATACACTGAAATACAAATTAGGCAGAGCTATGTGCAAATTATGTTACTGAGGTCAGAATATATGTCACTGAAATGTAAGTTGATGAAGAGAAGAAGCATTTGGAGAAAAAATTTTGATAAAGAAGTTATTTGAATCAAGAATCTGTCAATTCGAATTAATAAGGGGTTAACTCCTTGTTTAATTTTTTTAAAATAAACTTTACAAAATAGTGTTGGCTTGAAAAAACAGTGCCAGTTACAGTCGTTCATACTTGTCAAGAAGGAAATGGAAGCTTTCTTAGTAAAAGATGCATAACACTGGGGGTAATGTTCAGATTTTAACCTTATACATTAAGATTAAAGCATATTGTTTTGGCATGGTAATCGTTTAGTCTTTGCTGACAATACAGTATGTTTTCATTCTCTTGATTTCATTATTGTTTTTACCCCTTTTATTTCAAGAGACATCCAAGTGTTTTTGAGCAGGACAAGGGGGGGGATGATTTTGTCAGACAGGTCAACTTGCCAGAGATTTTACCAACCTGCCTGCTCAGTGCTTGACCAACCAGAAAGGTGTTAAAAAAGAATTAATTCAGAAGTCATTTTGGCCCTAATTTCTTAAAAATTCAGACAGAGGTTGATAAATAGAATTAGTTGACTAAAAATCAGCTTTCATTTAACTAAATGCAGTCAAATAAATGCCCTAAATTTTACTCCATAGAAAGACTATTTTCTCAACTCCATAACCAAATCATTTAAAATTCCATATTTGTGGTTTAAAGCTGACAAAGAAGCAAGAGGATAAATACTCTGTGAAGAAAGACTGAGCTCCAAGAAAATTTAAGGTGACATTTCCAGAAGCACTTCCCTGTTACTTAATGGGGATGTTACCACTTCTCTAGGAAGAGTGATACTGAATGTTTCTGAACCCTCAGAGATGCCATCCTTGCCCCAGATGGGCTGTGCACTGTGAGGTTTCATGGAAGTACCCACCACAGGGACGCACATGTCAAAGCTTGGTTGCCTTCTCTGCTGTAGTCAAGAGAGTTTACAGTGGTTAAGACACGTATCCTGGCTGTGTGTAAACTACAACAGACCAGACTGCCACATTTGCCCTTTGCTAGCTGACTTCAAAACATGAGGGCTGCCTCAACCCAGCCTCTCTCTGTCCAAGGGGATGCTTGACCTCTGCTCCCAGCACGCCCCAGCAAAACAGGCACCATGGCCACAGATCCGTCTGGAAGAGCCTTGCAGTCCTTCACTTCACTGGGACCCCATGGGAGCCTATTGAAGCCTCTCACCAAGATTTCCTCCTGCAAAACCTTCCCTGCCTCCTTAAGCACCTGGCATGCTTGCCAGGTTAAAGTTTCAGGTTCATGACAACGTTTGAACTTGAGCTGCTGACCCAAGTTAAAACTGGACAAACTGCTGCCCACAACTCTTTGAAATCAGGTTAGTGAACCTAGATTAAGAAGATATCTTTTTTCCTGTATGAGTAAAGTCTTACTTCCAAAGATGTTCTTTCAGTTGTTTTGTCAGCTTGTTTTGGTGCTGTGGTCTTGCCAGGTTTTGTGTACTTAACATCAGTGTGCTCCTTTTCCACTCAAAAGCAAAGGAGCAAGGCCACTTCTGTGCAAACTAAGTGCACATTTGTGAGAGATGTTTTAATAACAGCAGCCCTGGAAGGTAAAGACAACACACTCAGCTCTGTTTACAGAGGAGACTGAGGATGTTGCATATATTTACATATGATTACTGTAATAAGGAAGAGTAATTTTCCATGTCTCTGAGTGCTTCTTTTCCATCTAGAACCTGTGAAGAAGGGACAAATCAAATGACAAATCTGTCAGAAAAAAAGGGCCCAATGTAAAGGACACACAAACGGAAGGTAGGATATGACAAAAACCCAGGTGTGGCCATTAAGAAAGCTTATTTAAAATTTTCTCTGTAATTTTAACTGTTCCCCTTGTTGGTGTATTTTGTTCCTAGAGGAGATGTTGTTATGAAATTAAAGTGAACACATTATGCTGTTCCTGTTGATCATCCTTATTATTTTTCATACAATGTAGGGTAATTTACTCTAGTATTAACTTCTGGAGTTTCTCAGCATAAGAGAATCAGATATAAGGAAAAAAAAAAGTAAATTAGTCCAGGATTAGCTGTAGATAACCCTCTCCCCAGTCCAAAGAAATTTTAATTAATCACATAGCAATGTCCTCTGAAAGGCTGTTCTTGATGGAGAGGGGGACAGGCAGTAGCATGAGCTCTGCTCCTCAGCTAGAAGACAGTGGGAAGCAAGGGGAGCACAGATTTAGTCTAAGGAGGGTTGGCAGGGAGAGGGGTTACTGGGCACTGCCAGCACAGAGGGCAGAAGCAGTGGTGCCTCATGTCTTCAGAAGCTGTGTCCCTTATAGGTCTGGGGCACCTTGCTCTTGAGAAAGAGTCCAATAAAACATTTTCATTGTTTCCATGAATATCAGGTTGTTTTAAAAGTCATTTGCTGTACACAATGTAAATCTTGTCATTTTGAGGATAGACTGGTGTGTGCAAGACAACAAGTGTTCAGTGAGAAATAAAAAGCCCACAGCAAACCAACAGGAATGCAAATGAAGTAAAATCTAATATTCCTCTGATCAAAATATAGTAAGTTGCTTTGCCAAGGTAAAGGCTGGCTGTGTCGTCCAGAAGAGAAGAGTGTTGCTCAGCTCACAACAAAATAAATGCAACATTACAGGCTGTTTGAGTGAATAACTAACTATTGAAGTTTAAAAATGGCCAAGCAGTTGATGGATGCTTAAATGGGAGCCATTCTGAAAGCGCTTGGATTTCCAGACATACTGTGCTTATTTGGAGAACAGCTTCTTGCAGTCTGAAGCTAAGTAAATGACACTGTAGAGGACAGACGAGGGAGGCAGGAGGAATACAGGAAATGGCGTGCAGTGTATGAAGGATACTAAAGGGACTCTTGCCTGGTGGCACGGAAGTTTGCGGGCGGTTTGGGCCTGATTCGTGGGTTGGCAGAGTGTTCTGTAGTCGTTGGACTGGTGTTTGTGGTGTTTGCTGTTGGTGCATGCTTTGTTGTGTTTGTGCCCCAGTTGTATTTGTTATATTATATTTGGACATGTATGAACATGTTAGCCCCTTCATGAATTTTCTCCCCCCTGACTGGTCAAGGTTTCCCTCTCCCTCAGTGGCCAGGATTTGCTGCAGTGTGGGCGGTCCTGCCATTTCCCTCCTTCCATGTTATTGGCTCCTAGTTAAGTTATGCATGTTGCTGAATACCCATTGGTTGTTTAGTCCCATGCTCCTCCCAGTTTCCAGATCCTTCCACCCCGAACCCTATATAAGGGTTAGCTCTCCCCTCAGTCAGGGACAGCGACCTTGACTCTGTACCATCGTGCATCCCTGCATTAATAAACACCTACGACAGAGCAAGAACCCCTCGTGCTGTCGGCGCCTCTCCTTTCACCGGGCTGCGGCATGACACTGCCTGCCTTTTTTTTTCTTAATTTTAACTTTCCAGATTAACTGGCAATTTGTGTAACACATCTAAAACCTTATAGAAGCCCAACAGTAACAATCCGTATGTCCTGATTCACTTCTGGCTTTATAGTGACTGCTAGCTGTTTTGAAAAGATGCTGAGGAATGTATAGTAAGCACAGTGAAAAGAAACATCTGAGTAACAACAACTGACTTTTGTCTGTAATTGGTCTTACTTATTCATGCAAACATTGGTGATGTTGCAGAAGGGAATGCTCAAAGGTCTGGCCTCAGGCTCTCAGTGGCAAAGTCAATGGTCTTGAGCTCCAAGAACTCCTTAAAGTACAACCCTAATTACAAATATGTACTTTTGCCAGGTCCCAATAGCAATTACAAGGGAGTGGATTGAGTTCACTCTCTCTGAGGGTCCTTTTCCAAGAGTTTTCTGGGATCAAACCTCCTCATCTCGACTGGCAGAGGGCTCCTTCTCAACCCCTGGGACAACTGCAAAAGGAGCAGACAGAAAAGGTTCATGACAGCTCTAACTATATTTATGGCAATGAAATGTGCAAAACCCGGCTGGCATGTCAGGATGGTGATCAGCAGCTCAGTAAAAAGTATTAGTTATTGAGTGTGGTGAGATCCAGGGGCTTAGTCACACAGCAGTTTAGTCAGCTCTTCATCGCTTCAGCCTGAACCAGACCCACTGGAATCAGGATCACTGTGTGGAGAAATTCAAGGCCTGCAGAATGGTGTCCTCTCACTGAAAGCTTCAGTCATACTTATTCTCTCACCTCTATGCCCCATCCAGCACCTCAGAGGTGAGGATCACTTGGGTAAGCAGCACAGCTCCAGACCTATTTTTCCCCATAGCCTATGAGCGTTAACAACGGAAAGTGGAAAATTTTCAGTTGAAACAAGAATACACCAAATGCCACACTTACATTTGACCAAGCATTCTTGTGACTGACATGTACCAGTATCATGTAGATATAAGTTTCTCTATAAACGATCTCTGTACCTTTTGGAAAGGATACTGTAACTTTCCAAATACTGCTACAACTACTTCCTCAACAAGTCAATATCTGGCCACGGGTCCCTCAGCTGTTTCAAAATGGTTGCTGCAGCATAAGTTTACACCTTCCCACAGCCACACAAATTACTGAGTAGCTTTTTAAGCTTAAAATAGGATCCGGAGTAATTTAGAGAGAATGTGAGCTTGTTTCAATAAAACAGAAGGTAACTGTGCTGTTGATTGACTGATGCTTTTCTACAAGCCTTTTTTTTTTGGAGGGTACTAATTTGTTTCTGCAAATGCAGTGGAGGGGGATTAGCTCTGAATTCCACCACCGAGGCCTTTTGTCTTTCATCCCTTCCAGGAAGTAACAAACAGAGCTGTCACTGTTGTGTTAGTTACATTTCTCTCTCTGCTCTTACATATGTAAATCTCTAATGTTGAATGTAAAAGCAGTGGTACACAGTAGGCAAAAATCTTCTTTAGAGACGCCTTATGGAAGGTTTGGATTACAGCCCAGTAAGAACGTTTAATAACAGCAGCAGTGTTCCCAAATTCCTTTTTCTGAGTTTGCAGAACCAGCAAACGGAGCTTTAAACTCACACTGAAAATTGATACAATTTGTTTGTTGATATAGTTTCCGTCATCTGCAGTTGTATAATTTATTATCACCTACCACTGCCGGGAATAATAAAAGAGTGAGTGGGTTTTGAGATGTGAGTAAAACATGAGCACAAAATCTCCACTGGAAATACTGAGTCACTTAATAAACATGTAGACCACAAATTCACTGTACATTATTCATTATGCAGGTTACAGATGGGCCTGAAATAGAGGACTCTGCTTAGGTTTGTGTGCACATCTGCTTGAGCAGGGAGGAAAGGAATCCAGCTCTGGGTGACACTTCAGCCCATCTCCAAAGACCGAGGTGAGAGGGAAAGTTTGGAACTGCAGCCACCTCCAAGTCCATCAGCCTGCAGTTTTATAGGTTTTGGCTGATCTCCAGTGTAAATGTTGTTAAACATGTAGTTGAAGAAATAGTGATCAGGGGTGTCTATATTCTTATAGGCAACAGATAAGAGATATCACAGCTTCTTTCCGACTCTGATGTCTGCCCCCAGTGCAGCAGCAGGAGCAGCTGTCTGGACTCGTGTAGCCTGGCCTCCTGGCAGCAAAGTAGGCAGGGGTGGAGTACAGGTGTGTCCACAGCGTGGTTTGTCTTGGTCGTGTAGGTGTGGCAGCCCAACACAAGATGATTGAACATCTGGCAGGACCATCATCTGACCCTCGGCTCTGAGGGACCAATTCTGACCTGAAGGTAGAGCCTGGGCAGCACTCAACAGGAAGGAAAAGCAAGATATGTGTTCTGTCCTTGCAGGAAGCCTGTACAGCCCCATGGTCAGGCCAGAAATTAGGACTGGTAATTTCTGCGTTCATTTTAGACCCCTGGGAGGAGAGAAGCACCTGCAGAGAAATGCAGGGGATATGAGTGCTCTGGTGGTGCACAGCTGCAGGGATCAGGGACGAGATGGCCTCAGAAGTGGTTCTGGAAGCTTTAGCCAGAAAAATCAGGGTAGTGTTTTACCTCTGTCTTCTTCTCACCTGATGCACTTGCCTAACTCAAAACAAGCAGCACAACCTGTCTTTTCAGGGCTTGGAACTTGCTCACCTGTTTGGGGGCAGGGGAAGAAACCAAACCTTTGAAGATTATGCATAGCTCTGCCAACTGGTGACACCTGTCATAACATGAATAAACTACTAAGAGACTGCATTTGCCATTTGAAGTGCACTTTGTAGGTGAAATACAAGGAAACTGGTACTCAGTGTAAGCCCAAATGTTAATCCTGTATGTGTTTTGGAATGGGGAAGAGAATAGGAGGAATTGTGGGAGTTCTATTTTGAGTAAAGCACACTGTTTTGCTTTTTTTTCAGCCCCAGACCATTCTAAGTTGCGGGTCCTGTGGGATAAGTAATCAATTGCAGATTTAGCCATCGTGGCAGCTGATAGACATCAGTATAACTCCCCCAGATTGAAGCACTTATCTGCTTTTTCACATTTTTCTGCTTTGTTAAAAAAGGCCAAATATTGATGATTTCCAGGAAAACCTCTGCAGAATTTTGTTTTTCATTGCATAAGCCTTTAGATGTACCTCAAACATTAAATGTGTTTCATCAGTCCTTTTTTTTTTTTTTTTTTTTTTTTTTTTTTGGTGAAAGGTTGTGCAGTACTGCAATCCAAATGCCTAGAAAGGCTCTAATTTCCTTGGATCATCATAACTCTGTTGTAATAAAATGGGCAAAATGCTTAATAGTAACCTTAGCAATATTTATTGCAGTCATGTTTTGACATTTAGATGAATGCTAACCCAGCTCACAAACATGAGGGCATTCAAGATCAGGTGCCTAGGCATGGCCATGCACTCCATCTGCAATCCCTCTGTGCAGCTGTCAGGGTGCCTACAGAATGCCAGTCAAAAAGATAGGACCACCATCTTATCCAGAAATCACATTACAGACATTCATATTTGCAGTGCATTTTACACTCTTCCCCACCTCTTGAAAAGCCACTGTACTCATTTGCAGTTGACAACACATCCATCCAAATTCAATCCTACAGCAGTTTCCTAGGTAACTGGCACAGAAACCCTCTACACAGCAGAACGAGCCAAAACACCCGTTAGCATTTCCATTTCTTCTCAGTCTTTCTTGAAAAATGCAAAGATACAAAAACCCACCACAAAAACATTAGAAAAACTCAAGCCCAAAACTAAACCAAACCAACTAACAACAAGAAAGCCAATGACAAGGTACATTCAGCCACTCCATCTAGCTTTCATCCAGGAAATTCTTCATCTGCCAAAAATTAGCTTACATCTGGAGACAAGACCAATTTAAGGTCTGAAACTGTTTCTCAAGGGTTGGAACTCTTTGGGTTATCTTCACAGATGCCAAAGACCTTTCTAGGCTCTGCCTCATGCCAGTAGTGTGGACAGATACTTCTGAATCATGCTGGGAGTGAATAATTTGTGTCTCTGCTCTTCTAGCCTCTCTCACCATAGCCAGTTTCCAGTGGGGCCTTACAAGGGCTGCCAGGCAAGGACCATTAATCTCCAGTCTATTAGTGGACTTCAGAAGAGGCATTTCTTCAGATTGCCTTCTAACATCGTTTGGTTCAATACTCCCCCAGGGTAGTGCCAACCTTCATCTCTAGCATTCTGCATGTGGCTGCAGCTCACTTACCAGAGGTTCCTCTATCCACCTCAAGAGACAGAGACTCTGCAGTTCTCACCTTGAGACTGGTGTCTAGAGGACTCTGAAGGAGGAAAAGCAGTGAGGGAAGAAGCAGAGTGACCCCAAGTTTGTTCTGGCTGCCTTGCTTTAGGCCAGCAAGTGCAGTTGGTTCAGCAGTGCAGCTGTGGTTGCAGCAGTTGTGGTGAAGCAGAATGCATTTCCTTGTTTTGTGTGCGAGAAAAAAGCAAATTCTTGTCCTCACCTAATATCCAGATGAGCTGCATTTAGGCACTGGAAAAAAGATTCAGCCTGAAGCCATGATCACATTAGAAGAGATTGGGCTGCATGCACGCACACACACACACACACACACACAGAGGTGATCACTACAAGAAGGTAATTAAGGTGAGAGGGAAACCTGGGAGTGGCTGACATAAAATACCCTAAAGGGGAGGAGTGGCCTCAGGAATGTGCATCTGAAGGGCTTGGTCCAGTGTCAACTTCTGTGAACAAGTCCTGCTGAATCTTGCTCACATACCCAGGTGAAGCCAACTCTGCAGGCCTTCACCAGCCCCATGCACGAGGAAGTGCAGAGGCTTCACAACCGGAGGCTGTAGCTTGCAGGCAAGGCCCTCTCATCTCTGCCTGAAATTGTGATACTTTGCTGAAGGGCAGCATGTGCACATCAAACTGGAGCATAGTTCAAAAAAAGTAATTGTTGCCTGCAGCTGTCCTCACTTCAGAGCATGTTATAGCAGGTTGAAGGCTGCTGCAAGCTATGCCAACCACTAACTCAAAAAACTTTTCTAGCAACTAAGGATTGCCAGGACATAAGGATACACTAGTCATGTCTCCTGGAACAGCCTCTTCTCCACGACGTTGGGGGAAAAATTCCAGGGACACCTTCTGTTGACCTCCTGTGTCTTGCACAGGAGAGGGGAGCTTCAAGAAGATGGAAATCCGGGGTTAAATGTAGGAAGTTTTGTGCTGTGACCTAGTGCAAGAGTTAAACACAGAGTACCGCTGCCCTGCCATGCTAACTAAGTTGAGAACTGGTAGTTTTACAATTGCAGATTTTTATGCTAGTGATCTTGCAAAGCACTTTGTCACAAATGAGCACTTCCCTCACTGCTGTCCAGCGGAACCCTGAGGTTGCTGCAGTGTAGCAAAGCACATTGTCTCCTTCTGACCCTCACAGTTATACCAAGGTGAGTGTCATTCTTCTGGTTGTGCTTCCCTTTTTGGATTTCCAGCAGCTGGGTTAGAGTCCTAAACAGGGACTGTGTGTTGTTAGCCCCACTGTGATTTGGGTAGAGAAGCCCAAGCACTGGCCTAAGGGCTCAGCTCTTGTACATTTGCAATCTCTGATGGCCTTTCTCTGGGCAGTGAGGTTGTCCATGCCAGGTCAGCCTGAGCCAAAATCCCAGGAAAGTTTAGTTTTACTCTTTGAGGATGTTGGTGAGCTGAAGGCATGAAAGACTTAATCCACTCATTTGACAACCTGAATGCCACACTGAGGTGCACGGGGCTACATAAAACAGTCCTGTGCAGTTCCCTTCACGGTGCTGTGTTTTAATGACTCAAGGTATCAAACTAGACTTTGCTCCCCCAAAGCTAACCGGCTTTTTTTGTCCCCTCTGTCTGAGCAAGATCTTTCCTCTTATGCCCTTGTCAACTGGCCTTCCTTAGAAAGCAGCTAAATGAGCAGTACCTCAGTAATCAAACCATTTTGGTTGTCAGCAGTGTCTTCTTTTTCTTCCTTAAACAGGTTATCATCAAAGTTTAATAATGCTCCAGCACAAGCTTTCACTGGTTGCAAGAAATTTTCCCGATGTAACTGACTTGCAGCTTAATAGGAAAGTAACGAAGGTATAGTGAGGGAACAGCACAGTCTAACAATAAAAGCAGCACATGAAAAACAAAATGAGGCTTGTCACCGAACGACACAGTAGCCTGACATTAATCTGTCAGAGCAGCTGCCTCAAATAATGCAGGAATGGGGACAAATGTGCTTTTTTAACACTCCTTAATGTAACCGCATTGATTTAAGTGAGTTCATAATCACTACTGAATCAGAGAAAAGGGTGGGCTGTCAAATACAACCATTATTTCTTTTTATGCTTTATGAATTCGCCTTCAAAACTTTGGAGTTGTGACCATTTTGAGAGCTCTTACATGTAACAAGCAATCATACATCCGGTTTCACTGCACATGCAGGGAACATCTGACACTTGGGAAAGAACTTTCTTTCTTTCTTTTTCTTTCTTTCTTTTTCTT
>NW_020955332.1:678480-690153 GCF_003031625.1 Empidonax traillii
GTGAGGTATTTCAACAATCCTCTGCTTTCCTCCGCTCACTCTCGCTCTCTGAAGAAATGTAAACGTCATCAAATCCAACAGGTGTTCTCTGGAGACAACGGATACAGCTCTGAGGTGGTATCATGTAAACTGATGGGAGAACAAAACTATGATGAATGCTGGGGTTGGGGGGGATATACCCACCAAAACAAAAAAGGGAAAAGCAGGTTAAGCCATGAAGAGTGGCTCACTGTTGAGGTGACATCTTCTCCTCCTCCTCCTTTACATTTTGGGGTTTGTTTTAAGGAATATTTGAATGGCTTAGCAGAAATCTAAAAAATAAGGCTGCACATACAGTAGAGCTGAAGGATTATATAGATAGCACAGCAGTGATCTACGGTACAGCTTTGATTTAATTCTGTTTCAAGCTCTCCAACAAAAGAAAATCCAATGGGCTTCTTTCCTCTGCCTTTTTATGAATGAAAAAGGCCTGAGGATTGGGTTATTGTATTTTAATATGAATGGTTTAGGAATGCTGTTCTTTTCAACCAGCAGTCTAGGGGATCAAGTGAGCATCTGGCAGCACTGGAGCAAAACAGAGCTGAGTCCAGGCACCAAACTAAACTAAACTTTGCTTCACAGTTTGTAGGAGCAATGAACAGGAAAAGGACAAGAGGAGGGAATCAGCATTTCTTATATTCTCTAGGAGAGCAGATACTGTCCACAAATCTCTGGGCCTTTTTCCTATGAGGTAAAAAGAAGCAAAAGAGGTCAACAAGCCACTCTTAAACTGCCTGTGAGAAGCTTGTTGATACTCCTTATTCCCAACAATTACAACCTTTATGTGCCTTTTGAGACTAGGTACAAAATAACTCAAAGATCATTTTATGCCACCAACTTACTTTTCTGTCCTGGTTAACTCCTAGGGAGTCAGAAAGAAACACAGTGAATCATATCTTTTTGTCAAGCCCTGCTGTTTCCAGTACCGAAGTTATGAAGTTGGGCCAAATCCTTTGACCCTTCAGGAAGACATGCACTACCATCTGCAAGGAAAACTCTCTAATTGGCTTCTCTTGTCTTTGGATCTTTCAGTCAAAAAGACAGGTGCCAAGCAATTATGCCACAATTTTTTCTCTGAGTCTCCCTTTTTTGTCCCCCCAGCTGAACAGAGGTGCCATTTCTTTCCTCTCTTTCCCCCAGAGAGCTCTTGCCCTGCTTTTCATGGGGACCTGCTTCTGACTTCCTGGTTTACCCATCACAGAGCACCTGACTTCTTTACTGTCTTAGGCAAAGCTTTATCGGGGCTGATGCAAGACCTCTCACACAACATAGGTTTTTGAGATTAAATATACCTTTTACATCCCCTTAAAGTTAAGCTCACACTGAATGTGTCAGACAATGAATCAAGAAAAAAGCATGGCCAAGCTGTACATAAAAACTGCTCCATTAGAAAAAGCTGCATCTCTAGCACTGGCTGCTAACAGACATCCAGTCCTTCTAACCTGTAGTTTGAGGGACATCTGGGGACTCGTTCCAAGTCCAGACTTGTGTTCTCTACCTGGTCCAGGAAAGCTGCACTCTAAGACCTTCACAATCCTAAGACAGTGTTCTACATATCTTTTAAGTACTTATTTTTTTATTGTAATTGCCATTATGTTCTTTTGTGTTGCTTTGTCATTCCTTCACATTCAGGGTTGCTCACTTTAGACCCTGTCACCCTGGGAGAAATGCATCCCTTTCAAAAACTGGAGGATGAAGTTCATGGTCCCTCTCTTGGTTTCTTTTGCTGAAGCTTCAACAAAGAGCAGCCCAAGTATAATGCTTCTGCTGGATTTGGCTTCTAACAGACTTGGCTCAGTAAATAATTATTTAGAAAATATTTCCTTCTGAGCTATCTCTCATCTTCTGAATTACTGAAAAAAATACTTGATCTTTTTTGTTCTTACATGGTCTTGTAATATTGCCATGTCTGCCTTGTGTGTGGATGCTCCTTCTGCAGTATGCAAATACAATTTTCAAACAGATATTATTTTTTAGTATACACTATAACATTTAATTTCTATTTTACAGTATTTGCTGGATTTGCAAATCTTAATTTTTGGTTTAAATTGCATAACAAGATTTGTTAAAATATCTAGGATTGTCTTACTGCCATTTGTATGAGTTTTTTCTAAATGGGATTATTCTGTCTTCCACACTTAGTGCTCGAGCATGGACATGAGCAGCTTGCTTCTGCAGAGACCTGCTGTCATGAAGCAGCCTAAGCAAGTCAGACCTGACAACTACCTGATACTTGTTAGTGTAAAAAAGACTTTGGGAACCAGGAGGATAACGACAATGGGATATTATTATGTCATTTAAGCCTATGAGGACCTCACAATTGCTGTTTCTACATTTATGTTCTGCTCTTTCTGTATCTGTGCAACATCTCTGAAATGGGTAGTTGCACCTATCCCAATTTAATAAATCACAAAATCATGACTGCAGAGACCGATACCTGGATTCTTAAAGTCACACAGAAGTATATATTGCTGATATATATAAGATGGAAATGTGAAATACAGACTCAATCTTCACTAAAATTAATTATTTCAGACATCATGAAAATCCACACAGATGGTGATATCACACAGCCTTTCACTACAGACTCCGTGCTTTACTAAGTGGTCCACTACTGAGCTGTAACTGCATTTTACAGGGATCTGAAATTGTGCACATGTTAAAAGTGATCAGAATAAAACATTCTGAGTTGTCTAGTGAGCATTATAATAATGGGCTGCTGCTCATCACCTTTTGAAGGCAATTTTTCCAAGGGCCATCTATGAGATTCTGTGAAACCCTTAGGTGTCTCACTTTTACCAGCCAGCAGCCAAAACCTCCAAAAGAATCTGCTCTAGAAGATGCTTTTCTCATAATAGCAGAGGCATAAATACAGCTGTATTTATCTTATTTAAACTGCTGTATTGATCACTGTAGTCTACAGTTTCTGACAATCTTTTACCCTTTCTCTCAGTTCCTACTAGTGTTGAGCATTAAGATGCTTTGACTCAATGGCAGAATGTCTAAGGTTTTATGTCCCATTGCACAACTATGGATTCAAATCATAGCAACAGCTATAAAGTACCTACCCAAACAAGGAGCATTTCATTAGACCAGGTTATGCATCATTATCATCACCTAGACTCAAGAAGGAGTGAAGGCAGCTTCCTCTCCTGTCTCCAGCACCTCAGGGAAGAGGAATTTGGATGACAGAACTCAAAAGAACATTTGATCTATGTGACATGCCTGCCACACACAACCTCTTTCACAACCGTGGTATTTAACTACCAGCATGCAAGGTCATCCCTGCAGACACTGAGAGAATCCATCCGTGACCTCTGCATTTTCTTTTTCTCCTAGAGAGAAGTGGACAGGTTGGGAACAGAGTTCTTGATAGTTTTTAGCATTCAAGCTGACCAGAATACTCATTACCTGACTTGAGAAATCATATACTTCAACAGTAGTGCAGATTGCTTTCTGCTATTTTTGCAGAATTATAGTAGGGTAATATGGAATGAACATTTGGGGCTTTAAAGCAAGACTGCCATGACTTTCTTCATTTAAGGTAAAAGAAGATTACAAGCCCCATAATCCTTTTTCCGAGAGTTAAATGGCCTATGGACAGTAGAGTAATGACTACACAGGAACAGCAAACGGCCAGCTTCATAGAGGACAAGTAACAGGCTACAAGTAAAACCTTGGAGTACACAGAACAGCCAGTGGAAATCCACTCTGAACTTGTCTTCTGTGTATATCCTATCACATCTGAGCTGAATCTGACTTTCAAGACAATCATTTGTTTGTGCAAACAGGCCATGAAAGTGCACATGTCATTTCTCTTTGAATTACAAAAATATGAGATGAAGAAGCTCTGGCTTGGCTAAACCACTCTCGACAGTTCTGATGCCTCTCTAACACAAAGGTCAAGGTTAAACCCTTTTCTCTGGCCAGAAAGAGGGATATAAATTTGCATTTCAATATAAAATTTAGAATATTTACTCATCATGAAGAAAATAACTGTCTGATTATATGACGGAGATTGTGAGTTGAATAATCTTTGCTTTTTCCCTGAGTATGACATATATATAAGGCAGTACTGCATTCTCAAGGGAAACCAAGAGGGAATTAAAGCTGATTTATTTGTGTATTATAATCCCTACACTCAGCAATGAGTTTTTAAAAGGTAACAGTCCCTGGGAAAGGAGTCCAGCACACAACTTATCTGACCTAGTACAGCCTACTACTTCATTCCTGAAATCTTGGCATATATGATCCCTGCTCATCAGAAAAACCATAAATGAAATAGTTCAGCGTGTTCTTTTGCTGCCATATTTTCTGTGCTCTAGGGGGAGGGCAGAAATTCTGGACCTTATTTATTTCTCAGGATCAGAAATGGAAAGATATCCTAGTGTTGGATACAATATTCAAAGCCATGAGATTAATGAAATTGAGGGCTTTTTACAACAACGTAACAAATTCTGTTTTTAACCAGATCACTCTCACCACACAGAATAACATGACTTTTGTTCAGAGATTTACCATGTTTAATTAGTCATTTTTTCAGTAGCTTAACCATGTATTCAGTTAAATAAAGTAATAAACAAAAGTGTTCAAATTGAGACAATACTGTCTTTATGTTATTTTTAAATTGTGATCAGGTATCTGTGGGACATGGAAAACTAAAAATTAAACAAAGTACATAATTTTTGCTTCTCTAGTAAAATTTAGTGCCAAATTCTGCTCTCAGGTAAATGTCTATAAAGCATTGTCTATAACAACATAGGGTGTATTTATGGGTTTAAAAAGTGCCAAAGACCAGTAGTTGTTCTCGCATCTTAAAGGCTCAACACACAGCAAATGGAGAGCTGGTGTCTGGCTCTAATACATATTGCCCTGCTGGCCTACTGCAAGCAGTCACAGCATCGCTCCTCTACAGCAAACTGATTTGATTTCACCAGATGGTAATTCAGCTAAATTTTTTTTTTTTTTTTAACTTCAATTTGCCTGCTTCAAGTAATGAGAGCACAATTTGGCTCCTTTCTCAGGGAAAAGGAAGCCAACCAAACATGACTTTCACCAGGCCTCAGTTTTTGGCCCCAGATTTCAACATATACTATTACAGCAATCAAAAGAACCATAGAAATTACTTATCATTTTACTGTTCCTTACACATTTCACACAGTCCTGCAGCAAGCAGAATCACAGATGAACCTTAGAACATACAGAGAGCACAACTACTACACTGGACATGAAAAGGAAATTTTATTAAACATGTTTACATAACATGAGTTGGAAGTTCATTTAAAAGCACAGGGGAGTGTTAAGACAAGTGGTCAAAATAGAAAGATACTATTGAATTATAACTAGTTGGTGTTTGGCCACTAAGACAGAACAGGATCTAGTAGTAGTGCACCAATGCTTGAGTTCTTCCTGCTCAGCAGGTCGAGCAGTAACCAATTTATGCCCTATGGAAAGATGGGCAGAATAATTCCCATGTGTTGAGTAATAATAAATAGTTCACTTGGTGCAGGCAGTATGTCTATGAATTAAAACCTAGTGTGTACACAGTCTCTACATGTGTTACAGCCCCACAGTAGGAATCTACACCAAAATAGTTATTAGAAGGAATTTGGTCCATACTACATCACGTTTTCCATAGGGTAAAAAATAAAGTCCATCTATAGACATTTAGCACCAGACCCACAGATCTAGCCTGGCTAAAACCTGCAAAATGTCTATAAGAAAAATGGATGGCTTAGATTTCTTGGTTACTTCAGTATAGTAATTACGAGCAAACTGTACAAGTACATGCAACATACAAGCTGGCCTATGTGGAACTAACATACATTATTAAATAACCTTTGTCATCTCTTTTTACAAAACGTGCATGCAGCTTTGAACAGTTCCAAGTCATGCTGCTCTATTTTTGTGATCACAAAATTGAATGGCCTGTAAAAGGAGGGGAAACATATCAATGCACCTGCAGGAATCTGCAGTTCTTCGCACATTTACAGAATATCACAAGGGATTTCAAGGCCAAGAAGAACTCAAATGAATAAAAAGCAAATTGAAATTTGACTTTTTTTTTTTTTCTCCAAAAAGTAAGATATCTTGCGTTAAAAAATCAAGCCTTGTGCTTGCATCAATCTCAAAGAAATGTAAACTAAAATTTGATAAAAACATTAGTAAGTGCAGAATATTTCAACTGGAATTTCCAGAGAAACATTGAACAACTCATACCATGCTCTATCCAGGGCAGACAGGTGCGTCTGAAGCGACACACATCAGAGAAGCCTGGGTACAGCTGAAAGTGTCATATGCTCAATTCATTCCTGGTCAACATTTTGGGAAGTCAAATATACATTTATACACAGAAACGTAAGTATTTCCTCTCCATTTCTAGGAGGAAAATTGCATTACCAGTAACATATTCAATGTCAAAATTAAGACTAAAGCTGCTTTATACTAGTCCCCAGCAGTAGTTGCAGAATTCTTCAAAATTCTTCCATGCAAAACATCATAAACATAAAAGTTATTATATATATATAATGCAAACATATCTGCTTTTTACAAAGAAAAAGTGGCACTGTGATGATTATTTATTTTTAGGAAGATAACTTAGATTGGTCATTTGTTCTGGGTTCCCATGTGAGAGACTTGTAAGTACCAGAACCGAGAAACGATTTGAACTCGCTGAAATTGTAACTGTGGCTGTTGAACACTTTAACGATGCTTACAGAGATATGCTTCAGCCCTTTTTGGTTTGGTTTAGAAAAAGAAAGGAAGGGTCTCTGTTAGCATTGTGAGGACTTCTACGAAACTAGCAGAATCATGTGGCAAAAAACTAGTTGAAGTGATGTACAGAAAAACTGTTGAAACACCAGGAAGGTAACACTGCTTGAGGGCTCTGTCAAAATGTGAAAAATGCAACATTGTTAACAGAGTGAGAGCTTCCAGTTTGGGTCATCTTTGACTTAGATCAAATCTAAAAGTCCCCCTCTTTTTTCCTTTCTTTTTTTCTTTTCTTTTTTTTTTTTTTTTTTTTTTTTTGATCATTATAAGCATCAGTGATAGCCGCTAAGAGATTAGCTGTATGTGATATACCTTTGTTCTGTCAATTTAAGCTATCTCTTAACAAACAGACATATGTTTGGATAACTACTACAAGTAAAAACAGAAGTGATTGTCTCTCTCCAACAGTGTTTTTTGATTATGTGAATATCTGGTTCCAATTGTTGTCCTGGGTGATGTTTTTATTAGACAGCACCTGCTACTACGATCTAATGCAGGGAGGCCCAGTTGAACTTTCCAGAGATGACTGGGAAGCCCTGCGTGTCAGAGGAGTCAATGTTGGATCCACTAGCGATGAAGGTGGAAATAATTTATACCAGCCTATTACCACACTGGACAGGTCTAGCTCCTCCAGAAGGATCTGGGCAACTCCCATGAAGCATTTGTGGTCCATTCGGCCATAGTCTCCCCAGACTATTACCTGGAAGAACATAAAATTAAGGTTCAGCATTGTCCCCAAACCCGTGTTTATATGGGATTTTGTACTTACGCCGTGCTTATATATGTGCATTCCTGCTATAATGTGTGGCATAAGGAAAACATTACTTTCAAGGGTGAATGATCACTTCCCCTTTGTGAGAAAACCTTATGGCAGGACAGTGGTGAGAGGCAACAAAAATGTCTCGTAGTCCGACATTTTGCAAGTCTGAAACCACCAGTCACAAGGATCTGTTTGCTGGTATTTATAAAATTAAATGCTTATGAGTTGGAATGGGTTTATGCACACTGGTTAAATTTAAGTAAACATGCAAGTGCTTCTTCAAATGACAGCCTAAAACGGGGTTAAGAAGCAACTGACCTGAAGGACTTTACCCTGTGGACTTTCTTCAAAAACCAGTGTCTGTTGGTACAAAGGATCAAGAGTCTTCCTTGCAATTCTTGTCTTCTTCTTAGCTATACATGCTCCATTTTCCAGTAAATACACTTTGACATATGGAGCTGCAAACAGAACATTTTGAATGTTATATTTGGACTTACAGTGCACATCTGAGATGCAAGATAAATGCCTTAAAAGGAAACTGAGTAGCAAGAAAATGACAAGCTTTATCTTCACTGTATCTTCACAACTGTATAATCTGAATACAATTATGTTCATAAAATAAATGACACGGTCCATAAGAAATCAATTTAATTTTTATAAACTTTGAATATAATGATGTGAGATGTTACTAACAACAATTACACTTCATGTCTGTAATTTTAAAACCACTTTATTTTTCCAGGAATTAACTGTCACTTACAGCAATTCCCTCTTATGCCTAAAGGTCAGAGATAGTTCAAAACAAAAGAAATATTTAAAACTTTGCTACTCCAATAACACAGACATTAATTGCTATTTCATCTTCAGCTCCTAGAGAAGTTGCAAAGTACCATTTTGGCTAAATGTTATCTAAAACAACTGTTCCAGTTGTTACAGTAAGCGGTCTTTGTGGTACTGATTCTAAATCTCCTCTAATAGAGATTTCTATAAATAACTTGAACTTCAACAAATATACTTATAAAATGATACAACATTAAATCTCATTCATTATACAAATTATAGACATTAACACTAGCAAGAGCTGCTGTCTTCTTGAAGCACTGTTGTGTACAGAAGACCCTGGCATGTGGGTTTGTTAGTTTGTTTGTTCAAAGCACTTTCATCTTTTCAAGGAGAACAAACACAAAGGGGCTCATCTATATTGACAAAGTCCCTCTAAGGTATATGACTTGCCTAAGATACCCAGAAACATTCCTGCAAATGTTCCTTCCAGAACAGATGTTGAGTTGCTGAAAATCATTCCTTGAAAGGTGACGTGCAACTGGCATGTCAGTGATGGTGGTGAAAAGCAGACATTGGTAGCAAGGATATATCCACGCACACACTCCTTGTTGAAAAGCAAACCAAACAAATGAAAATGTAGTCACAGATAACAAGGAGCTCAAAAAATCTCCAATCTCCAGTTCATTAGTGTATTTCATATTGCTGTTTTCTGTTCATATACTGTCTATTTTTTTCCATACCTGGGGTAGATTTGGAGCCAGGTTTTTGTGTGAGGCCACGGGCTCTAATGACTTCTACTTCTAACTGGCCTTTTTTATCTACCATTCCAATCTGGATGTCACCTGAGAAGGAGAAGAAGGAAGTACACATTTTAGATAAGCAGTACAGCTCAGCAAATAGCATATAAGAATGAGAAACAGAAAGACTAGTCTGATATTACTCTTCTGCCTAATTGTGCTTATTGCCTCTCCTCCTGATTCCTTCAACTTCTCTGTCCTTAACCAAGGACTAAGTGATATACACTTAGGGAGCATGGTGCCCTCTCTTGGTGTGCAGTTTATACCTGACCAAAAGAGGTGTTTTTTCTTCAAAAGTCTCCAATGAGCATAGGGGTGACAATGTTCCTGTTTTTATCAATATTCCACACACCCATTTTTGGTGAGAATAAAATTGCTGCATGTTAAAAAAATAAACTGCTTTTGTTTCTAAATAGCCAAACCCATTTTCCTGCCTGAGTTTTGACAAATGACATCTCCTGCAGAAAAAAATGGAAACTGCTTAGTCTGAGACCAAACACTGTTCTGATCTAGACCAATAAAGTACAAGGGAAGTCAACTATGAGCTGATGCTCAAGGCATTATCTCTCTGTGGTTTCACATATCATGGAACCAGCTGGGTAGAAATCTAACAGGCCACTTAGAATAAAAAATGCATAGTATGACACGGGTAGCTATGTGACACCTGAGCAAATAAATGATCTACATCCATGAAACACATAAGTATGTATATATTTGACATGTAAAATCTGATTTTCTAAAAAGAAAACTCACAAATAGATAGTCCAAAACTATAGAAATTGGGGTCTGGATTTAGAGAAACAGCATTTTGAAATTAACTGGGCATGAGAATTTCACATGTTTCTCTAAGAGCATATAAAAGCAGTATTTATACCTTGGGATGTGAAATGTGACAGAGCAGCAGGGAAAATATTTTTTTTCAATCAGAATTTACTTGAATAAACACAGCTCTCTGTTACACTAAAAATAGGTGAGGAAAATTGCAACAAGACTTTTTTAAGAACGCATCTCTGCATTGCACATCCAAAATAGAACATGCATCAGGGAACCAGAAGGGGGAGCAATAATACAAACATTTTCAAATTGTCACTTGTGAAAGGATATCACAGAAAAAGTATTCTGAAAATTGTTAACAAGCATGATGAAGTGTTTTTGGGAGGGGCAAAACTTGAGCCTTTAGTAAATAAAGTAGTTCTAAGAATTTAAAATAAATATATTAAGTTATCTGTAGAAAGTCAGATTAAATAAAAAGACAGAAGAAATCTAGACCCTTACATTCATAGCAATAAAGCCACTTGGGCAAACATTGGGCAATCTCACAAATATATTTTCTTTCAAAATAACAATGAAAATATTAATTTAATAAATTTGGTGTTTATTAATGTTTTAGTAGCAGTAATTTGGATTTATACAGCAAGTCTTACCTTAGGGGGTACTCAGAGAATTCTCAGGATAGTTTTTCTTCTTCTAATTAGTTGAGAAGAAAAAACTCTCTTCCACAATTTTTCTTTCTGTTCCTCTCTCCTATTTCATGTATCTCAGTAGCCCTTCCTAAAGCTGATTTTCCCAAGACTGTTACACTGAAGCACTGGCCATTGATAATTTCCAGCAGGAGGAGTATCATTACACTAATGGATCAAGGACTCCTCACTCAGCACTCTGACGCATGCCTAAGAACTGCTCATATATACAAGCAAAAAACCAACAAAAAACCCCAAGCCTTTCCAAGGATACTTACGCAGACCTGCACAGCCCTGCACTGTTGCACTCCTTGTACAACTCCCACTCTATTCATACAAAGAAGATAGAGCTAATGCTACTATAAGAAATTACAGACAGGTCTGTAACATAGAGAAGATCACAGGCAGCCCCAGGCAGCTTTTGTAGAAAAGGACTTTGTGTCTCTCATGGCAAACACTGGCTCTATCAGCGACTGATAAACAGGCATTGCAAATGTATGCAGAAGTTTCACATTCTGGGATAAGATGAACTTGGAAAAATGCAGTTTGGCCAGGAACCCTCTGTCACATGCAATATAATCCGTGTCAAGTGAATATAAATTCTGGACAGTTGAGATTTTGCAGTGAGCCACTTTTGGAGAAACCACAATAATTCTGAGCGGGAAGTAAAACCCCTATATTCAGATAGTAAATAAGACAGCCAACACCTTAAATGGAGCAAATATTGTTTCTCAGCCCACTTCTGATGCTAGCGTGCTAGAAACACCAGTGACTGCTAGTAGGACCTTCATGTTTGCAGTGAAGGAAGACACTTTGAAAAAGTCTTTTTGGTGCAGTAGTCTGGCAGTGTGTGCCTTAGTTAATTGTCTTATTAGTCCTTTAACAGAGGAGAACATATTATTCTTACCCATGGCAGGGGTTGCCAGTGTTTGTCGGCCTACTAACTGTGCAGGTCCAAGTCCATCGAGGAAATCACTAAACTGACTGTCAGCGCCCAGCCGTACTCCAGGAAATATTAAGCTGAAACAAAATAAAAGTTGGTTAAGCATAAGATCAGGATTAA
>NW_020955332.1:690315-695402 GCF_003031625.1 Empidonax traillii
AGAGGAGAACATATTATTCTTACCCATGGCAGGGGTTGCCAGTGTTTGTCGGCCTACTAACTGTGCAGGTCCAAGTCCATCGAGGAAATCACTAAACTGACTGTCAGCGCCCAGCCGTACTCCAGGAAATATTAAGCTGAAACAAAATAAAAGTTGGTTAAGCATAAGATCAGGATTAATTTCTATTGTCCTACAGTATTTACCTCAAAAGTACTACTGATACAAGGCAAGCAGCTCAGGATGCACAACCACAAATCATTCTGCACCATCAAGAATGAGTTGTTTGCCATGGACTCCAAAGCAGTGTAGTAAAATTCTGCACATGGACCAAAAGTAGTGCATAAAACAGGTCTTTCTAAGCAGTTCTCCAGGAGCAGTGAAGAGTCTGACAGGTGAATAAACTGTGAGTGACCTTGTATGAGAAAACATAAAAGCTTCTAAACATTTAATAGCCTGTCCTTCATTCTTAAACATTTGACTTAGTTGGATCCAAACCCCACCTGCATCAGATAGAGCAAACAGGAAAACAAGATGTATACACTAAATTAATCTGACTGCTGCAGCTGTTTAATGAAGCAGTAAACTGGCAGGTAGTACTATTGGTAATTGGAGTGAAACCTCATATCACTGCCTAGCCAAAATATTCTGGTAGACAAATCTGGATCTACAGTTGGTACTCATCCCTCTTTCAAGATACAAACTGAACTGTAATACATAGGCACAGAATATATGGAAACATTAAAGGCCACATTAGACGGGGCTTTAAGCAATCTGGTTCAGTTGAAGATGTCCCCGCTGAGGGCGGGGAGGGGTTGGACTAGATTTTTACAGGTCCCTTCCAGCTCAAACTATTCTATGATGCTATGATATATGCCTTTCCAAGCTACTTTCTTATATTCCAGAGTCTCCACTCTATTTTTATTAGAGACAGAGCCTTCAAACAATAAGACAAGAAACAAATGAACGAACAAACAAACAAAAAAAAAAAAGAGAGAAAGAGAAAGAATGATCCATGGTGGGAAGACTCATCTTTGACTTCCTCATCACAACTATGAGGAATAAAGGAACAGACTTTGAACCAAGTCCAGATAACATCTTACCCAGCAGGCCATCCACCACTCTCTATCTGCTTCTCCTTCAAAGGAAATTCCCTAATAGACTGCAGTAAATAAAAAAAAAATCCTAATAAAAACACGTAGTGTGAAAAGCTTTGATTTCTTCACATCAGGCTCCAGCCTGATGTGCTCCTGCCATTCAGTTCACACTGAAAGCTTTTTACAAACCCGTAAGTTGTCTAAAAAAAGCCCATTTCTCTCTTGAAGACTAACTGCTCTTACTATGTCTGCATAAATGTATACATTATCTGTGACAAAAGTTGGCCAGAAAATATCATAGAATCATAGAATATCCTGAGTTGAAAGGGATCCACAAGGATCATCAAAGTCCAGCTCCTGGCCCTGAACAAGACAGCCCCACGAGTCACACCATGCACCCAAGATTATTGTTCAAATGCTTCTTGAACTCTGTCAGGGTTGGTGCTGTGACCACTTCCGCGGGGAACCTGTTCCAGTGCCCAACCATCCTCTGTGTGAAGAACCTTTTCCTAATGTCCAATCTAACCCTCCTCTGACACATTTTCATACCCTTCCCTTGGCACAGTGCTTTTTGTTAGAAAACTCTGTTTTTCCAAAAGTTTAGTTTTGAAATCTCTCTCCTTTTTTTTTTTTTTTTTTTTTTTTTTTTTTTTTTTTTTTTTAAATAAGGTTTCTTTAGATGGAGGAGGAAAAGAATCTCAAGGTCTCCAGTTCAACCATCAGCCCACCACTTAGAGCACTCACTTAACCCTGAGATGCAGCTTCAAGCCCAGCCCTTCTGACAAGACACAATCTGCTTCTCTCCCTAGTGTCATTATCCTTTCACTCTTGCTTGTGCTATGAAAAGTTTCTTGCTTGTTTCTTTGGCTTTTCTCCCAAGATGTGTCACATTTTGCCACACAATGGCTAACATTGGAAATATTCACTTGAGACCGCATGTCCAGCTAGACATATAATAATGAAGGTTGAGAAGTACACAGTCATCTTAACGCATATTAATTCTAGTTCATTAAACTCCAGTTTACGGACAAGCAAGTACCTGGGGTACCTACTGTAGGGACAGCTGAGCTACATAGCTGATTGGTCTTAGGAAATGCAGCATAAGGCATGTTACTGTCAATAAATGATGTGATGTGATGTGATCCTGGAAGCAGTCAGGGTCACACACACAAGGAAGGAAAAGAAACTTGTGCCAACTTAACATAAGCACTTCCTAATTTTCATCAGTATCTGCCTACAGTAATGTCAAGAGTGAACTTCAGGCAAAACACTACTCAAAACACAAAGTCAAGATCTCACTGATTTTGATGGGAATCTCACAAGAGAGAAAAAAATGTTGCAAAATGTTGCAAACGGCTCCACTATTCTGAATACAAGGTGCTGTCAAAAGCTGATTCAGTGTTCACACTAGACGTCACATTTGAAGTTAAAGCTGACCCTTCTAACGTTAAAAAACAAACCCAGAGGAGGGACAGAGGGAGATGATTTTAGCATCAGGTGGTACAGTGCCTGCACCCTGATTATGTAACAGAGCTATGCGGTTTCCCCTCCCCTAAGACTGTGGCCAACTCATGTTCTACAAATAAGCCAGTGATGCAATGTGGGGGAAGTAATTAAACAGTAGAAACTTTGGTCATCTTTCTTGCAATTTAACTTTATTCTTTCACTGTAATCTAAACCGAGAGCTGCTGTAAACTAACATTATTCTATAGAACTCATGCAAATTTGAAAGCAACTAAAGATTTGATCCACAGCAAAATCACAGAATCACAGAAAAACAGAAGACTTCACAGAGGTTTCCTAAGACAGAAAGTGCAGCCCTCTGGCATCCCTTTTGCCTATGGCATTATGTGCTGTTTAAGGAATGTTTCTTTTCTCTCATTTCAGCGAGATATATTTAACTTTTTCACCTGAGTTTTTTTTTTCTGCCTCCTTTGGCCCATTCGTCCAGGCTTCCCCTTCAGAGTCACCGTTAGATATCAGTGGTGTTCTCACTTCACTGAACTCACCGTTTCTTTAGTCTTGCAGGAGATTGGAATAGAGATGTGGAAGTAAGGGAGAACAATTCTTAAGGCTAATGTCAAGTACAAAGTGTGTTTGGAGTCATGAAATAAAGCTGAGGTACACTGAGAATCAGGAATCAACCAGAAGAACTGGTAACTATCAAACCAAAACACAGCGAAAAGTTAGGGTGTCAAAAGAATGGGTCAAAGAAGCAGGACAAACATGTAGCTATTGCATGAGAAATCTGAGAGGTAAGGAGAACTATCAGAGGCAGAGCTGATGCTAGTGCAGCAAGAGATGGGGAGCAGGTACAGGTGTTGGGGGGTAGAAATAAGACAGGAAATGCAGATAGTGTGACTACCAACTTCTGATAGCTGGAAGATGTGCCTAGTTCTAAAGGATAATTTTCAAACCAAGTCCCACTATGCACACCCAGCCTGCAATATGTCCCAATAAAATGCAAGCACTCTGTTTACTTACCAGGCTTGCTCTCCTCACTGCCTTACTCAGAAGCTGATTCTGAAATCAAGAGTTTAAGGCTCTGCCTTTCTGTCCTTCAGATGCCTGCTGTGACCTCCAGATCCGGACCTTGGCCTTGCCAAATCTGCCCTACCCTTGCCAAAACTGTTTACACACAATGGAGGTGGAACAAAAGATTTAGCTGTTCCCCTAAAAATTTCCTCACCCTGAGTGCTGGGCTCCCACCTCTCCTCTCCACTGCTAATCAGGAAAATGGGCTCCCACAGCTCCTCCTTAGCAGGGTCCAGTTTTTTGGGCCCTTTTCACCAAGGTGAGAGACTGATGCCTTACAGATTGACAAGCCAGCATAGAGAGATAAAGGAGAATGGCAGGATGGAGCGCTGAAAGGGTAAAAGTAATGCCCTATAAAAGAATCATAATGGCAAAAACTGGTCCCTCATTCTTCACTTGATCCTTATCTGATTTGGTTTTGAGTTATTCATGATGTAGCCTGTTTTTCTTAAATGGCTCTTAAAATTCTTAACATTATCATACAATCACAGAATGTTTAGAGTTGGAAGGGACCTTAAAAATCATCTATTTTTGATGCCCCTGCAGTGCTCAAGGACGTTTTCATTAGATCAGGTGACTCAAAAGCCCATCCAACCTGGCAGTGAATAATTCCAGTGATGATCCAATCCACAACTTCTCTGGGCAACCTGTTGCAGTGTTGTAAAAAACTTAGAATGGTCAGTGATGGATGCACTTTCCACAGCTGCTTGCCGCCACCACCACATCAGCCTTGGGTCTTTGTGCCTTATACAGTCTGCAGCAGCAATTGTGGTAACACAATAAGCACATAAAAAGATGAAACCAAAGAAGTCCAAATCTCTCATTTTGTTTCCAGGTCTCTAGGGTACATTTGCTTATGCCCATTTTCCCTTTCTGTGGGGAGTCATCTTCCAAGAACTCACTAGTGATCTCTGTGCATTGGTATACATGGTAGAGTCCCACTGAGAACTGTGAGGAGGCTGGAGTATTCATGCACTCTTTCATGTCAGAACTGCCTTTGTTCTCCTTTCCTACATGTTGAGTTGTTTTGCAGTGAATGAAAACAGCTGCCCCATTCCCCACAGCTGTCTGCCTGACTTAGCTGATGGGGCAGCTGGACTTTGCATTTACAGTTCTCAATAAGAGACTTGGATCAAGTCCAGACTAAACTTTCTTTGTATATAGTATTATTGAACAGAGTTTCATATCACAGGGATTCATATATGATGTCTGAAGTTTAACTCTGAGGTAATCCAAACATAATTTCAAGTACCCCTATGTTTTGTTTCGAATAATGCAGTCTGAATTTAGTTGCCTTTTGATGAACAAAATGCCTCACTGGATGACAGGGAAAATAAGAGTTCTTAAGAAGTCCTCTCTTGATTCCAATTTCCAAGAAATTTATGTTATGTGCCTAAAATAGCGCAATTTTTCAAATGTTTCAAGAGGAAGAACCTGTACACAGAGCCATCCCCTTCA
>NW_020955332.1:696187-706452 GCF_003031625.1 Empidonax traillii
TCTGAATTTAGTTGCCTTTTGATGAACAAAATGCCTCACTGGATGACAGGGAAAATAAGAGTTCTTAAGAAGTCCTCTCTTGATTCCAATTTCCAAGAAATTTATGTTATGTGCCTAAAATAGCGCAATTTTTCAAATGTTTCAAGAGGAAGAACCTGTACACAGAGCCATCCCCTTCAGCTAGAGCTTGGGAATCCCAAGGAACTTGGGAAAGAAACTTCTTCATTAGAAACTTCTCCTACATTACTGATATTTTTAATGCCACTTACTTGCCCTCAGAGCTATAACTATTTATGCTGCCGTCAGTGGATTCCCGACTTGGCTGTCGAACCATACGACTTCTCATCTCTGCTGCCATTCCTGTTTCTGTGCTTCTCTGTATTGTGCTCTTTAGCTTCTTGCTGCCACCCTCTGAAATCAGACAAAAAGAAGTGACAGTTAGAATGACAACTTAGAGAAAAGCCTTTCCTTGCAGTTTCCCCCCACCAAAAGTGATCTGACTTGATCATCACTATTTAATAACATAAAAAGACCATTCTGATTGAAAAAGCAATCTCTCTTCCCTGGTTGCAAACTGGAAATGGCTTCTCTTTAAAAGAGCTGCAACCTGAAGATCTTCATTATGTCAAACTGTTAGAAACTAGATGTCTTATTAGTAACATTTGCACAGTTGGAATGTAGACAGTTCTGATAGTGTCTGCTAACCAGTAATGTGCTTCTAGACACCTTGTTAGTTAGGTTGGATGACTCCAAAAGAAGTTACAATTCTTACAGAAAAAAAAAAAAAAAAAAAAAGGAGAAAACCCTTCACACATTCCACAGAAAAATGTTAAATACTAAGATACGTAGTATCAAAAATATAATAATGTGTTTTGACTTGGCAAAATCTTACTTTTCACCACAAAACATCTTCAAAGTAAACAGTGAACTTTATAGAACTTATGAGCTCAGTACTTCCCAAGCAGAAATAACTCTTGAAGAATTTGTTTGGGAGATCAAAGACAAGTTAAAGATGGATGGGATCACATGTGGGTCATCTGGTCTAACATCCCTGCTCAAGTAGAGTCTTCCTAAAGCACATGGCACAGGGGCATCCAGACAGTTCTTGAATATCTCCAGAGGGAGACTCCACAACCCCTGTGGGCAGTCACAATCCAGGTTTACAACTGAACACTAGAAAGTAATGTAAATCTTGGGGAATTTCCATTTGGAAAAGCTTCTATCCCACATTCTTAAAAACGCAATTTGATTTCCACCTGGTAGGTTTCATATTTCCCTTGAGCAAGAGAGCTTCCAGTCATTTACAGGTCCTTTTCAGATTATGGCTCATCTACAGTGAATTCTGCTGTTGCGTGGCAGAAATTATACTTCTCGATCACAATAGTTGTTCTGAACATTCTTTAACTAAATTGCTTTCATCAAAGTCTCTATGTGATGTAATAAGATGTGTTGTCTTCAAACTCAGTATCCTGTTCTTTTTCATTTAGTTCAAAATGGGTACTCAAAATTCAATGGGTACCATAACTTTCTCTCAGAAATTAGTAAATTTGACAAAGTTTCATGTAAGTACATGTAAAAACATTCTTCTGCATTTGTGTCTTCATTTCGGTGCTCCTTCATTTGTTCTTTGCAAAGTCTGTACTTCCTTTTCATCATCTGCTCTGGGTAATATCTGAAAAAGTGAATGTTTCTTCCATCTCCATCTGCTGAGGAGACTGAATTGCTCTTAAATGGTTCTCACCTTCCTCTTTAACTGGGATGTTGCTGATGTTTGAAACTGAAAGATCTTGACGTTTCATCACATAAAACTGAGTCTTTGGTGGCACCCGCGTGGTCTGCCCACTGCTCAGGGTGTTTAAACACGCTATGGAGAAGAGCTGCCCCTTGCTCTTTGAGTCTGCAGAGCTGGTGGAGGGCAAGAAGAAATTACACCATGGTGCTACCCGAGTAACCTCTTTGAAGCTAGCAGAGAAATAGAAAACATGGTCAAAGCGAAAACGAAAGACTTTGTATATTGGGCTCAGAGGGGACATGACCACAGTGAAAGAGGCTGCGGTTTCACTCTTAAGCTTTCTGGATGAGGGTTGTTTATCTACGGCCACCCAGAAACAGAGAAACAAATGCCTCTGAGTGGAAGAGATCAGCTACTTCCACAAAGGAAGAGATCCTTTACTCCCTTCTGAGGCCAAGAGCTCTGAGGTTTTCCTGTGGACCACCGCAACTCATCCAAATTCTCAGTCCTTGGGTACCTTAAAACACATTATTCGGTGCTGCTAAATGGGATGGAGAGTAGGGTAGGCAAGGTACAGCAGGCAGGCCAGGCTCCACTCTTACACAGTGCAGGTGTGGAAAAGGTATTTGTTGGAGCTTCAGTGACTCCATATGTAGAAAACCAAATGCTACATTTTGCCCTGAACTTTCTCTTTGAAAACAGAGAGTGTGTTCAGCATACCAACACTGAAAGGTAGGCTGAGTATCAAAAATTAATCAAAAGACAGCCTAGACAGTATAACCCACACAGAGCATTGTACTCCAAAGGAAGTTTCACACTTTCTGCAGGTATGCATTTGCCCACCAATATTGTTTCTTCTCTCTCTCTCTGTCTTGCCAAGACTTGTCTGAAAGTGCCTCTGTTTCCATCTGCTCCTACAAAGTGTGTGAGATTATGTGGTGTACCCCTGTCTTCTCTTCTGGAGCCAGCCAGATCAGGCAGCATAACCAGAAGGATTTAATACGGTAGAGCCTGAAATGTGTTCAGCTGAATAAGGTTGCTTGTGAGTATTCAGGGCTCAGGAAAGGGAAATTATGAGATTCTAGAGTTAGCAACAAGACCAGCATGGCGCAAATTGGTAAAGAGATGTTGTTCTAGACCACCTGGAAAACATGGTGGGTGCTGAAACTTAGGGATTAGAGCCAGGCTGTTGGGACAACATAATGAACATTGTCATAAAAATTATCACTATAAAAAATACCCATTGACTAAATTACACAAACTAATATTTTGGCTTTGAGTCACAGTAGAGATTGAAAATAGCAAGTGGATTTTTTTTTAAGAGTAATGTTACATTGTCATGGATAACATCAATATTGCTGCTTGAACACACTTCTTTGCTCCACAGATTTTAAATGCATAGACCATGAAGTAGGAATCCTTATGCGTGGCCATAAGCAAGTTCAAAACCTTTTCTCCCTGTGCTGCAAATAACAGACTGTCTTTTTCCAAATACTTTTCATGTCACTGCTCTCTGTTTTACAGTGTTGGTTCCACTTTTTTTTTCTTTTCGCATCAACATTTTTCCTCAGATTGAAGATTAAAAAGCATCCTTTTGTCTCCTCTTCTAATTGCTACTAATACCCAAAGTGTTTCCTGGGAAAACTAGAGTCCTCCTATGTATTAAATTTTATAATCTCAGTCTTAATACTCTGCAGTACAATCAGAAATGCAACATAAAAGTAAGCCAACATAATGATAAACTACAATGAGTTAATGGCACAGGGGGAATTGCTTTTGCCCATGACTAACAACCAAATTACATGTTGCACAAGTTTTGGAAGTTTTATGCATCTCAAATATTTTCTGTCCACTTACATCACAAAAAGTAAAGAGCCAGTTCCTCTTCTTAGTATACTCCTGCAAACTTCTCAGTAAAATCTAGTTCTGGGAGGAAAAAAGGTGCTTAGCACACCTTCGAGTTGAGAATGGCTGCAGGAAGAGGCACCCCAGTAGGCACTCCAGTAACATAAACTCCCTCTGGGGTACAACTTTTAGTCTTGCCTTGACTGCATAATGAAATACAGGATCCAACCAACTACCAGTGATTCTCCTGACATTGATAATACATTTTTTTAAACTTTCATTTTCATCTTGCATTACTTTTAATCTAACAGTTCTGCATATATCTTGGGAATGCTGTCTTCATCTGAAAAATACAGGTTCATAAAATATTCAAGTTCAATATCTATGCTATGATATACTGAGATTTTTCTGCTAATCTGGATATCTATTGGAGAATGCTTGGTCTTGCTTCCAATTTTTAGTAGTTTGATAGGTACAATTAAATTTTAAAATATGTTGCAGTTATTTGCCCGCACTGTGTAAATTACACTGTATTTATTGTGCAGGCTGAAGATAAGCAGTCTTTATACTCAATGCCATTCAGAGGTAAAATTTACTCCAACATGGTCTGTATGCTTCTGTCTGCTGTGTCAGCTGTGTAAGGCTTTCTGCTTGCAGGAATGAAGATCGATGTGCACATATTACATGGAAACACCTGGCTTAACGGGTACAAGCCAGAAAAAATCTATTACAGAGCAACTGTGATGAACATTTTTGCAGATTTAATAATTGATGGCAAAGGATCAAAAAGCAGGCACCTGCAGCTACAAAATATACACAGCCTGTAAACATTTAAAAATTGATCAATAGGCTTGTGGTAGTACTCCTGCTACACTGATGAGTTTGTGCAATGTGCTATTTCCCTCTACTTACTATAAATGTAGCCTATAGTGATTCCTTTTTGGTCTGACTAGAAACTAGTCCCCAATTTTGGTTTTCCTGGACAAAATCAACTTCACAGACCAAGCAGAGCAAATAGCAAATATGCACTATCTTACATTTGCAATTACAATGCAACTGATGTGTCCCCAGTTTCTGTACTTCCTAATTGCTTTCAAGTGTAGCAGCCAGGAACTATTGTCAACATAATTATATTATTGAGAATGGGTCAGTGATAGTATCTAGAGATATAAGATGTCCTTCTAGAGATACCTCAAGGCTAGTTTTAGGTCTCTAAGGCATACAATTCAGAGAGGACAATGACAGAACATTCCTCCCTCCCAGCCCCCTGCTTAGCAAAGCCATGACTGCACAAGGCATCACCATTTGCCTGGCTTTTCCTTTGTGCTTCATGTGCTGTCTGGAGTCAGCTATTACTTTTTGCTTGTTTCAGTGTAAGAAGTCTGAAATATCAAGAGGGGCTGCTGGAGTAAAACTTTTATGCAAGGTGCCAAGGTGCATATTGCATGCCTTTGGTCAAGCCTAGGGGACAAGAATATAAGAATACAAGAATATGAAAGGACATGAGCTTGGCAACTCAGCCAATAGGACAGTGTTAAAGACTGCTGTAGGGCAGAAGGAAATGCTGTCATGACCCTATATGTACTGCCTATAGGGAAAGGTGCCTTACATGAGCATTGCCCAGAATCATACCTGAGTGCAACTAGTTGGTTAGCACCAACAGAAAAGAAGCAATTTTACACACATGCAGCACCCGGGTATGTGGTATGGAAAATTCCTGATCATTTCAAAAGAACACACCAGAGAACAAAGCATACACCACTGCTAAATCCACAATGAAAGGAATCCTAAGAAGAGTGATAATACTCAGTGTCATTGCATGACTCAAGGGCAAATTATTCATGGTATCAAGTATGCTCATGCATCCAAAGAAAGCCAAAAAGCTTTGAGCCAGCTATGACTGAAACCTGGCAGGACTGTGACCACGTAGTTGGTTTGCACACTGACTGTGTGAGACACCAACAAGGTTATGCCAGCTGCAATAGTAAGGGTCAAACTCAATTCAAAGAACCATAAAAAGAAAAGCCAAGGGGAACATTTTCTTCTGGTCCTTTCTGATATGTTAGTGATTTTTACAAACTGAAATACTTGGAGACCTGCTGAGTTACAAGTTCTGCAGCATCCCTCTCACTTTGCACATAGCACTTTTAAACAATAAAATATATTTACAAATAAATTTACATATATTTGACAAAGTGCCCATTGGCTTATAATCCCAAAACAGATGGAAAAACAAAAGACGAAATGGTTCAAAGAACATTTGTTTTTTGTATATGTGCACACCTTTCATATGAACTCAGCAGCAGATTGATCTCTAAGGCTGAAACTACATAGTGACTATGGACAGAGACAAATAGTAAAAAATATGACATTTAAACACAAATGTTTCTAGACTTTATATTCTGCAATACTCCCCCGTATTTTCCATTCTATGTATTGTGCCATGCTCTCCTGAATATAATGCTGTTTATAAAAAGACATGAAATATTGCAGTAATGGTCTTTTAAATGTTTCTTCCAACTATCACAAAACATATTCAAAGAAAGGAGAATGCTGTTTATATTTTGTGGTGTTAGATCCTGAAGTTTAAAATCCAAATATAAACTATCACGTACTTCCCATTTTTATTTATTAAAACAAATCCACAAACAACATTTATACTAATATAAATAACAAAACCTGCTAGAAAGAATATTCACCTTTTCAGCAGGGATAATTTATCGAGAAGAAATTTTATCAGAATTTTGGAAAAAACTATCTCACAACTATATTTATAAGTTTACCTACTCATCTGGCAAAACACTTTCATTCCCAATAGATATTTTTAGAAAATAACAAAAATAGATAATGCAATTAGTCCATTAATACAAACAATACTTTTTTTCTGACATACATGGAGCAAAGGAACAAAAAGCACCAATCCTAATAAAAGGAGACTTCAGTGAAGTTCTATTAATGGTTGTATTAATGATTTGATGACATTTTAGCCAGCGTACTGCAGAACCTCAGCTTTTGAATGTATTTTTCACTGAAAAGCAAACTTGCATTCAGACTCTTAACAGTTTTAGATTTCAAAGGGAAGTAATTTTACTTATCCAACAGCTCCTAGTGACTTGCATGAAGCTGAAGTAGCACTTTGAGAACAAATGACAGGAATATGACCATGCTCAAAACAAAAGTAAACAACAACTGGAAAATCAGGTCATTGTTTACTACCTGACAATTGCCTCAAAACATTGAGCAACTGCTTTTACAGATCATATCTGCTGTAGAAAAGATGGTCTTAGACATATTTCATGAAAAAAAACCCAAAACAAACCCACAAAAAGACGCCCAGAAAAGTAAAACCAAGCATGTGTTTTTATATGTTTATCCTGATACTTATGATTTTTTTCATGTCAGGAAAGAAAACCTGTGTCTAACTAGGACGAAAGTATGTTAAGGAAAAACAAGAGTATTTGGTCAGAAAAGGATCAGAGATCAGTTCTGGATTCTGAAACTACTTTATAAAGATTAATAGTTTTGTTCACATACTTGCAATGAAGAGAAAAGAGCCACTGTGTCAGCCAAAATGAGGCAATCAAAGATGATATACAGCAATGAGTTTTTACTGCTGGGATTGTGCTAAGCGTGCTTTATAAACATACAGAAATTAAAGCATATTAATTATCCTGTTCACACATGCACAAAGAGCTATATAAAAGCAGAACACGTATGTGAAACTGATAATAGGTCTACATACCATATTCTTTAACTCTTAAAGCCTCTTTCAGTGACATTCAATTAGTAAAACAACAAAGTCATGTTTCCAGCAAATTATTTACTACATAAACAGTTTATAAAATATCAAGCACTCACTTTCTCATATACTCTTTGCTTTTTTTTGTTAGACTGGAGGAGAACATGAGACAGAAGAAAATAAGAAGCTCAGAAGAGCTGTTTGTGCTTCAACAGTAACATTTTTCCATAAAAACACAGCCCCATAAGAATTATTTATTACCAGTCAACCCTTAGAAGAGAACTGACACATAGTATAGAAATAACATTTGTCTGCTGAAAGGGTGCTGGGACACAGCATGCAGTTCATACAGGAAGGGAAAACAAAATGCAAGGCAGAAAAAAAATACAGAAGATCCTTCAGATAAACTAAACCAGCATTTCATTTCATTAGGAGTTTATTCATATTTAAGTAACTTCATGCCTTTTTTGGATATAGGCAGCCATAACAATCTTAGTAAATTTGAGACTGTTTTTAAGTAACTACTTCAGTATTTATTATTAAAAACATAAAATGACAGTATGACTACTAAAAGATGATATTTTACAAGATGATATCACCAATGAGACAATTTATAAGACATCACTGATAAAAGCTCCCTATTGCTGTGCATCTTCGCAAAGTTTCCTGAGACCTATGTACTCTACAAAATGGCAATCCAAAGTCTAATTATTTTAATAATCTCTGAAAAAACCCTGTAAATTGAAACACTGGAAAAAACACTGGTGCCAAAGTATCTTCTAGTAAAAAGATGTTACATGTCTTTGTACAGTTGAAAAGTTTCTGAATAATAGCTCAAACTTAATTTAATGGCACAGCATACAAATCAGGAGACAATACAGATTCAGAAACAGTCCCTTCCTTTTTGTCACAATTACCAACTTGTGAATTGATCTGAAAATGCTCTATCTTTTTTGTAGTTTGATTTGCTCTGACTGTACCTTTCAAGCCCTTCAAATTTCATTTTACCACTACCAGCACCTCCCAGGCGGATATCACATTTCCCTTTAAAAATGTTACTAACCCGCCTTTAAGAGATCATTTCCAAAGTATCAGATCAAAGAAGTATCACACCGACTCAGATTTTTCCTTAGTGACTGTAGCATTGCAAAGTTATAACCACAGATTATGGTATATTGCGAAAAATCAGACTCATGAGTAGGTTCATCACAATAACACACAGAAAATACAGCCTTACCTTCAGTTTAAGCAAATTTAAACATTGGCTATCATATAATCCTTAGCAAGCAGCCAGCAACTAAAGAAGCTTCACCTTTGTTTAAATAACCTGTGCTGTTTCTGGGTAGAATAAATCTTTGGGGTCCCGGCGCTGCCTCTCCCTCCTTATCCTGTAACCACTTGGCACCGCAGCACAGCGAGGAATGATCAAGTTGCTTCACTCACAAGTTCCTCTTACAACTGTGATTACATTATAAGGCCTTGCAGTGAAAAAAAGTACTGAACTACCTGCCAGCTAGCACTTCATAATATATTGCCAAAAGGTTAAGAAATTCAGTCAGCAGTGTGTGCAAGCAGAAAAGAGCTCAAAATATTCTTGGCAACTTTAGTAGATGCATTTTTTTAGTGCTGCTGTTCGGGACTTGATGAGGAGAGTCAGATAAACACAGGAACACATTTCTCTGTCCTGGTGATTTGACTCATTTTGCATGAATTTTGGTACAAACATACCTGAAACATTGCAAACCTGAGAAAGCATCAAATTAGCAGTTACGCTACAGAAAAGTCTAAATGATGTTACTGTCCTAGAGGGACTCGAGCACAACAGAGTTAAAGTTTCACTGCCTCCAAAATGACCATGTGCATTTTAAGAACAGAATTTCATTTTTTAATTACTCCTTTCATCTTTAAACTTCCTTTTGAGGAAACAAACTTTGCCATGTGTTTTTCCATGTCAAGTTTTTTAATTTTTCTAATGTTCCATTCTGAAAATGTATTATGCTTTCCTTTTGCAATTATTTAAGAATCAATTAATTTAACACACCTTTATTAACTTGGCATTTGAAATTGTAGGTACTAATGTGCAGGACCAGTGTGCTTCCTCTCACTTGCTTTTACAAAGAAAGGAGGTAACCAACTTGAGGTACGTAGTGAATTTTGATATCAGGGTGATTAAAGATAGAGAGAAGAAAGGAAATGACATAGCATTTGTCAAGCAAAAAGAAGAGAACTATTTCAAACAGGATTATAATAGGGGGAAAAATTAACATGCATAATAAATTTATGTCTAGTAGATCTTCAAGCTATGGTAAAGTTCTGATTATTTAAAGTGATCAAGGAGAAAAATGCCACAAATTATATTGTTCATTTCAGCTAATAAACACATAACAGGATTTATGATTGCAAATACTGTAGAGGTGACAAACTCAAAATCCTCTGCAGTAGTGACACAGTATATCTTATGTTGTTCCTATGCTGAGATGTCCACCTATTTTCATTGCTTAGGTATAGATTTCCTATGTAGTGCAATGATTGAAGCAGTCTGTATCTTCTTGATACATATAGAAATGATGCTCAGAAAACCACAGAGAGGATGGCTTATCACCTTTTTCAAAAATACATAGCTGTATGGTATTCGATTCTCTCATAGTGCATGTTACATTAAAAAAGTAGAATACAATTAATAGAAAGACTTGTCTTCCAAAGATAAGTACAATGCCATGGCAGGAATGAAAAGCTGATTTTGGTAGTTGCTAATGGATGCATGTCACCCTCTAAGACGTGCCTTCAGCATGTGCATGGCAAAGGTTCCAGGACCAGCCTGCCATGCTGAGCAGTTTTACACAAAGTGCTGCACTCCTGTCAAGTGTACAGAAGTTCCCTCCCACTCAGGTTCTTGCTCAGGGAAACTCAAAAGAAGTTTAAAGTTGAAATAAAAAAAAAAAAAAAAAA
>NW_020955332.1:706517-951321 GCF_003031625.1 Empidonax traillii
TCTGGATCTGTAACAGAAAGGCTGACCAAAAACTTGGCTTGTTTCTTCCGCACTGCATCCTGAAATATTAGCCTCACACTTTCTACAAAATAAATTTTTCTGGGCAGCCTCCAAAGTACCACACCTCAAACAAACTTTCCTTTAAACTTTCTACAAATTTAAACAAAATTTTACACTTTCTTTTTGAAAACTTGTTTGCACTGCTGCCCCTTGTATCACCGTCAGTGATCCCACTGAAGTTTCAGCTACAGTAAAATACAGCCATGCTCTTCTTCAGCCAAAGTACCTGTGCTAAGGTTTACTTTGCTTTTGAATTTCTCATAAAATGTGACTACCTAAAGTCCCAAGCCAGCTACGTTGTAATGACATACGGACACACCTCTCCCTTTTGATGTCAGCCTGCCACAAGGAAAGCTAGAAACTTAGGAGAGGCTCCTTCTTTCAGTCAGCTGGAACTCAAGTCTAGGTAATGGTGCTCCTAGGGCAAAATTTATCTTTTGAATCTTTTTATTCATAGTAGTAGTTCAGTCAGGTAAGTACTGACAGTGACAGTCACTGAACGTTTCTGTTTTACAACAGCTGTTTGTGGCATTACACTCAGACTGATTTGCATTAGTTACATCAGTCAGTATGCAAAAACACCTACGGACTCGGGCAGTGGATCTGTGCTAGATAAACACTGCATAACTCTAAGACATAATTGTTCCCTTTGTGTTTATATTATTGGAAGTGGACAACTGCACATGAAAACAGTCTAGAGACAGATCGTTCAGCCAGACTTCCCAAATGAATGCTCCAGCAGAGCTCTGCTACGACATGCTAAGTTTTGCATCTAGTATTGCTGGCTTATGTCCATGATCAAATATGGATAGAGGAAAACACTACTAACAAGATGTAAAAGTTCAACTGTGCCACAGACAGACACCAGCACAAAAAAACTGTTGCAGCATCACTATTGCTTTAATGTCTGGGCAAGGTAGGGAGCAATGTGAGAGTGGGATTTTCTGTAACACCTTGTATTTTGCCATCAAAGATGATTCCAGGCTATTTTTGCAGGTCCCCATGGCCACTCTTTTCTCATTCTCCTCTCTGGATTACAAACCTTGCTTAGCAAGGAAGCACTTGCCTTTCTCAAAGGGAAAGCAGATGAAACAACAGTCAACAGACATGAGGCAAAAAGCGTACCAATATGGGAAGAGTTGCTCTGTGTTTTCCCTGGTAAATTACACTAATCTTTTATTACAAAGCAATATTTTTTTTATTGTGACTGTTAGCTTGTTTTATAATAGATTTATTGTATAATTAATCTGTTACAAACAAAATTAAAAGCTAAAAAAATATAAGCACAAGGGAGAATTAGCCATTTATTATAAATTAATACTTGAGAGCATCGGAATTACAGCCAACAAATATAAGCACACAGAGAGTGTTTACAAAATTTTAAAGCTCTTTCAAGCAGGGAGAAAGTAGGAAAAAAATATGAAATGGTGCTAATACAGCCTATGTGTACAGAAAAAACTGTCTCCCTCCCAAACTTCTAGTTATTTCTGAAGTGAAAACACTTACAGCTGCTATTCCAACTAAACCACAACATTACCTGAAATACAGTTTTTAATTCAACAGTGCATGCGTATTAATAAGTTTAAGGATCAAATGCACTTGTCTTGAACTAATACAATATTCAAAAACTTTTTGCATATATGCTAGTAACAAAAAATACAGTACAATATGAAGATAATTTCACTACTTCTGAACTATTTCATAGGCCATTTTCCTCTCTATAAATTATTCAAAAGCAGAGGCTAAGATTGAGCATTAAATTTTCTTGCTGTATTGATGTAGAGGGCACTAACAAACCTACTACAGATGAAGAAATGACAATCATTTATAAATAATCTGGAAAACAAAAATTGCATATCAACATCGGCAGAAAAGAAAATGAGGAAGGGTAGCAGAAAACTGCACATCATAACAACAAACACGAAAAACTGCAATAATCAATCAGCCAGTCTGAACCAACAGATTTCAAATTCCAAATTTACTTGCAGATGTCATATAAAAAGACGGCTCACAAGAGTACATGGCAGAGAATTAAAATATAATAAACAAACCTTATTTTCATGGTCCTAGACTTACTATTGGTTAAACACAAACATGCCTTTTACAGTAATTTTAGTCTCTATAACTCATACCAAATAGTACTACATCTTTCCAGGGATTTCAATATATATTAGCTCATGGATGAAGATCATAAAATACAGAAGTAAAACAAACTTGCCTTTCATAGCAGGATTACACCACGGTGCTTGAACCTTGCAGGGCTAATGGTTTGAAGGTCAGGCTCTTCAGAACAGATGCACTAATCTCACATTATCTCTATATTACACAAATTATTTCAGATAGTATTTTTTCTTGGAACTGACAGATAAAGCTCTATTTACTGCTCAGGATTATTGTGATCATTAATGAGAGTGCTTCTTTTTTGCATGTGGTCAAAGTATGAGAGGGTAGCTGTTATTGAGTACTGTTTGCTATAAAAATAGCATTGTCCAGTTAAATAGTAGGCAAAAATAAGACACATAAATTCTACACAGGCAATATGTTGTCATATAAGGATTAAACACAATATGCACAGAAAAAAAATATTTCTATGTACACTATAAATCACAATCCCATAAGGTGAAATTTAAACCCAGTCTTGCTCTATAATTAGGAAATACTCTTTGAAGAAACATAAAGGAAACAGTTTTGTTATTATAGCCTCTATAACAGACCAAATTGTAAAACTCTGTGACTACAATAGAATCTAACATGACAGAAGATTGGAGAGAAAACAACAAACAATAAAATGTGCATAAACCCTGGCTTATATAAAGTTTTATATAAAGTGGTTTATATAAAGCTGATATTACTATATAAAGCTGATATTAATACCCTCCTGAATATGTAAGGACTGGAAGGACAGAATGAAACCAGCTAATTGGCAGGCAACTTCTAATAAAATCATAATGAAAGATGGCATAAAGAGCATATGAATATCACAAAAGAGAAAGTTTCAGAAGATCCTTGATAAATTAAATGATATAGCTACTGCCAGAATAATAAACAATATAGAAGTGACTTTGATTAAGCTTAAGTAACACCCATAGACAGTATAATAACAATTTCATAGCCTTTAAATTATAATGATTATATGTTATTAAATACACAATCTTTAGACTGTGAAAAATATCAAAACTAGTATGTCAGGTAATAGATGGAGAATATTTTTGAAAAGGTGTCTGCAATCACAAGTTTTACCCTATCTATTAGTGATGCAGCACTGAATGTAGGTAATGAAGACAGTCTCCACTTTCTATTGAAGTGAGTTTAATGTGCATTTTAATGGCAACAGAAGCCAATGTCGCTGAAAGATGACTCAAATCTAAAAATTATTTTACTTAATAGTTCCTTCATACAATATGCCCGATTGCATATTGTTTTCAAAAGAATATATATATTCATGGTGTCTCCCATTTTCCTAAGCTTTTAATATATGTATTTAATTTTTAACAAAAAGAACATATTCTAGAGGAAAATTGAAAGCATTTCTCTCAAGTCATGAGCTTCCAATGTACAGTCAGAAAAGTTGTTAGAATAGTTTATTTTTTCTTACATTGAAATATTTAAGTAAAACCAATCTTTCTACCCTTGATTGGACACCCTTGTCCAGTGGTGGTCTTTCTCTGAAGACTGCATTATGTGTATGCCACGCTGGAAAAGGGGAAGACACACAGTGAAGACCAAAACTTTTTCAAAGGCCTTCTCTATACATTTTTCTATCATCCTCAAAGGAACCTTGGGATACACAGGCTCATTAATTATATCAAACTAAATATAATAGCATGGGTAATTTAAAACAAAGTGCGTGGTGCTAGTGAATATTTTCTTTTCCCCTCTATCTGGAAGAAGTGGGTTTTTTTAATGTGTTATGTATTCACAAAAGCATGCAGGATTTTCATCAAGGTACAACTTCATCATGTGTAGATTTTCATGGGCCTATTCCCTGTAAAGCACACATAGGACTGGACTTCACCATCACCTGGATACTTGATGAATCATATTTAAATAAACTTCTAATATGTTTCTAATGTGACATTATTTGTTTCAACAATGAGGAAAATTATACATTAACACTAATTAAACATTAGAAACCAAAGTCAACTTTCCCATAAATTCCTGTTCTGGCACAATGTTGCCTGAAAATTTGAAATAATTACAATTACCTTACAATTTTGAAATAATTGCAATTACCTTACAATTACAATTACATATCCTACCTAGCAGGATATGATTTATATAAAGCAGTTTTATGTTATTAATATAACTCTCAATCCATGAGTTGATATTCTGTTCTATTCATCCCAAGAACACAATAATAAATAAAGAACCAATCCAGAATCATGCTGAAATTCTGGTCTGCTTTTCTTCAGAATACAAAAGAAAGAGAACATCTTGCACACACTTCAGTGATCTCTTATCAGCAAGACAGGTAACCACAGTATATTTTCAGGAATTTTGTAAAGATAGTTTATGACAGTGACAAGCTATTATTTTGTAGAAAAACTAGCAATCTTAATGAAAAGATCTTGTAACAGAGAGTTCAGCACTGTGCCATCAAGTAAGATAACAAATGTCACCATGCTATGTTCTGAAGTACAAAACATGAGCTGAAAGAACGGTCAAAGGGATGGGAGTATAAACATACACATTTGCAAGGCGACTCAGTGATGGATGAATCTGTTTTAATTTAGTTAATGAGCTATTCACATATCTTATGCATTTCCTCACAGTTCAACTGAGTTTACAGCTTAAAAGATTTTAGGGATCTTCTTACCTATAAATACTGAGTCAGTTTGTGGTCAACATACCTTTTACACTAATATCGCTTAAATACACCAACTAATCAGGTACCATTACTTGCTTATTTAGCTAATCTTACACTGCAGGGATTAATCTATTGTATTGACCTTTAAAGCAAGTAACCTTTAAAAAGTAATTAATTAAACACCCCAAATAGAAACATTCTTATTAGGAGGACACAAGAAATGAAGACACTAAATGAAGCTGAGAATAAACGCATGCACAAACCACATAATCTTCCAGCAGTACAGAGCTGAGTCCTAATTTTACATCTTTTAGAGGGTCAAACAACATATTGCTTTCAGGCACAGATTCTGATTTCAAGATAGCTAACGCTGTCCTAGTTTATATTGTAAACATTATTAAACATTTTTAATATGTGAGTGATGTTTAGATGTGCTTTACAGTACAGAAATTTAAGGTCCCCTGGACTCTTTCCTTAAAAGATTACATAAAGATTACGCACATGTAGTTACACACATTCATGCCCACTACATTACTGAGATTACTGTTTCTCTTATCATGTGCTCCTAGGTACACAGTCACAAGTATTTTTTAATTGGACAATTACAGTAGTAAGTTTTTTAGGAAGTCTTGGTTCTTCTGCAGACTGTGACATTTTCAGTAGGTCACTTCCAGTCCTGGAGTTTGCTCCTCAGTAAAATGGGACAATGACACTTACCATTCCTTTGTAAACTGCTTTAAGGTCTATGGCTGCCAACAATGCAAAGAACAAAGGACCATCGCTACTATTAAGAAGGTCTGCCTTGAATTATAAAAGTCAGAACATAAATTAAAAGCACATTAAATAAATTGTACTACAGAGCAGAGTTCAACAATACATGTTTGCAGAGTAGCCATAGCAGTTCTTGCTCCAGTTGGGATTGCAAAGTGATTGTTATATTGCTACTACAGCTCTAATAAGATAGAAAACTTTGGACAACAAAGAGAAAAAAAAAATCTGCACAGAGTCATCCATTTATTCTACAGAAGTCTTATTGGGTTACCAAATTCTTAAGCCTTGAAATTAAAGGAATTTTTCAGCACCAAGTTCTCAAAAGCAATTGATTTCTTAAAAATAAGCATATCCTACCACCAAGGAGAACTTTTAATGCAGAAAGAGGAACTACCTGCATATGTAACATTGACTAATATGCCTGCAGGAAGGTCTTTAGGTAAAAGAGAAACATTAAAATGAGAAGCATCAAGGTTCATGTCTTAATTTTGCAACTTCATTTCATTCACAGTCCTTTTACAAAGCACTGATGATTCTATTTCTTTATGGCATATGGTTGCTACCAATACTGTAGTCATAAGCACCACATGAACACCGATAAATAATAAAAGACGAGAAGAAAGTCAAGAGATGGCATATCTGTCACCCTAAAGTGACATCACAAAATCGCAGAATCACAGAGTAGATGGGGTTGGACTGGATGATCTCCATCTAGTCCAACCCACCTTCAAGGCAGGGTCACCTAGAACAGGTTACACAGGAACATGTCTAGGGGAGTTTTGAATGTCTCCAGAGAGGGAGATTCCACAACCTCCCTGGGCAGCCTGTTCCAGTGCTCTGCCACTCTCAATGTAAAGTTCTTCTTCATGTTGAGGTGGAACTCCTTATGTTTTAGCTTATAACCATTGCTCCTTGTCCTGTCACTGGGCACCACTGAAAAGTATTTGGTACCATGTTCTTGACACCCGCCTCTGAGTTATTTATATTTATTGAAGAGATCTCCTCTCAGTTTTCTCTTCTCTATCATCACTCCTTTTGGGATCAATCACTGATCCAACTGGACATTTGATTTTCATCACTGTTTTTCTTACTTTTTAACTCAACTAAACTTCATGTTGTCCAAATATTTTTTGCTCTTTCAGCAATAAACTATTTGCAACTATAAGCAAAAAGTAATATGTAAACAATACTAAAGAACCCCATAGTAATAACAAAAGCATTAACACACAAAAGTTATCTTCCCCTGAGTAAAACTAAGACAGCATATTTACTGCTCATTATACCATCATCAAACACATAGCAGCGCTAGATGAGTAACAGCACATTGCAGCTTGCTGTGCTCTCCAGCTGCCCTTTGAAGACTAAAAGCATTATCATATTCCCAGCTTGCAGAGCCATATAATAGAAAAAAAGTATTATTTTTATTAATGGCACACAAAAAGAAAAAAAGAAATTTATAAAATACTACAATTTTCACAATAAACATTGAATCACAGGACATTTCCATTATTACATATTCTGCTTGACTGAATCACTGCGTCATTTCCATCTACGCGGTTACTCAGTTTTTGTTTTGCCTAGAAAGATTTATAGCAATTACAAAGCGTTAGTTTTGATGACGACATGTGCTTATCAGAAAAGGAGATCATCAGACATAAAACTGCCTTCCCTTATTTCTTCTGATTTGATCACATTTCAAACAATTGGACTTCAAGGTTTTTCATGGCAGTACCTCTGAGGCTGACAATCTCACTTCCCTTTACATAAACATATTAATGGTTCCCTTTGTGCAATTGATACAAAAATATGAAACAGACATACACATAACTGTACCTCTTGATTAGCATTCACACAGAGACTTAGAAAACTGACTTTACATCTGCAACAAAATGCTGCTGCTCTTATGGATGCTGAGCAATCAGTAGAGCAAATGACAGAAACCAATTATGAGGCAGAGAACTGCTGCATCTCATCAAGATCATTATCTGACCTACAAAAACAGAATCAGAAAACTTAAGAGAGTTGTACCAATGAAAAATAAGTGTGCCAAAGGCACTCTTGCATTTGTAATTTCAGCTTTGCTATCATGCAGCAAAATGAGGTTCATGCCCAGTTTTGTGGCACTTTTTGCTTATTGCACAACTAGCTACAAGCAAAAGTGGCTACTTTGTGTATCCCTGAGGTGGTTTACTTCTGAAGACCTCTTCTATCCAGGCAACTCCGCTCTATGTCTCTCCTTTGGCAGAGGAATTTTCTTTGTTCTCCTTCTGGCAACAGAAACCCTCAGGATTCAGCTACAGGAGGTGAGGGACTGGAGCAGCTGATGCCTTTGCTTCTAAGGGGGAACCAAAGAAAGGGCCGGGAGCAGAAAGGGGGCTGGGCACAGGCTAAGTAGGAAGCAGCTCACTGAACCTAAGGTGTCTATAGACATTGCACTGGAGCTAGTCATGCCAGACTCCTTTCAGAGCATGTAGACAAAACCAGACATTTTAGGGTGCAGTTCATTTTTACTATTTCAGATACATACTTGAGGATGGATACGCCATGGGCAGAAGTGAACACTTCTCTGCTGGCTAGGAAGAAAGCCTGCAGTGATGAACTGACAGCTACACTGTGGACACTTACACTTGCTCAGACTGATCCCACACTTTGTGAGTACAGCTCCTGGTCCACTTCTTTGAATAACAGGACCTCCTTAGTTGTCAAGGGCAGGGTTCACATTCTATATCCCACAATTCCTCTCCAGTTCCTGAAGCACAGCTGGTACCATGTAGGTGTATTGAAAAAACCACTATGTTAGAGATATTGACTCATGGGATTCCTTGAAGAGCTAAGCAGTGGGAATTACTGGCTGGAAGATTTGTGTTCAAGTCTTTCTAGATGCAACCTTGTTCTTTTGATTTTTTTTTAATTATAAATGAAACCATCCATGATGTCAAATATTCACTCACCAGCATTTGCACAGAAGGATTTGTTTCTGGACCATAATGATTAGGAGAGGAGAGGGGCTTTTTGACCTTTACAGAATATCCCCCTGCCCAAATCAGTAAACCTTAAGTGGTATTGCAGTAGCCTGTTACAATCTGAAGGTGATTACTGGGAAAAGTCATGTCCTGGGGTTTTGGCCATAGGCAAACTTTGGACAGAAACTACTGTGAGGCAGATCAGGAGATTTTGTGGGTTGGCTAAAAGGGGATGCCATAAAATCCCTTGACATCGTTCCCAAGTTGGTCATAAACATGGCTATCCCCTTGAAGCAGAGTATAGGATAAAAGCCCATACCCAGGCATGAAGCATAAAAATCCTACCTAAGCAAAAATAAATAAAACTGTATTTGCAACTATGTAAACGCTGTTAAAGTAAGAATGTAAACTGCTACTCAAACCCATGACAGTTTCTATGTCACCCTCTCAGTCACTTTTTCTCCTGGATTCCCCAAGTCAATGACAACGGTTCATTTAAGAGCTAACTCCTGACCTGTGACTACAATCCTTGCGTAAGTACAGTAATGGTGCCTGTTCCAACACATGCTAGAGATGATAGCTCTCTTCTTGCTGTGATATGTCACCAGAGCTGTGAATTTTTTCACATCCAAGGAGAAAAAAGTGCAATAAAAATGCAACTCAGTTTTGTCACACCCAGCTCTTGGGGCGGTTGCTCCTCACAAGGGCCATTACTGAGACTCCATATAAAGTTTGGTTACTGTATTGGATCCTATATGCAACCTTTCTGAAGTGGCCACTTCACAGTGCTGTGGAGTATCTCTCCCTAGGCAGAAGAACCTGGTTCTTAACATGGTATGCCTCCAAGATAAAGAAAATTAACTCCCTCAAAATGTTTTCCTGGTAAATTATTCCTTTCCTCTCAATAAACACTAAACTTCATCTCGATACATACTTCCTCTCAATAAACACTAAACTTTCACTATGCAAAAAGCAAACCAACCCTACTGCATATATAAACCAGAGTTTGTTTTCAATGCCCCTTGAACATCTTCCCCAGGTAATGTTTGGAGTCCAGACTGAAGAAAGCAGATGAGCCTTGTCAAAGAAATCCCCTCACCCTGCCCTGAGCATGAAATCTAGAAAAGAGCTCTTCATGCAGAAGATCATTAGTAGGATAATTTCCAAAGGGAGAGTAAGGGGTAAAAGTTATTTACTTTTATACTTAAATCCTAAGTCACATGTATACCTAATTCAGTGTTTAAGTCTATTCTCTGAGAGAGAACACTTTACACCATCAGATCTAATCAAATGGTAGGGCTATAAATAAAGCCATCAAGAGCCATATGAAAGCAAAACTAATCAAAACAGCAGTATTGAGATTCTTGCCAGGAGGAGCTTTTGGATATTTTAACATGCTTCATAAACAGGAAATCCATTTGCATGTACCTGCATTAAGATAACTTGTCAATCTGACAAATTCTGTTCTGAGACCAGAGAAATCATTACAAATAAATGCCTTCCCAAGACACCAATTTTGATCCTGAAGACACAAACTAAACCATTAAAAAAATCAACTTTCAGTAGCGTTTCACAGTGCAAGCACCATGTAAAATAGGAGGAAGTTACCCAGTTAATCCAAGCTTCAAAGACAGGAACTGTTTTGAGCAGCCCTCCTATCTTATCTAACCACAAAACTTCTGTGCTTCACAGATCACAGAATTAAAGTAAAGAAGAAAGACAACTGCCTCCTCTAGGCTTAGCATTGACCTGGGTTGACCTGAGGCATAGTCAAGCTTCCATTGCATAGAGAATTTTTGCTGCGACTGTCAGATATCTAGAGCTGTCAGAAGAAAAACAGCTCATTTTTAAGATTCCCGGTAAAGCAATGCTTTTGAAGTGATTAGGCACCAGAAACTGAATTTTTGCAATATGAAAAATGGCTACATGGGTAAATGAAGTAAACTATATACCAGTGTCTGTCTGTGAGCATCAAGGACTTTTATAAATACTAAGTAATTCCAAAACAGTTTTCAGGTAACTTATGAAGGTAACACTCCAACAGTTCATAAAAAAAAAAAAGTTTACTCTTTAAGCCTTTTGAATGTGTTAAGTCTATGACACTGAAGTTAAATATTTGTAGACCTCAGTCTGAAAATCTAAACAGATTGTCAAATTTCAGTAAATTCAAGCAAGCCCAGAGATGAACCTTCTAATAGAGACCTGAATATATATAGAAGCCACATCAGTTGTTACTGAGGTCTAAGTAACTAGATTGAGGCCTGTAAGAGAGGAAATAGTAATTCAGCTTCAATATTACACAGTATTTTCATGCCATACTTAGTTATACTAAATAACTGACATATATAGCACCTAACAAATCAGTAGAAGTCAATATAGATTTAAACAAACTTATCACTTTTCACTATTGGTCCCCTTTTGGAAGTTATATGGCCATCCCATTATAAAAATTGAATGCTTATCAAGGTAAAGAAAAGCTGGCACAACATTCAAAAGCCCAGTGGTAAAAATATGCCACAGCTGATGAAAAATATTTGTACTTTGACAACATGCTAGTGACTTAGAGATCCCATCATCTCTGACTTCCTGGGCTGGTTTTTTTCCTTTGTCTTTTCTTGGTAATTTGAAGAATATTTAACAGATGCAATAAACTGGATAGTCAAATGGAATGGTTAAAAATCACTCAAAGTATAATTTAAACACTTTAAATACCAGTACACAGTACACGCACAAAGACAAAGATAGGGTAAAAATAAAAGGACATATTCAAGTATAAACCTCTGTTAAACTCTCACTAGTCTCTGATTGATTTGCTGAAAAAGCAATCACATCTGGTATGTTTTGATGAAAGCCATTCACATGCACAGGGAGGAGACATTTCCAGGGGATAAAAGCTACTGCTCATCAACAGCGTTTACATATGAAGTGCAAGCAGATGCCACTGAACAGCCAAGCTTTGTTCTGAAGAAGAAGAAATTCATCGGGTGCCTCAATCCCCTTTTTTCCTTCTCTTTGTGTATCAGACTGGTTGTCAGGAAGCAAGTTGGTACTGGAAAGCAATATGAGGTGCTTGTTTTCATCTCTTCTATCTTTGTTCTACTTTAAGACTTGTCAAATGGTTATTACTTATGTTAATTTAATTTATATGCCATCCAAATTATGAGGACAACTCTGGGCAACAAAAGCTGCGCAATCAGAGATCTAATTCCTTTGTTACACAGTTTACATTAGACTGCTGCTCCTTCTCTGCTTGGAAACAAAGTCAACATTGGACCGATCAACAGCCCAAGCTAGCAGAGACACTGCCTGACTGATGCATGAGGGAAGGAGGCCAGTGCCTGTTCTTGTTTATCATCTGTCCTCTCCTGTCCTGCAATGCCGCTGTTACCTGGGTCTCAGCCAGCTGAACCCAACCTCCCTTCTCGATCTGTAAAAAACACTGGAGAATGGAGTCACTTCTAGAACCACACCTAAAAGGTAAAGGAGTGCTCACACTCTTTCCTATTCATATGCAGAGCTCCTACATGGAGAAACTATGTACAAAGCTCTGCTATGCTGGGTGAAAATTTTCAGCTGAATACTTTTTTAAGGGAAAAAAAAATGATTCAGCAACACTGAAATGTTTTTTGAACCGATACCTGCTCTGATATTCTTAGCATTTTATTTTAAAATGTCATTCATTATTTATTCATATTTAAAGAAGTAATCAAGGTAAATTTTGTCCTTTCAAGGTGGACATCAAAAGCTGTTGGATTGGAAATACTTTTTCATGCAGCTTAATCACTTGCTAAAAATTTTTATTTTTTAAAATTATATGAATATTTTTTTCATAATTTTCCTGAGTTCTGCATATTTCATTACTTATGATACACAATTCTGAGTACCTAAGAGTCATTATATGTATTGCAGATGACTAATTATGTTATAGATATGTATACAGCTTATTTTATAAATACACTAACACAACCAGCTGCAGTAAAAACAGCAAGATGTTTTACTATTATTATTACCATCATAATTATTATTATTTTCCTTGAAAATCCCTTAAAAACAACTGCTGATAATCTTTTTTGTCCTAGGTTAGGTTTACTGCTTTTCATTTGGATTCTGTTGCTAACAGTTCTGTTCCTAACTAAAAAAAAAAAATTACTGGAAAACCCCTCAAAGTTCATCTTCCCATTCACGTGTAAAAGTACTAAATAGGATTAAAATAATGTCTCTGAATCTAATGCATCTTTGAATTCAGTTAAATGCACCTTTTTTAAAACCCAGCTCACCAACATCTTATCATCAAACCTATGATTACAACACATTTTTAAAAATGTCTTATAAACAAACACATCAACAAAAATTTCAGGAAAGAGTTTTAAAAAGTCAGTTTTATTTTCTAAAAGATACAGAACTAAATAGTTTCATAACTAAATAATGAGGCTATCTCATTCACACAAAAATCAGGGTTTATGTTTGATAAGAAAAGGACTGCTTTTGAAAGGAAAAAAAAATTCAGGTCTATCAGAATTAAGCTCCATCATCTGACCCTAAACAAAGGGAATTTTTTTCTGCTGTGAGAAAGGAATTAATTTCTGTGACACATAGGAAGAGAATTTTCTGAATGACAGCTGGTACTCTAAACCTTTCTACAAAATCCCACAAGTTCCAGAATGCCACAAACTATGGATCTGATCAGGCAAGAAGTATATGAAGAGTAATAAAATTCAACTTTAAGATGGACATTCTCTTACAGAGAGTCATTTACAAAGAAATTTTTAATGTGAAGATAGTAGAATTTTTTCCTTCTTGATAGTTCTTTGGCATCACTCTATTTCCTTTTTGTGTCATAATTTTGATATTATTTCATCTCTGTGTTCATACTTGAACAAAATAAAGCTTGTGAACACTCTGTGAATCAGATGACAAAGCAAATAAAAATCCTCTTTAAACAGAATTCCATTAAATATAGTCAGAATTATAAGTAGGCCTTTCTATAAGACATTTCATAAGAAACACAATATAAACATAAGAGTGAAACTACACTTATTAAATAAATTTGTCATATTTTGAAATTATACAAGACATGAATGTCATAGTTTAGCCTTAATCAAGATTATACTTGTGGAAAGCAATAAATTTTCCTAAACCCCACGCTACTTACATATTGGAAAGAGCCCAAAGTACAGTTATTGCTGCAATAATATCTCTATTAAAAATCTAAGGAGAAGTTGCAAATAGAAAAATAAGGAATACTTTTTAGTTAAAGAACTATGTAACAGGAGACAAAGTCACAATTTATATTTCAGGAAAAAGGAAAACAGCCACATGTAACACTAACAGAGGGGTAGAACTTTGTTTGAAAATACTAGCCCTTATTAGGAAATCTTTTGGAAGATGAGTAACTGAAAGTGAATTATGTTTCTATTAAGGGTAGTGAATTCCTCAGCGAGACGGCAACAGTAAATAAAAGAGAACATGCTTACATTCACTCAACAGTTTAAAAGAATTAAGTATCATTACTAGAACAAAGAGTTCAGTTCCTCTTACAAAAATAATCACGTCTTTTTCTTTGTTTTCAGTGTTATTCTTCATCCATTTGCTTGTCACACTCCACCCTTTCCCCACCCTCCACCTCGCTGCAGAAACATTTGGGTGCAGGATTGGCCACAAAGTTTTTGTTGGGTTGAGGGGGTACTCTTTTCTGCCAGGTGTCAGGTTTAGAGTTCAGATCCTGTCACTCTCCCTAAGGCACCATGACCATTCCTGCTGCCTCCCTACAGACATTTTTAGGTTGGCTGAAAAGAGAAACTCCTCTTAATGTCAATCTCCCTCCATTCTCCCTTTTGTGCAACACAGCCCTTGTCCTCATAGATCACCACAACTATGCAGAGTAAGCTCCAAGGGCCTGCTTGGGGGAAAAAAAAACCAACCCAGATAGAAAAAACTCTCACAGAGATAATACTGAACTGCCAAACAAGGCTAATAAGGAAGCTGCAGGACAGACCGCCACATTTCTGCTAGGCTGCAGAAAGTTACTTTTCAAGTACACACAGTCTAAACTCAAGGGAAAGATTTCCAAACCATGCAGTCTTAAGATAACAGAATAGAAATATTTGTAGGTAAGAAAGTTCATATGTAAATGCACATTCTTGCACAGAGAAATGCGTAACTCAAGTAAATGTTCATCTAAGGCACAGAGAACAGCACATGAATTACAGAACAATGAATTAAACCTGTGGGGTAACTGCATAGCTGTAAGAACCATGGTAATTCTGAATTCCAAGATAATTTTCTGAATCTGCCTTTAGAAAATCTGGTATCTTGTAGCATTCCATCTGGATGAAAGAGATGGCAATACAAAAAAGTAACATCAGAAAAGAAATCCTACAAAACCAGCAAAGGGATATTATGTTAGACAGGAAACAAAACAAAACAAAGGCTGTTCCCTATTCTGCTAGATGCTTTGTGAGTTTAAAGATTACCTCTCTCTCTGTTTTGACTGTTACTTTATTGTAATCTTAATACAGATATAAAAGTTATTTTTAAAAGATTTACACCTTTTGGTATTACAGCACAGTTTCTGATGGTGGTGTCTTTTAGATTCAAAAGCTCTTCTGTCTTTTTTTTTTTATGTTCATTCTCATTGCATTCTTACAGAACAATCACATCCCTGCTCAATCCTCATTTTTATAGACTGAAAAAATCAGTCAGTAAATAATCCTCATGGTCTCGATTCCCACAAACATTCAGTATTCATTTTCTTGAATGCTGAGTGACCAGTACTCCAGATGAGCCATTAGCTGTGCCTCATTTGTGAACATTTTCCTGGTTCTCTAAGGAATCACCTTACCTGACACACCCAGGATAGCATTTTCCTTTTCCCAGGCCATATCTTATATATATTTTTATACAGCTTACATTCATATGGGTTTTTATTATACCATCCTTATGTTATTATGCCCTCCTTTTATCATATCCTCTTTATATCTTCCTCTTTTATTTTTTATTGATGACAGAGTTCCCAGATTTAACTTATAAATTTTCATTAGTCATTCTGAAAGGAATCTGCATGGTCACAACTTTTCCAAGTTCTACTATACTAGTCCTCAAGCTCATCAGTCCTTCCTCTCTATTACCTGGAACTGACATACTTTCTAAATCAGTATCATCAGCATATTTTAGCAGCATACACACTAGCTCTCAATAAACATTAACAAGATCTGCCTACTCTTTTTGTCTTAGAAACACAACCAGTAAGCAGTCTCTGGCTCTTGTTTTAATAAAATCAGCTGATGCCTCCCTTCTAACTAGTTTCTTCCTGACACCCAATATTCCTTACTGATGCTTTCTATCCAGTCTAATAATAACAGATCATTTATTGAATACTAGATAAAATGAGTATTTTGAACTTTTGGCTAGCACTCAGACTTCTTCTCAAATAATCAAATTCTTTCACTACAGTAATAAAAAAATAAACTCAGCTTATGAGGTAAAAGAAGCATGATCAGAAATGTATCCTTGTCACTGTTTTTACCTGAGACTCAATCAATCAAAATTAAATATTGAGGGGAAAAAAAAAAGCCTGACCACTGCACAAAAAGGTTGTCATGACCCTTGTAAAAAATTAACAAAATTATGGAAAGAAGCAACCCACCCTTATTCCTATCATCATCATGGCTAGGCTTTGTGAATGAAGATTTGAGAAGGGCTCTACCCACGCTTGCTGCAAGCGCGCTGATGGCTAAAAAGGCCTTTGGCATCTAGCACATTTTATTTCTGATTTATTATCTGCTTTATCTGTCCATACAAAATCTCTCATTGTATCATAAAATTATTACAAGGATGGACATAAAATTAGTCCTACTGACATTACCTAAAAATTACTTAGAAAATTAAAAACAGATTCTTTTTTCCCTAGCAATGTCTACTCTGAAATGATGTAGCCTTTAAGGTTGCTTCGCTTTGCTTAATTTCCATGTTCCCCAGGCAGCGTTATTTTTAACACAGCATAGTGATGCTTGTTAACAATCACTAAGTACCTCCAGGAAACCATTATATTCTCCACCAACAGAGGACATTTTGCATAATGGATGGAATTTTCTTTCCTAGATCTTTACCTAAACTTCAGTCTTTCAACTATGAGAGAAAGTCCTCTTCAGATTAGTTTTAGAAGGTGAAATGTGTGACACTGAATCAAATGAAGAAGGGTTCTTAAAGCTGAACTGAGCTCACAAAAGCACAGATATACTGTGGGGTACAAGGTGTCATTTGTCACAGCCAGCCTCATGAGAGGAAACTCCTGCTTATCAAACCTGATTTCCTTCTATGACAAGGTAACGCACCTAGATGATCAAGGGTAGAGTGCTGATGTAATCTTTTCAGATTTCAGTAAAGCTTTCAATACTGTCTGTCACATGATCCTTCTTGACAAAATGTCCAGCACACAGCTGGATAAAGACATCATGTGGTGACGAGCAGTTGGCTCATGGGTCGAGCAAAGAGGGTAATAGATCTGTCACTAGTGGGGTTGCACAGGGCTCTATCTTAGGCCCTGTGCTCTTCAGCATCTTCATAAATGACTTGGACACAGCACTGGAAGGGATACTAAGCAGATGACACAAAACTGTGAGGAGCTGTTGACTCCTTCAAAGGGATGAAGGCTCTGCAGAGAGACCTTGATGAATTAGAGGACTGGGCAATCACCAGCCATAGGAAGTTCAACAAGGGAAAGTGCTGGATTCTGCACCTGGAATGGGGCAACCCTGGATGTACATACAGACTGGGGAATGAGATGCTGGAAAGCAGTGCCATGGACCTGTCAGGGGGTCCTGGTCTATGGCAAGTTGAGTATAAGTCAGCAGTGCCCTGGCAGCCAGGAGGGCCAACCGCGTCCTGAGGGGCATCAGGCAAAGCATTGCCAGACAGTCAAGGGAGGGGATTGTCCTGCTCTGCTCTGCACTGGTACATCCTCACCTTGAATATTGTGTGCAGTTTTGGGCACCACAGTATAAGAAAAATAGAGACACTCTTAGAGAGTGTCCAAAGGAGGGCAATGAGGATGGTGAAGGGCCTTGAGGGGGAGCCGTATGAAGAGCAGCTGAGGTCACTTGGTCTGTTCAGCCTGGAGAAGAGGAGACTGAGAGGAGACCTCACTGCAGTTACAGCTCCCTTGGGAGGGGAAGAGGAGGGGCAGGCACTAATCTTTTTTCTGTGGTGACCAGTGACAGGACCTGAGGGAATGGCCTGAAGTTGTGTCAGGGGAGATTTAGGTTGGATATTAGAAAGAGGTTCTTCATCCAGAGGGTGGTTGGGCATTGGAACAATCTCGCCAGGGAAGTGGTCACAGCACTAGGCCTGACTGAGTTCAAGAAGTCTTTGGATGATACTCCTAGGCACATGGTGTGGCTCCTAGGGATGGTTCTGTGCAGGGCTAAGTATTGGACTTGATAATTCTTGTGGATCCCTTCCAACTCAGCATATTCTGTAATTCTGTGATTATCAGGACTTCACTGCTCATTGACAATTTCTTCACTTGGATGAGAGTATCTTACCTGAAATTGGGAATTTGGACCTTAATTCAAAAGAACATGCAGAAACCTCTTCTTTACAAGAATAATTGCAGGAATACACATACAATGGCATTTGAAAAACCTATCAAGTCTCATATGCATACTGTTCTAAAAAAAATGGATTAATTTAATGCGCTGATTTCTGAAAAAAATTTAACTTAAAAAGTAATGTCATGACAAAACATGACATGTTTTATTTGCTCTGTTTATGACACAGATAGTATTGTTAGCCTGAGTCACAGCAAGACAAAGTAAATATGATTCTGAACTGTTTTACAGTCATGAAAATAACATAAAATATAAAATAATATAAATAATCGTCTTTTTTATATTTGATTTGCTCTTTGAGTTCCTTTACAACTTTAGCAGTTCCAGTCCTTGCAAAATTCCTATTGTTTTGAAATTTGAAAAAAAAAAATACACCAAGAAAAATGTGGAGAGCTGTAGTAACATTCCGTGAATAATGTGAAAATCTGAGCTTTAAATAGATAATGCTGAAAAGTCTTTGGAAGTCACAGTCCAGATTTTAAATTATTTACTAACTTCATTGACAAGAGTGAGTTAAGGCTTATGCAATGCAAGTCATCCTATGCTTGGCAGCCCTACGTGCCTTCCCCTTAGGCATACAGTCCTTGTTCCCAGTCAGAGCTGGACTACTCTTACTGAGTAAGATTAAGCAAAGATTTGGTCTGTCACAGCAATTCCTATTTCAGTGAGATTTAGAAGCTAGAAAGGAACACCAGATGAAACAAAAAACCCCCGCATTCTTTAAAATACTCAATGAATTATGTTCTTTATAGTAAGCAGAGTAAAACATCAACCTAAAAATCCTTTCTATAATACAATGCTACTTTTTATTAATTTCAGAGATTATGATATATGTAAAACAACAACTTACTGTACACAAGCATCTATATTCTAGTCTCATACTTAGGCAGTATATATTTTTGAGCAAGACAATATTAATTGCAATTCCGGGCTTCAAATACACCTACTACATTTATCATTTAATCCAACTGCATGATGATATACTTTCTGACTTAAAATTCACGGGTAGTGTAGAAAAGTATTACAATCTTTTTGTTAAAGCTGACCAAGTGAAGGAATCACTTCTACTGCTCATCTGGCAATAAAAGAAAACCATGGGAAAGGGATGAGATATTTGATGACATAAATAAACAATATTGTTACTTACCTTAGTTTAGATTACCCTGACTATGTGAGAGGAATGCTACAAAGTGAGTGCATTCTATTCTAGGCTGAAGCTCTTCTTTCTTTTCCTTCTTTTAGTAAGAAAGAACCCTTAGGGTCAGGTCCTGCTCCCACTGAAGACGAGCAAAAGTCTTCACTGGGGTCCAGAAATAGGACAGGGACTTTAAAACATTTTTCTTTCCTTTAGTATCTCTCTGTATGAGCTTTGGTCCCTTCAGGCTATGCAGATATGAAGCTTTTAAGATTTCTAAAGTCATAAGAGAGAGTTGGAAGTCTTACATTCCTAATGAAGCATCATGCTGTCATTAATTTATCTGAAATCACTGACCCCAATTTGCCAATGTTATTCAAAAAAAACCAAACCAAAACAAACTGGATTTACTCAACTAAGAAATCAAAGGTAGTTTTCAAAAACATATTTTATGCCACTACAGGTACAATCTTTTATCCGAGTTGCATAAGTGCCATTTATTTGCTAAAATTCCAGTTCCCACATTCATACTCAACTCTGCTGCTAGAAGAAATTTCCTATACATAAAAAGCTGCTCTAAGCCAAACCATTATCCACTGCTAATACCCACATACAACTCTTTGCATTTCCTTGCCTACCTGTAAATGGGACAGAAAGATATTAAAGTATGTATTCTAAAAGGCATTTGTATACTGTTTCTTGCAGACATTTAATGATCAAAGAAAATTAATATCACAGAAATTTATTTACAGCTGGAAAATCTTCTCCTGTGAGTGGTCTATATTCATACACATGTAACACAGCTGCCACAGAGGAAATAATGGTAAATTGTATTTGGTGAGAGTCCTGTTTCCAAAGAGTGTGTGTCTCACTCACCTGTTTGACTAAGTTGAGATGTGCTTCTGCTCCTTCGAGACACTATGGCAACCACTTTGGCACTAAAGCTGGAACGCCTTTTCTTCCCACCTGTTCCAACCATGCCGACAGCCGTGTCCGACTGACTCCCGTCAATGTGCTCCAGCTTATACATCTCTCCGCTCACACTTGTGCTCTTAGTGATTCTCCCTGAAGTCCCCATCCGTCTGCCTTGCATTTTAGGAGTAAATGTACTACAGTTACAAAGTAAAAACAAACATATTAATTTGTCTGTGAAAGAGCATTTCCAAAAGGCTTTTCTAAAATTACTATATTAATTTTAATTCTTGATATACTTTCATTTATTTGGTTCACAAAGAAAAGCTTAATTTGATGCTGCTCAGAGTACATATTTCCAGTACTATGATTTCTTCTTTGTTTCTTTGAGGGAAATAAATAAAATGAATGCTTTATTCCTATGTTTTTGAGTGGCAGAAAGAGAGACATGCAACATTTAAAAGTTCTGTGAGGTCTTTTTGTCTATATCCCCAGAATACAAAAACAAAACCCAACAATTTTACAACAAAAAAGGATTCACATGGACCAGTAGTTTAACATAGGTGTATCTTACTGGTGCTATTCACCAAAGCCTTAAGTCCTAATAGAAATGAAGATATCACCACCTATATTTTCAAACTTCACAGAGATAATATAGAATGCAGTATTTTTTAGATATTCACTCTCTCACTTCACTAAAGGCAAGTGCAATAATCACAGTATGAAGGTAAAATAATTTTGAGGTAAAATCCCTAATAATCCACTAGAACTTTCATTGTCAGAAAGACGAGTTACTCTTTCAGATCTGTTTGACTTCCTTTAGCTATTACATTGCATTTGAATGTTTCTGTACAAACCATTTTTCTGCTCCTGCACAAAGAGGCAGGATAAAGTATTCAGAAACACGGTCTAGAGAACAATCTCAAACACGCACAGGACATACCAATACACAGACCTATCTCCTCTATGACCAAGCAATGCCCTAGCTCTAATGGCAATATAAAGTTAGTTGTCACTCTGTAGAGACACAAAAATTTAAGCTGCAGTTAGACTCACTTCAGATGTAGTTGTTAAATCAGCCAGCCACATAGGCAATTCCTTGATCTTGTATTGCTGACTGGTAGACCTACTGGGTATTCTTTCTCAATAATTCTGTATTTTCAAGTCAAATTTATTTGTTTACAAACAGTGCTGCTGTCCCTCCCAGCAGGTTCTCTTCCCAACAAATGTGATGGTCTGCTTTTGTCCCCCAACCCCAACACCCTTATCCCACAAAATAAGGAAGAGAAGGGTTAGAAGTTTCAGATAGGTAGAAAATCAGGCCAGGGAGAAATGAAGGGGTCTATGGGAGGAGAGGACATCTTTTGACTTCTATGGATACGAGTTCTGCTAAAGTTTAAATCAGTTCTGCTCAAAGACAGATCCAGGAAAGTACAAAATAATGTAAACCTAAATTATGTTTTACTGACCATTCCCAAGAGTTAGTAATGCGTGACCATAGGTAAGGGCAGATAAGAATAGACAGTATTTTATGAAGAAGAAGCTGGAAAAGTAAAGTGTTTGAACATGTAAGACTTAGTAGAGAGATCACTATCAACCTCTACAACACTTAGGATCTGTTCCTGTTAAGTTCAGATAAAAAAAAACAGCTACCAGTCAAACAGAACAAGGTGCTGTGAGGCACTGAAGTACTCAAGAACACATTTTAGTGGACCACTTGAGGCAAACTGACCTTAAAATAAGTTCTGTCTTTTTCCCTCCTATCCCACAGCAACTTTAGTAACTGGCTTTTGGGTTTGCATGGCAAAAACAATAGGACATGTATTTTGATGTTTTTTTTCATAGAATTCCTTAGTCTTTTATTACAGGTCTTCCCCAGCACAGAGTCCCTCACAGGTATGTGAGCACATACATACATATTCAATCATTCGAAGAAGAATTTTTAGTGTAAAAAAACCCCAAACTCAAAAAAGACCATCTTCCATAAATATGCAGGTATTAAGGAAAAGGTTTTGTGTAAGGCAAACTAGTTCTGTTCAATTAAAAATAATATCAAATTGAGAAAAAAATGCCCTAAAATATTTCCTTCCCATTTTCAAAATAGAGACTGATTTTTTGAGGGAGGTTAATTCTTGGCTTTAATGGAAAATGTGTCCCTAATATAGTACAGGTGTTTACTTCACAGGCTACATATACTGCTGCTTCCTAAAGTTGCAATAATCTCTAAATGATTATATTTTTATTGTTGCTCATAGAATGCAATACAGTCAACTTTATAAAATGTATGAGTACCTAACCCAGCAGCTACTTTTCTTTCAAGCAGCACAGAGTCTTTTCTTTACCTCTCCACAAACACTGTCACATAAAAAGATATTCATTGGGATTGCCGCATAGGTGTCATCTGCTGAGGAGATAAGGGCCCAAAGTCCTGCCCATAGGGAGCTAGAAGGCAACACCATTAACTGGCTTGGTTCTCTGGAGGAGGAGACACGGCCATTTCAAGCAGAGGGCAGAGCAAAGGTAGAGTCTGACACTTGGAGGGAGCAAAATCACACAGGTCCTACTTCCTACTTTGATTAGACATGGAGAATTGCTTTTCACCTGGATAATTCCTTTCCACTAGCACTTGGAATTGGACTTTGAGCCATGAAGTTGTCAGTTCTTGAGTTTATGCATTGATATGTCAGTAAGAGAGGAGAGAAACTGAAAACACTTTGAGAGCATCTGCTGACATTTGAGCTTTATTGATATGTACTTTTCTGACATACTAATGTGTAAACCTATAATTCCCAGCAACAAAGTTTAATGGAGTATAAAATCTGCCATGCAATTAAAGAATTGTTTATGATACTATTGAATTTACTCTACTGAATTTCAGGTGTTCATGAATGAAATAAATTCTAAAATCATGATGGTTTTATGCCAGTCTTCACTTTTTTTTTTTTTTTTTTTTTTACAACAGGCCAGAAATGCTCTAATTTCACATTATTTAGTATGAATTTAGGAGACAGCGATGTCCATCATCTGAGAAATAAGAATAGATAGTATGGCAACTTTTGGAGAAAAAAAAAACATTTTTGATGCATGAATTCCCTAATTCAGGGACTACGGATACTTCCTCATCAATAGAAAATTTGCTTTCTTCAAAGACCTGTAAGAATTTCATGTTTGATTCTTTGTGACAGGAAGAAGGAACTAGAAGACTCACCTTAATTAAAAAAAAAAAAAAAAAGTAGAAATTTAGAATTCAGATTAATCTTGTACTTGTTTTTACCTTGCAAATATGAAGTTTTACTTTCCTAGGAAATATGTTCTAGTGTACTAGTACTAAATAGCTATGAATTTGCTAGAAATGGGCTTAATATGATAGGACCAAGGATCCTACAGCTGTCCAATACTTCCCCTTGTCATACCAAAGCAAATAGATTAAGATTCCTTTGTGGTCATCTGATCCCTGGGCTAGTTTATTATTTGTCATTAATTGGAACAGTCTCAAAAGAACAGACATTTAGAATTCAGACTTCTTATACCATCTAATTGAGCACCCTTAGAACACGATATTTTTCCATTACATTACGGGCTATCAGTTGAAGAAGAAGCTTCTAGCTCACACTGTTACTTTCTTCAATACTCTTAGAATTTAATCTATGAAGCACAAAGAAGAAAAGGACCTGTATGAGTTTACCTTTGCACTTAACTGTTCTGATAATAAAATCAATAAAATTTTGTTTTCCTTTACTGGACTTGCTGGGAGCATTAACACACAATTAACATTCATTTAAACACAGATGCAAATTTTTGCAGGCTTGTGGCTAAAATCTGTAAATTGTTAAATTATATTTAAACCTAATTATCATAACACAAATAAATAAATATAGTTTTCAGTATCAGGGTAATGAAGTGTAACATATTTATAAGTACAGTCCACTCAATATTAAATTGAATAATTCACCACATTTTCGTTTAAAATTATTTTTTGATCTTTAGCAATTCTTCCAATGACTGGTCCAGCAAAAATCTTGTGCTATTTGTACTGTCAAAACAACATAATTATGTGCATATTAAAAATGGTTACAGACAATCAATATTTGCTCTGTAGTACTTCACAGATATTCAGCATGGAAAAAGAGTAACTGGATCTTTAAGTTTGGGGGTTTTTTATTTTAATTGAAGTAAACCACTAAAGCAAATCCCCCTTTGGCCCCCTTTGATCAGCACAGCCAGATCTGCCTCCCCAGCACTGGGATCACACATTACCCCCAGGTCCCCGCATCAGCCGGGAAGACACCACTCTCTTTACCAGGAGAAAAATGCTTACATTTCATGCCAAAACTTATGCAGCTGACATGGACCCAATCAAAAGTGGTATCTGAACTACAGAAGGCAAAATTAAGACTATGTTCACATGTCAGCCATCAGGGTTGTGAGAGAAAGCAGCACATTCAGTTTTGCAAGCTGCTCCTACCAGAAAGTTGTATCTATGCGAATGAAGAATGAGCCACTAAAACAAAAAACTTTTTCAAAGAGGATTTTGAGTTACAAATTTTCACAAAAATCAACTCTGAGGCAAATTCTATAAAATAAACACACTGCAAGGGCATTGTGGATTATACTTGCTTATATTAAACTACAGCACACACTACTATATAGAACTGAAACAAAGCCAAGTACTTGTATTAAACCATTATATAATTTTTATATACAGTTATCTAATATATATACATCCAAGATCCATAAAAATATACCGGAAAAATCCTTTGAGTTGAGAAAATCAGTATATAGATATACACTCAGTATTTCTCAGTACTTACATAAAATACCTGCACATTCCACCTGAAAAAGAAAGACAGCAAGACACAGGAAGCTAGGAAAAACATCATCCATAAACTCACCTATGTAATACCTGGAAGTATATCCTTTCAGGGAAAAAATCTGAAGTGATTAGCCATTGCTAAAATTACAGCATTTCCTTCATTCTCTTAGACTTACTGATGATGTATAAAAAAATACTTTAGGTGTTTATTTGCATGATCATTCATTTTAACTCCATTCATTTTTCCAATAATGCAAGCCATGAATAAATAAATAATTCCCTGTATTCCTTGCTGTATAGATGGTGTTACGGTGAGTTCTTTGCACACAGTTGCAGTAACTCGAATCTTTCAACAGAATCCCTGTCCTCCACTGGCATGAGCTGGTGTGCTTCCTCTCTCTCCTGCTGAATGCAGCATCACGTACTAGTTCATAGCCCCTATGGCACCTTTTTGCAATGAGGTAGCTCATGAATACTAATAACTTCCTAAACATGTAATAGTTGTGGACCAAAGGGAAGACAAGCACTCCTTTATAATGAGAAACATTACATTTCTAAAAATAAACTGCACTGTTATTAGTAATAATGATATATAATCAATAAATCCCAAGTTACTTATCTACCAATTGCCCTGTCACTCTAAGAAAATACATCTATATTTACATACGATATATAACATTTGCTGCAAGATTAATTACTGTACAAGTTTGAATGAATATTTATTAGCATTAATAAATTAATTCAAACATGGTGCTTTACAAACCAAAGGACAAACACATATCAGATATTATAATTCTCTCTAGTTAGTCAAGTGACTTTTTTAGACCATAAAAAAGTTAGTTGATTCAATCAATTAATAATTTTGTACAGCCTGTACCAACTGAAGGTACATACTGTTTAACATGCCTATTGATCCTATATTAAATCTATGAAATAGCTATTAGAATCACAAAACCCCCTTGCTTTTCCTGTAAAGTCACCATATTAGAGTCCTATTGGTGTATTTAGATAGTTGAAAACCAGTAATTTGTAAGTTACAGATATCTCTTCTTGACAATATTCCTATATTATATAAAAGTGCTCCTCAGTGACACAGACACTGCCTCTGGAACGACACTGTCCCAGCCCCAATGTGTTCAATGTGTAAAAACTCACTGAGATGAGGCTTGGGGAAGATTTCATTATAGAAGTTTCCTCTGGGAGTTAAACTGTTAAAATCCTACTTTGGAAGGTCAGATTTCCATGTTGGCATACAGTATCAGAATCTGCATTTTGAAAATGCTTTTCTGAGTAGCACAGTGACCAGTGAATCATGCAATTTTCACAGCTCTGACAGATTTCTCTTTTTTCAACTTGTAAAACTTGCATTTCTCCACAAAATGAAAGAATAACGATTCAGAGAGTTTGAGCATTACAAAAGATAAGCATATTTTAAGTATTTTCCAAGCAAAAGATAAGCAGATTTTTTATTATTTGCCATGAACATTTCAAGTTAATTTATATTCTCTGAAACAAGCAGACCAATTGTCTCTGTATGCGGGAGCCCGTGTGTCTGCCTGCGCATACCCGAGACACTGTCAGCCTGAAGCCAACCAATGACATGAATCATAAAATGAAACCAACACAAAAGCAGTTTGCTATCCCAGGGGCGCTGTTCAGGGTTAACTGTAGCTATTAATGCTTATGTGGACAGGCTGATGTGAATCAAAGGGCAAACAGTTCCAATGACCCAAACTTGACCACATATAGCTACATATATATTAAGTGTAGCAAACATAAGCAAGCACCTAAATGTTAAGTCTGTTTCAAGAAAATAGGTATTGGGAGGGGGCCTGTATATCAAATACAAAAATGTGTAGCTCAACATTCCTGAATGAAGGAAACTTGCTTAAGTATGAGGAAGGCTGAATTCACCAGTTTTTCTTTCTTTGCATGACATTCAGGAATAACATATCATTTTCCCTGTTATAACATGTTGCATTGGGTTTTTTTTTGTCGCTTCAAATCATGATCTACTGAAATCCTGTGATCTCACTGCTCTTTGTGTAAAAAGGCTACATCACTGATATGAAATAGATTGCTCACTGTTCCTTTACAGAAGTGGTAGCAAATACAAATAATAGCAACAGGCAATAGCCAAAAAACAGGAAATGGAGAAGGAAAATATAAAAAGCTAAATGGAAAAGTGCAATGTCAGAACTAACGAAGAAAATACAGATAATTTTTTTAAAAATACAGTAAACTGAGATGAAGGTAAGGCAAGTTAGACCTACTCTGAGGTCTGACTCACAGCTAAAACTATTTTCCTACGTTTCTTTTATCTAAAAATAACATGTACTGCCTGTTTAAAATATTAGCCGAATGTTCTTACACTAAAAGTTTCTGGATTATATTTCGTCTTAATGAACTGCAATAATTACATGAAAAACCAATTAAAATAATTTTTCAGTTTTTTTCAAATCATTAAGAAAGACTGCTGATAATGTGACAGTTTCTTTGATAGAGGAAACATAATTAGATAATTAAAAATGTGGAAGCAATTTTCCATAGTACATATTTCATGTACAGATGTTCTGAAGGGATTAAAGATTCTATTTCCCTCCCTCTCTATAAAGCAGTTTATAATGATGGATTTGCAAAAACCGTTATCTTTAGATAATGAATAATTAGAACATTAATTATTCTGGCTTCACCTTGGTTTTGTACATAAATGACCTCAGAACCAAAAGTAAAATCTATAATATACTCTTTGGGGTAAAGAGGATATATTATATTTTTTAAGCAGCTTATCTTAAATGTTTTCATATATATTACCTTCATGATAATAATTTGAAGGCTATTGCCCTTTATTTCCCCCCATAAGAAGCAAGCATTGTGACTCGTGTCACATCAGAGTGCCTACCTTTGCCTCAAGAGAGATCACCTGAGCCACAGTATTAACTAATCACCATACGTGCCCAGTATCTTTCTTTCCTCAATGAAACCGGGAAGTAACTAGGTAATTAAATAGGTTTGTGTTCAGTTTTGAGTGCAGTGATTTGGACAGTCAGAAAAAAAGTACGAGTGGCAACTTACTTCAAGTATTGCCGTGCATGCTTACAGTGTGGAGATTTTAGATACAAAATGCTTTTCCTGTTACTTATATCTATTCTGTTTGTCAAACGCGATGAATTTAGGCAGAAATTTTCCATGCCTGGTTTCTGCCCAATGTTGAATTTCTTTTTTTATTCTAAGTTCCAGGTGAAATTACTTTTTTGATCAACACAGAACAAACTCACACACAACAGGTAGTATATGATCACCAACAAAGACATGTCTGAATGACTTGTCAGTCCTCACATGAAAACTATTGGGCAGGGACCTGAAGAAATTGATTTCCCAGATCAGTAATTAACTTAGAGAGACAGAAGACCATCCTATCTCTCTCTACAATTTACCCCTCATTCTCTAAACAAGTTTAGAGAAGGTTTGATTCCTATGACTTTGCCTCAAAGCCTTTTTGCTGCATAAATACTCTTTGCAAGAATGAACAAAATCACCATCTCGAAGTTTTAATAAAGATGTTCCGTCATTGCTCAGAGTTGATGACAGCTAGAACACAACTGTCCACTTCTGTGAAGCTCCTAATCTTTTCTAACCCTGCTAGGGAATTTGCAATAGCTACAAAGTTCATTTTGCACTGTATTAAAATAACATTATCTTTCAAGACAATTTGGCTTGGACTGTTCAGTCTTATATCCATATTTCTGAGTTTTAAATTGTTTTATTTTAAGCAAAGTAACAGACAAACTACTACTGCTCAACCCAGTTACACTGAAGGCTGACAAGTTTCCCATCAGCATGAACTTTGGGTGCAAAAACACGATGAGTAGTGTAATTGTTTAAAAGATCACTCTGTATGGACAAATATCAGTTAGTGCTCTAGGGGGAAGCAGAATAAAGGTATCAGTTTGTTAAGCACACAGAACTCTCCCAGCTTGTAAATACAAGATGAACATGACAATCTTCTTTTTAAATCCAGATTTAAAATGTTACCATTACACCAATGTCTTCCAGAGCACAGTGTTCTGAATAATCATTAAAATTTTACTAATTCTTGTAAAAAAGTATCACTCTCTTGAGTATAGACTTGTTAAAGAGTTTCAAGAGTTTTCAATCCCTGTAAAATTCACATTATTTTTTTTGGCTTATAAACTTGCAATTCAGGAAAAAAATACAAAAATTACTAACCTCCATTTTTTAATTCAGTTATGAAATTTCTGAGCTTTTAGCCTTGTTTCCTTTGCTCCTTACTCCTTATGCAATCCTTACAGTTTTTATCACTCATTCCCCTACTGGCTCATGGTGGTGAATTTCAGCCTGAACTGATATATTGGGAAGGAGCTGGAGATATGAAGGTTTTACAAGTTTTGCAAAGCTTGATAACCAGGAAGATAAAAGATACCCTGAATAAGGTGCCCTTCTGAAGAAAGGTTGCTATATCATCTCAGTACTGCTCTATTCTCTTTGGTCTGCCACTTGGACATCTGGATAGGGGAAGATCATGGAGATAGAGTGGAGGAGGGAGATGACGACAGTGTGGTCTGCTAGATTGTGACAGTCCACTAATTGAGTTGCTCAAAAACATCTTGTATGCACAGATTTTCACTGCAATAAATATTAAAGTTGAATTATTAACCCTCCATGTTGTAGTTAATAGTTGTCTACCTTTCATGATCAGAGCACCAAAGCAAACAGGTACCAGAGACACGTGTATTTTGGGATAAAACATATAGGGTAAATAAGCATAGTAAATGTGGAAAGCCTACACCAAAAGAATGATTGAATCTAGTACCCACTGTTAATGGTCTTGATTTCACCTCATTCTATTTTTGCAGTAGGAGTTTGATTAGCAACTATGAAATGCATTTTTTTTGCTGATGATTTTAAAGCATCCTATGCTTTGACAAATACTGCTTCTTATAATGTTATGCCATGTGCCATTCTCTGCATTATTGAGATCCTCTTTGGATTGAATAAACACTAACACCAGTCACATAGTAAAATGTTATTTTTTTTTTTTTTTTTTGATAAAGATCTTACAATGGAAAATGCCAGGATGAAAGGAAATCTTCTGAAGACATAGCAGACACATGGCTAGGAATCCAAAGAGGGCTTTTATTGTTTCTTTTTAATAGTAAGACCCATGGAAAGTCTTCAGTCTGTCAGCAGCATTGGCTATGTTACGGATGCTCCCATTCTAGCTATGGGAGGCGAGATGTTCTCCATTGCAATGTCAACTAACTAATCTCACTATTTAAACACAGAATTATAAACCATTGAAGCCATTGCACAATAAACATTACTTATTCCATTGTATAAGAAAATTAGTCTCTACTTAGTGACCTCAAATGTCTTGTTTAGAGTAGAAACCTTGACTACAAGGAAACAGTCATACACAGGAAATTACCAGCAATATAATAAATGTCATAAATATAGAAGTTTTCTTCTGATATTTATAACAGTGGTTTTTTGTATCAAACTGAAATTCCACTACTGTGTTAGTCATTTAAATAAAAGTTAAAGCAGTAAAATATCTGATTTCTAATACTGACTTTAATACCTTTTATTTAAAAGTTACAAATAAATAATTATTTTAAAAAAGGAAATCAAAGCACATAGTCACTATTAGCATGTGCTTAATTAGCTTGTTAATACAAGTGCTGACAGAGTCCAACTCCTGAAGCTAATGGAAAAGTGGTTGACAATGCAATGCAAGCCCTCGAAGCCATGCAGAAGTCCAGCCACCCAGAATAAAACATACAAACAAGTGTTTAATATCTGGATTCAGCAAAGTGCTGCCAGTTTCTTTTCAACAAAGCACGTGTGGCACAGAAAAGGCTCCATAGTGCACTGAACCTGACTATCCATCCTGCAGAGAGACCTAGGGAACTTGTTCCAGCGCCCAACCACCCCCTGGGTGAAGAACCTTTTTGTGATATCCAACCTAAACCTCCTCTGGCTCAGCTTCATGCCTTACCATCGATGGCCACTCACTACTGCATGTTGCTGTTGTGCAACAGAAAATGCTATTTATTTTCTTCCCATTTAGTCTCCCTTCACCACACACAGCTAAGCTTGCTGACATAAAGATGCACTTCAAGTGTTCAATTCCCTGCAAACTCCCCTCAGATATCCTTCTTAGTACAAACATCAAGACAACAAAGAGAGAGACCTTCCGATGAAGAATCAGACTACAGTGCTCTGCTGGCTATCCCTTGGTGATATTGGCAATCCTAATCAAAACATTGTTTCTGTTTTAATGACTCTGTGAGTTAGATGTGTGATCTACCTCTGCAAATTCTCTCTAAAAACTTAGCAGGAAAAACCACTTATTTTGACCATTTTTCTGTTATTTTTATATTTTAACACAAAAGAAATATTGCATTATAAATATAATAATTACTTTTATTAGTGTAGTCTAGTCCTAGTATCTCATATTTCTTTCTTAGAAAGGAGGGATTCCCATTTACATAGAATATGTAGGATTTCACACTTACGTGAAATACAGCCTAGACATCTTAAAAAATTTGCACTTGAAAATTGCAGGATCTACAGTCAGTCATGAGAAAGAAATACCCAGGTCAATAACTACTCTTCAGTCAAGTTAAATCTGTAGAGAGAAAACTTAAACAAACAAACTGGGAACTCTCATAATTTTGACCATTAAAAATGAAAACTTCAGAAAAGAAGACAGCTTCAGCAATATGTCCATAAAGCCATGACAATTCACATTAAGAACAGAAATGAGTAACTTTTGTATGAGCACCATTGCACTTGGCCTTTGACAGATGATTAAAAGAACCCCCATATTGAAGCATGGACTGTGGTGATCTCTGGTCCAGACGATAAATTCCAGCTGTAGCCATGTATAAATTTGTGAGACCTTAGCTATGCAGGCTTTGAAGCAGGTATAATATGGAAGATAATTAGGAAATGAGAACTTAGTTCAAGACTCTCTAGAAAAGGTACAACTGAAAAGGTTGGTCTGATTCATATGTGAATACATATGCAGCAGAATTCATAGTTTCTGCTATGGCTGAAGGTGTGTAATTGACTCTGTGGTGCTTTAGACCTGAGAAACATGGAACAGACCTTCTGCTGCAATGCTTTGAAATGCTGCACGTGGCAAAATTTTAACAACAAAAGCAGGAAACATCCCTTTGAAAATGCTGTTTAAGGACCAGATTTTCAAAGTGATGAAGACTACTATTGCTAGACTGCTGTTTTTTGTGTAGCTGTGGAGACTTGAGGGCTAGGATCTAGCCGTTCATTTTTGGTAGCATCTACTTCTGAGCAAGAGACCCAGATCAGAGCACAATGTGATCATTAACACGTGATGGCATACAACTAGGCACGCACAAAGTACGCACGTAACAAGATTATTTTTTTTTCAATCTGCTTGGCAGTGCTGCAGCATGCATAGCGCATGAGACAAATCTAATGTGTCTTCTAGTATGGCACCCTAAAGGCCCTCAAAATACTAGAATGAGGAACCACCATGTTTCCAAGTACATGACAACATCTCCTTTCCCAGACAAGGATCTGGGGTGATAGCGCCTTGCACAATTAAAATAACATTTATCTTTATACTGAATACCAGTAATGAGAGCTATAAATCCCAGGAATATCCAGTTTTACCTAGTGCACCCAAACAGGTCCCTCTTATGCAAGGCTCCAGAACTGAACATTTCACTGAAATTCTATATAGCTCAATCCTTTCTTTATAAAACATGAACTTGCCCTTACACCAGTTTGTATAAGAAATATGGTAACAAACATAGGCAAGGTACAAAAAAAATCTGTTCTACTCCACATATTTTCAGGATCTTCTCCTTGGTTTAGAACATGAGTGTGACATAGTGAATATCCCACACAACACTACTTTGAAACTACTTGTGAATTTCTTCCCATTTTCCATGTGATTTACTTTTATTGATGAATAATCTTCAGTGTTCTTCTGTTGTTGCCTCCACTAGTTCTCTTTGCAATATCTATAGTAATAATTAAAAGATTTTACATTTTGCTTTTTCCATGAGTATTGTGACTACACCCTGTACACTAGCTCAAATTCAATATACAGATTTTAAGTACTTTGTAATTAACATGAAATGAGTGGGTTTCTTTATTTAAACACAGACCTCAGCCTCATCGTATGCTTGAAAAGCCTCAGTGTACTGTTTTCCTTGACTGTGATGACATGAAGTTAAACTTTGCTCAGCTGTCCCTGCAGTGCAGTGAATCAGTGTGCTGACAAGGATAGATGCAGCCCTAATCTAAAGAGAGGGCGGTGGAAGGACTGAACAACTGTATTTCACAAGTCACATCATACACGTTTCTGATGTAATAGGCAGCACTTTAGGGAAGCCTGAGAAGAGGTCAGAAGACCCTTCAGACCCTCTCTACTCCATCCTCCCTCATCACTATAAATTGTATAAAATTAGTTCCAACATACTGTGTGGGAGGATGGAAAACCAATGGGAGAAAATCTATTCCCAGTCCAGAGAGTGACCTCTGGCTACATAACCTTGAGAGATCTTCTGCAGCTCAACGTGGCTATTTGTCTTCAGTGAGATGACAAACCTCCAGTTACTTCACCTGGCTCCAACCTAATGACACCAAGCATTTCATGCAAGAGAACAGCATAATAATCAGTATGAAATGAAAATCTGAAAAGAGAGTCACAGAATAATTAAGGTTGGAGGACACCTTTGGAGATTGTTTAGTCCAACCCTCCTGCTTACTGTAGGGTTGATAAGAGCAGGTTGCTCAGGGCCATATCCAGTTGGGTTTTCAATATTCCCAGATACTGAGGCTGCACAACACCTCTGAGCAACCTGTCCCAGAGTTCAATAAGTTTTTCAGAAAAAATGTTTTTCTCATATTTGTGTGGGATTTGCTTTATTTCAGTTTGTGCTCATTGTCTCTTATCCTCTCACTGAGAGGAACTTGGCTTTTTCTTCTCTTCTTTCAGCAGGTTTTTATGCAGATTGTTAAGATCCCCCTTGAGCCTTCTCTTCACCAGGGAGAACACTCCTAGCTCTCTTGGCCTCTCCTTGTATGACAGATACTCTAATCCCTTCATCATCTTTGTGAACCTTTGCTGGACTTGCTCCAGTAGCTCCATCTCTTGCACTGGGGAGCCCCACACTGGACTCAGCATTCCAGATGTGTCTCACTCAACCTACTCAGCTCTACTAAGGGAGACGGATAATGTTGCTCAGCCTACTGAAAACACTCTTTCTGATGCAGCCTAGGATGGTGCTAATATTCTTTAAGGAAAGGAGGCATTGCTGGCTCAAGTGCAATTTAGCATCCATAAAGATCCTAGGGTCTTTCCTGAAAAGCTTGTTTTCAGCTGCAAAGGTGTTTCCCAGTTGTGAGCCTCTCTCTCACACAAAGGGCTACATCCCCTCCTTGCCATTCTGGCCTGTGCTTCCACAGATTGCAGCACTCCAGTCACATACGCTATCCCACCACATCTCTGTGATTATGATGAGATCACAACCCTGCAAGCTGCACAACAAACCTCTACCTCCTTTTGTTTGTTCCCCATGCGTGAGAGCACAAGCCATTTGGAGAGTCACCCACTTGTGCGGATCTCCCAGAAAAGGTATGAGAGCTTCCCTCAAATGCTCTCCTCTCAATCACACCCTTATTCATGTGCATACACTTTGAGTGGCTCCTTCTCGTCTTGTTTCCGTCACTCTGCACCCTTTGCTTATCAGCCCATCAACTACTTCCTCACTTGATCATGTATCATCATTTCTCTCCTCCATCGTTCCCGTTTCAAAGCTCAAGTGTACTAGTGCTAAGTGTTAGTGTACTGAAAAAGCAACAGCTACATGCAATTGGCACATGTAGTTCTGGAAATCGGGGAAGAAAAGGTTTCCCATGTAGAGTCTGACAGTATGAATCAAAAAAATTTTTTTCCTTCAATTACATACTGAGAACAGAAATCCCAGCATATATGAGTTTGTGATAAAAGCCATTCAGTGGCATAAGTGAAATAAATTAGGACTGGTTTAAGTCCACTGTTACAACCCACTACATTATCCTCTTTCCTTGATAAGCTCATTTAAAATATTTTAATTAAACTTTAGCATTCAATTAAGCAAATCATGTAAAACCAGATTAAAATTTGGCACAGACACAATGGTATTATACCACACATTTATTAAGATACTAAATATAATTCTTAATAAAGATGTGGTTTTCAAATTTAAAATGAGGAATATCAGTAATATTCTTAATGCAGGGAGAAAGTAGTCTTAAAAACAGTTATCTAGTCTTGCATATATTTATCAGATTTTGTTCAATCAGACTTGAGTAAAACACCCTATGGCAGCTTGCTAAATCCTTCGAAACAGAAGCCTCTAGCTCACCTTTGCCATACATGACAGTTCCCTACTTAACAGCACCAAGAAATCCAGGTATCTTTGCATAAGCAGGCTCCTAATGAAAACTGATGCAATGACATAATTTGGCATAATTTTTAATGATTAAAAGTGTGCAAAAGTCCTTCTTTGTCTGATGAAGCCCATATGGTGCTGATTAAACATCGTGGCTTCTTACTTATCAATCATTTGCATTAAACAGTGAAAAAATTTCCTTCTGCTTCATTTAGGATATGAGAAATGTTTCTGATACATACACAGCAACATCTGCAGCATACACAGGCACAAAGTACTGCTTGACTGCATTAAGAATGCATAAAGACCACGAGTGATGAAAGCAAACCTCCATAAAGAAGGACGGGTAATCTGACTTCATGAAATACACACCAAGTCCAAGTGCTATGGCAAGCCAAATTCACAAGTCTGATTCTGATTCAAATCAAAAGTCCCAGAACATTTTGTTCACAGAACAAAAAATTCCTGATATTTGACTGCACTTCCACTAGAGAACGTGGCCGTCAACCAGACTTCCCAGGACAGTAACCAGAAAGATGTTTGGAATAATTTCATATACAGACTAGCTTATCCACGCAAAGCCATTTGTTATAACGTGCACCTGAAAATGCTAAACAAATTAGAAATTAAGAAGCTATTTTATATACTTTTATTTAAAACCTTCATCAATCATAACTCCCTCTTGCAACCTATTAGAAGTGTTAATCAACAAAACCTCCAGATTAACTAATGATATTTTCCACACATGCTATGTCACAGCTTTCTGACAGGTAATTAAATTGCAAATATACTATAAGAATAAAATTAGTCTTTTACCATCCTCAACATGCTCCAACTTCTCAATACTACAAAAATTCACATTTGGGAGTTTTGACCCAAAGAAAGCTAGTGTTTTCTAGATATTTAACTAACATACAGAATGTTTCTGTGTTATTCTGCATTAACTGGTTTTATTCTTGATGCTCAGATAGTGTTTCATAGTATAAATGCTTTACATTATTAAAAGAACAGTATAGTTATGGTAATGGAACTGAGGGAGTTACTGAATAAAACTAAAAATTGCAAAAAAAACCCCCTCAAATTATCCTACACTTCAAGCTAATACCCATAGACTTGAGAGCCACAAAAAAAAAGAGTTGTGTTTCCAGGTTTTACTGCTTGTATAAAGAAATAACTATTTATAAACAGCATAATATAGAATACATTGTCTGAAATAATAAAATCTCAAATCCTCAAAATTGAGGGAGAAGAAAAAGAGAACAGTTCTGACTAGATTGATGGGGAAAAGGGATTAGTTAGATTTTTTTTAAGGATCTTTCCTCCATTAGCATTTGGCAGGAATGGTCAGGAAGCTATTTGTGCTGGTAGAGCTGACAGCAAAGTCAGTGGATATAAACCACACTCAGTATGACCTAAAACTCCAATCCTTCTGACATTTAGAACTAATGATAATTTGTACAAAATCACAGCCAAGGATTACTTGCTTAATGACAGCCCTAAGGAGGGCAGTATCTTGTGTATCTCATCTGGCTGGGAGTTTAATTTATATCCCTTTCCACAGGTGTATTAATATAGGGATTATACTAACTACCAACACAAAGTTAAACACTGCTGTCTTAAACTGGCACACTTCACATTCAGAAATTTGGCACCACAACTCTCAATATGAATACCTAGCTAGTGTTTTTTAGCTCATGTAAAAATGTTTCACCACAGGTTACTAATCTGAACCCAGACTACTCTCCAGTCACATTTCTCCATTTAATTTTATAACTCAGCTTGATGGTCAATAGACCTAGGTTTAATTTTTCTCTACTCAATGGAGAAAGAGACACAGACATACTTTGTAAAGGTAATGCAGACCAGGAATCTTGCTCCCACTCAGCCATCCTATCCCATCTTTTCCCATCCTGCTTGGTACATGTTAACAGCGCGTTCTTTGGATGCAAAACTAAACTTCAAACTTCAAACTACTAATCAAGCTTGAACTCCAAATTTCCAATTCCTTGACCTTTAAGAAGTATTAGTAATTGAGAGAAAGAATCAATTTAACTTAATTTTAGATGTCAAAAAAAAAAAAAAAAAGCTACCAATCTAAACCAGCCATCTAGGGGTCCTTCATCAATTCATGCTAGAAAAGGAACCTGTCTGACATTCATCTGAAGATAAGGTGAATAATAAGATAATCGGTGTTTTCTTCTTTTTAATGATGGCTTGGGCAAGTTAGACAAATAATTTAACAAAAACCTATTTTTTATGTGAATCCCACTGTAGATACATAGTCTTTAAGGCTGAAGTTAAACAGCATGAATGTCAACATGCAAAAAATAGTTCCCAATACAATCAACCCCCTCCCCAAATTAACTCTTTGTTCCCTTGTAATAAGCAAGTAGCAGAAAGAATTGACTAAGGACTATGTGCCAGAGGCTACCAGTACAGACATGGGAGTGTAAGAAGCTGACTGGCTCAGATCATGAGCAAAATGCCCTCTTTTTCTTCAACATCCAACTTGCTTCCATTCTGATCTCTCTTGGTATCTTATTCCCATGATACAACATTTTTTCAGGTCTCTAAAGACTTTGACCTTTTTATAATTATGATAGGAAAATATCAGAAAATAAGTGTGGTCAACTCAAATGGAAAATTTTGAACACTGGATGTTAATCAGATGGATACACTATTTTCCAAAATATCATCAAAATTATTTTACATTTCACTCCACTGTACTTAAGGGTTGAAATACGCTAATTGCAAAGATAGTACATTAGGCATGTCCCACTCATTTTAACAGGTCTTTTAGGGGAGCAGAACCACAGACAACTTAGAAGAAAGTTATTGCCAGTTATGTGTAATTTATGAATCTGTCAATTTTCTCCTCATATTTCTACTGAAGGAACTGCACTGTATATTATTACTATACATTTTGTTCACTATAGAAGTTGTACCTGAATTTAAAGATTAAAACAAGCAAGTAGAAAGCCCCTAGTTTCTGAGGTACAGATTCTGTGGACAGTATCAGAAAGGGCAGGTATCTGAATTCTGATTACAGTTCACTTTACTGGTCTAGAGTGAAGCTGAACCGGAGCTTGGGTTTCTACACTAGGTCACCTAATCCTGTACCTAAGGTGTTCTGCTACTCATAAGAATGGAAGAGTTTGAGGATTTGACCTTAGGTTTCACCCCTTCCAGACTCACATGAGTTTACTGGTTCTCCTGGTTCTGATATTCTGGCACCCTGAACTCAAGGAAAATTTCTGGTAAATTTGTTAGACATATTTATGGGGAAAAAAATCTGATTTTGTTGAAACTGCCAAAGCCATTGTGAGAGGGTCTAGTTGAGAAAATTCAGTATCAAGAAAATACTAGTATTTTAGTATGAATAAAGCCTTTTTAAAGAGACAAATACTGAAAAGCTAGGACAGAATGAAATCAGCACTTAAGGACATGAATTGAAATTACTTTGAATACATTTACAATTCCACTGCAGTGTTCTGCTGGATTATGGATTACTGCAGCTGAGTTATGGATTACTTCACCAATCTGAAACATGACTTTGAACATTCCTTAAAAAGAAAATGAAATGGACCAGTTTCTGAGATAGGCCAGTTTCTGAGTTTTCCTAAGACCCCTTCCCGTTGCATAAGCAGATCAAAAAGTTTGCAGCTGAGCTTCTCAGACAGTGAGTCTATCTAGAAGTGTTCTGAGGTGCTAAATGATGACTTTCAGACTCTTACCAGACTGATTTCCTCATAGGGATAATTTCTTTTAGTTCCTAATCCTTCTTGTGTCTTATAACACTTCAAGTCAAATTTTTGAGAGTTCAGAAATTGGCAGATGTAATCAATGACTACCAAGCCAATCTTACAGCCACTATAGCTGGTGGGAGTTTTGCCATCAAGTTAAATGAAACAAAAAGTAATCTGTGCATCTAAAAAACTACTAAACCTAGAATATATTAGTATCAAGGATGAAAGATATACTTGATTATTGATAATGCAAATGAATTAATCTACTTTTGAACAAGAGATACCAAAATTACTATACAAATAATTGTTTCAAATGTTTTAGTTTATCATATACATGAAAATAGCAAAATAAAAGCAGGTAGGTAGGGAAGAATAAATAGAATGAGATAAAGAGAAACCAAGCATTTATGGGAAAAAATTGTTTGAATAAAAAAATCTAGTAATATTTCTCCTGTAATAGCTTACTGACATATTGATTACACTGATTCTTGGGCAAAACTAGATGATAGCCTGTGGTCAAGTTCAGCTTGCCATAAATACTTGCATTAATCTATTATCTCCTGGTGGGAAGTTTGCTTTCTACTTTAGATGCACAACTGCAAAAATATTGTCATTTTATGCCAGTAATAGAAGACAGTTTATATGTGCATAACATTTCTCATAAATTCTTACACTGTGGTTATGTGGTTATCTGGTTATCAAGGATCTATGGTTGTATTTTGGCACTAAATGAAAGAGGGAGTGTGATACAATTGAAGCTGCATGGAGAACTCACCTGATCCTGCCCCGAGGGCGCTCAGATTGCTCTGACATAAAACTTGTGCTGCTGAGGCGTGAGGCACTGCTGGTTCTGGAAATGGCTGACACATCACTGACATCACTATCTGATGATTTGGCAGAGACGTTATCACAACTTCTGTACTGATCTGTTTGTATGTTATACTAGAGATCAAGAAAAGAAAGGGTGAGGAGTCTCATCAAAACATAACACATTTACTGAGACAACAAATGACCTAAGTATGACAATTCTCTCTAACTGCTTTTAGATCTAAGAAAATTATATGAAATAAAAAAAAAAAAGCCTGCATTAAATAATGACTTCATGTCTAGTGTAGATATCAAACATTATTTATGAACTAAAGAAGATACTTAAAATAAAATATAGCATAAGAAATTAAATAGGCTGCTGGTTCTTCAACACACTGGAACTACAATAATGAAATATTTATGCAGTGGACAGACATCTCAAGCACATGCATGCCATCTATTTGACTGCTGACTCTTTTTAAAATTTTTAAAATATTAAAAATATATGCTATGAAATACCTCTACAGGGTTAGTTTGGAACAGAACTGCATATAAGCCTGAGTGAAATGTAATGCTACATGAAGCTGACATTGGGACTGATTTCAGTTCCTAAGTTCTATCAAAAAATTTTAAAAAGTACATTTTCTATCTCAAAATATCTCTTTGCATTGTGATACTAGAGGACTAGTTAGGCAGAAAGGGAACTCAGTAAATATAGTATTTGTTTGTTTTCAGGCAGATCAGTTCCCTGACCTAGCTGTTTCTACATCCACACACATTAGAACAAGCAGAAGACCCAACTGAACTAGTAGAAGACCCAGCAGGAGGAATATGTGGACAGGGGTAGAAGTTATTTTACTTTTGCTAACAGCTGACACTTTGATTAGTTAAAATCAACTGTGACACCACACTGCCTATTAGATAATGCTCTTACTGCTAGTATCATCAGTTAGATACAAAAGGAGGCTTCAATCCTAGCAATGCCACACTTTCCTAAATCTTCACTCACATAGACATGAGGATCAAATAATTGTTAGGTTCACAGAACTAAAACCCCCTGTCATTAGAGAGCAAGGTACTCTTGGCTGGGAAACAACTAAATCAAATGGCATACTTCCCAGGGTATGTTACGGGAAAACTATTAACATGCAGGAGAACTAGGAAGTTTTTGACATGACACTCTAGGGAGTGATCTGTGCTCCATAAAATTGCAAGGCATAAATGTTTATTTATGAATCATACACAAATCTGTGACAGTCTGTGAATATCTGAACTCCAGCTAGGCACTGGGTTGCAGGCTGAGTCACTCAGCAAATGCCATGACTTGAGTTTAAAAATCTCGCAAATGTAAGCTTGAGTTTGTACAGATGAATGTAAGAGGTCTCCTGTCCTCAAGCCAGGTTTATCTTCTGCTGCTCCAGTGCCTTTCAGCAACTATGCTTGAGGTCTCCACAGCTCTTGGAAGCTTCTTGGTAAAATATTGAAGATAAAATGAGGAACTTAATAGGAGTAGAGTACGGGAAGGAATAAAGATGATTTTAAACACCAACTGTAAATATAGAAATCTGCAGAAGAAACAGAGATCATACAAATTAACTGTCTCGGTGTGTTTTTCAGGTGTGCATTAGCACACTCCTTAGCAAAAACTTTTAGCAATACCCTATGAGGGCCTTGCACTGGCTGATTGACAGGAGAGAAAGCTCTGGTTTACTAAAGATAAATTTTCAGCTTCAAATACTAAATGAAACTCTGAAGATGATTTCAGAATAGCTTGGAGCATGATAACTTTGAGCTCAAGTAACTTGTCTAACAGGCATTGACATGGAAACAGGTGCAGCAGAACTCTGATTTAATAAAGTGGGTAACACAGAGGACTCAAGAACTCCTATATTCAAAAATATTTTCAACTACAGCAAGAATTTATCAGGAGGTTCTCTTTCCAAGTGACTTGGAGTGACTTATCTGAATATAAATGACCAATGGGACCAAGGTGAGACTATGCTGATATGTTCATTCAGATCAGCTTTTGGAAATAGCTTGTAGAGTCTGTTAAACAACTTTGCTGCTTGTTGTCTTTCAGATTGCAAAATAACCTCTCCAAAATGGAAACACAAAGCACACTAATTCTTACCAGGTCTATCTCATAATAAGTTGTCATCTTTTTCTTCTAAAGTTTAAGAGAAAATTCAAAGCAAGAATAAAAGATATGAAAACTTTTTACTTAAGCTATACATACACCTTCAGAGGATGGAAATCTGAACGGTTAATTGTTTCCAGTTTACCTGCCCCACTCCTGAGACAGCTTTGATGTTTTATGCAGAATTCCTAAAAAAATTCCTAAAGAATTCTTCGAGCTACTCTAAAATGAGACATCTAAAATATGAAAAAAATCAGAACAAATGGAATGATCTGGCATTCTATGGAGCTAAACAGAATTACAATCCGCAAAAGAAATCATCATCCTTTTTAGTCTGGAGAAGAGGAGGCTAAGGGGAGACCTCATCAATCTCTACAAGTACCTGAAAGGAGGTTGTGGCCAGGTGGGGATTGGTCTCTTCTCCCAGGCAACTATCACTAAGGCAAGAGGACATGGTCTTAAGCTCTGCCAGGGGAGGTTTAGGTCAGATGTTAGGAAGAAATTCTTTACAGAGAGGGTAATCAGGCATTGGAATGGGCTGCCCCAGGGAGGTGGTAGATTCTCCGTCCCTGGAGGTTTTTAAGATGAGACTGGATGTAGCACTTACCGCCACGGTCCAATAACCACGGTGTTAGTGGATCAAGAGCTGGACTTAATGATTTTGGAGGTCCTTTCCAACATAGCTGATTCTATGATTCTACGATACCATTAAATTATAAAATGTATGTTGGCTACAGTGACATAGGTATTTCACCCATCTGAGTTTGAGAGTGCATACAGTGAATATGCAATGGTAGAAGACTCATGTGGTCCCTGAGAAACCATGACATGCCGCTGGAGAAGGTTGACTCTCCCATCAAGGGAACCATCAAGGTCAGATGCAGTGACTTCCTCTGTCCTGACAGAAGCCTTTCTTCTTTCTAAGTACTGAGGGACGTGTAGGCTGCTGGCCTTCATCCCAAGTCACACCTGAATCTGGCTGTTTGTTTAGCACTCAGTTTATGATTCAACAGCAAAATAACAAAGTTGAACTCAGTGGACTATGTATGTCAGGAAGAAGACCCTCTGTTTCCCTTGTGCTGAATTTGTTCCACCTTTCATGGGCTGGGAAAGATGGGGAGGAGGAACAGAGAGAAAGCACCAAGCATGGTCATGCAGCTTAGTGGTTAGGATACTAAGGACAATTAGAGGTCCTAGTTTGTGTGTTAGTTGCAATTTGTTAGTTTGTAGCAATTCAGCCTCCCTGAATGACTGTTCAGTACCAATATGAAACCATTTACTGTGAGGGCTATATAGATATCATCACCCTGTCTTGCTCCCTATAGTCTAGCAGTCGGTAAAACATGGAATTATTTTGTAGATATCAGACTGGCTTAAAAGACAGTTTTTCATGTGTTGGTAAAGAGAGAATTTTATGGTGAGATAGGAGAAAAAGAAAAAACCGAATCCATGTCTTCTACTTGCCTTTGTATTACAATCACACAGCTCGTGCAGAAAACAATGAACATCCCTTCCTAAATGAGATTTTTGTGGCATGATTGAGCTTTTCCTACCCCTTTCTACTGTATGTGAGGGCTGTAATTCCCTCAGAAACTGAAAAACTTTCCCTTCACAGAAATAGAGATTAGGACAAAAAGTGGTGATGATGAAAGTTAATGCTGAGTGCTAGAGTGTTTACATTTAATACCACTTCTTTCGAATTTACCTCTTTTTTCCTATAGCTGCTCCTTCTAATTAATTCACCAACCTCTACAGGGGGCATACAACTTTTCCTACTGATTTCCTACCCACCACTCATAGAATCTGATAATCAGTCATCTCAGCTAACAGACAAATGAAATGAAAGCAATTTTGAAGATAACATTTTTTTCTTAAAATATAAAGAGAAGTAAATAGTACTCCTCCACAAAGCAGTGATCTCTAAAATGAGAATATTTTACTATTGCAATACACCTGAACCTGTCATTCACAAAAAAAATATCATGGGCTAAGATCCTCTTATTTGGTATCTGCAATGAAGTAATGCCTTCAGGTTTCTACCTGGGCTCAAAAGTAATATGATCCAGTTCTACTGCAAGGCAGAAAACTGCTGCTCTTTATAGCTTTGTATTTGCAATAAATTTCCCTGAAATGTTATCTTTAAATATTATATAATTTTTAAGCTTCAGCATAAAATATATGTTCCATGTTCTCCTTCAACGCTCGATATTAAAGCTTGTGAAATATTTCTGTTCCAAGGTGCACTATTTATCACATTAGGAGAGTTGCTGAAGTTTGCAGCAACTTTGGTAGCAATTACTAAAGATTAAGTCTGGGTTTTTAAACATTTAAACATTTATATTTTATACATTTTATATTTTTAAAAATTAATAGCAGCTAGTTTCAAATGCCCAAACTATCTGCACTCTCTGTGTCTGCATTACAGAGACAGAAATCAATAAATAGGTGAAATTCAGTTCTTCCATTCACTTTACCACCTGTGGAGCTGTTGCTTCTTCTTAAGCAGCAAGAAGGAGAAAAAGAGATACGATGAACTGCAGATGTGTTAGCATCAATGGGAAGAGCATAGACATAAACCAAAAGAGGGCACTTCACAGATACTTTTACAGCTCCTTAACAAGTAACAATGTTAGCAATTTTACTGATCATAAGGCACATTTTAGAAGTAATTTAATAGTTCATTATAATTAAATTATCTTCCATATTAATAAGTATTTATATATGAAGAATGCAAGAGTTCAGAGCTTTGAAAATTGGAGTGTACCCCCCTTAGACTAAAAAAAAAAAAGCCCCAGATGACTAACCTCTACAAAGGTATACCTCATGTGCTAAAATGAGGGAATTAAATGAGAAAATTAAATGGGCATTAAAATGAGGACATTAAAATGAGGAAAGAGAAAACCAGACCAGAGATATTAAGGCCTAGATTCAGCCAGAGGTTCATGCAACTCTTGAGATCACAGCTATCTTTTGAGGCACCTTACTCTAACAAGGAATTTTGTCAGAAAACACTGACTCGTGCACAAACCATCTTGAGTTTTATTACTGCTCACATAGGGTTCCGCTGAATGCTGTCGGGAATAAGAGCCCAGCAGTCAGCACCTTGGTATGTTCAGGACTCATCACTAACTCCAACAGCATCTGTCTTAGGAACAGCTCATGTAATTCTCAAGAGCCCACTAAGCACCAGTGATTCTAAATAACTGTTCTCATAAATGTATCCAACTAAACTGCTATGAACACTACTCAGCTTCCTAACAGGGAACAGTAAAAATGAGCAAGTCAAACTATGAGGAAATTCCAGTGAAGCCCACGAGTTGAATGAAAGGTCCTCACTGAATTTTGTGAAATCCAACCAGAACAGGAATGACTGCTGTATCAATATGATGTATAGCAAATATTTTTTTTTCTTGAAGATAGGTGAAGGGGGATCAGAAGAAGATACTCACCACAACAGTGTCCAAGAGCATTTTCTATACATAGCCCCACGTGCCTTGCCCAGCATCCCATAAAACTTAACAGTCAGCCTCCTACCACTCCAAGTCTCCTACCCAGCTCTTCCTTGCAGATATTAAGTCCATAGAGTGCCACCGAACTAATGCCATAATTACACTTTTATGCCAAATGCTTTCCAATCACATACAGTCTTAAACTGAGTCAGTAGTGCATCTAAATATCAAGTGAAGTTCTTTTTAAGTGTGTACTACAGTAACTCTATTGAATAAACATACCTTCCAAAAAAATGGAAAGCAGGAGCAGTTGCAGCATGATGTTTATGTTATGTGTGTGGCTTCTGGCATAATAAAACTCACTGTATTTTGAATTAAAAGGCTAATTAGGATATACTGGAATTTACCTCTATGCAAATCCAGAATAATGCTACCAAAGTGTTTTCAATCTCTCAAACAGTGGAACAGCACAAATATGTGCCTACTAGCCACTACAGCTTTACCAATATACAAGGCAAACATGCTTAAAGGTCTTCTTAAAGCTCGTCTTTAAACCCTTTTGACAAAGCCTCAGAGTCTTCAGGGGTTTTTTAATTCCTTTTTTTCATTTAGTTTTTTAGAATTTAACTGTTTCACATAAATTATGGAGCCTTTCCACTAGAATGGAAGGAAATAAGGATATGAGCTTTGTGAAAATCTCAAAACAGTTAGAGTGGAACAGCCATGAAGATACAAATGTTGCAGAGCAGACATTTATCTATTCAAAATCCATTAATGGATGTTCAAAACAATAAATTCCATGGTGCACGCTTGGAAAACTATTGCTTTCTTACTGAGACAAGAAGACTGAGAAACTGAGTGGGAAAAAATCACAAAAAATGAAAGAAATGCACCAGAAATGGACTGGAAATTGCAAAGACCAGATTACAATACCTCTGGAGAAAAACCAGTTTGTTTCAATACAACAGAAAACTTAGTTAAATTTATGAAATTACTTTGTATATGCATAACTAAGTATTGAAAATATGATCCAGTCCCTACTGAGGGAAATTTTTTGAGAGGTTTCAAGAATTTTATATGTAAAATATAACAAGCATATTTGCAAATGCTAAAATAGTGGAAGAATCAAATCCATGTGAGCTGATTGCTCTGAAACAGAGAAGGGAATATTTTATCAATATGCAGCTCAGCATAATTTCTCTAATGAATATATTTCTTTTCTGAAGTAATAGGCAAACACTGATACTTGGGAAAGAAAGAAGTATTTCTGTTAAACAGCGACAAACTCTTTGCAATGGCCATTTCTTTAATAGTCAGTTAATGTTTATTTTTCCCTATACCACTTAACTTTTTTTTTTTATTTATTTAAAGTAAGTCTTCTTCTGCAGCTTTCAAAAACTTTTCACAGGTTTTGGCAGCAGAAACTAGATATAGTCTTCAGTTCTTACAAGTCTCAGTCATCAGCATTACTGCACCACTGCACTACCTTTTCATTAGAGCTGTCTACTTTTCATCTGTCTGGGTTATTTTCTTGACTCTCTCAGCATTTTCTAAGGGTCAAGACAGGAGCATAAGGTTTGCTTTGGTAACATTTTTAAAGGAATGGCTATCACCATAGTGTATGAAGCAACTAGATACATCACTGACTATTATACAGACTGTTAGAAAGGGCTAATATAATTTCTTAGCACTTGAAATTCATTCTAGTTTGGACCATCCTTTCTAGGACTGAAGCATTATCATGTAGAAAATACATGAAAAGATTAAGATTTAAAGTCTAGGGCAACTGGTTTATTCTCCTTACTACTGTTTCAGCATTAAGAAGAGTAGATGTCTGTCAGAACACCAGGTACTCCAAAAATATTTTTCTTACAACAACTGACAGAAAATTTGCTTAGTCAAAGTTGTCCTCATACTCTTGGAAAAAAGTCTGAATAAAAGAATTTTCAGTGTTCTTTTCATTTAGCACTAATCATACTTTCAATTTTGATTTAGCTTCCACATATACTTAAAAACAAAAGAAGATACTAGAAAACTCAAGGTTCTAAAGGAGAAGAGAAAACTGTAACATTGAAGGTTGATGTTTTCCAACAATTATTTAACCATACATTGGATCTATATTAACCAAATAAGAAAAACATACTGCGAAACAAAAATTATGCTTATGATAAATATTATAGAGTTGGGATTAAAAAATATGTTTCATAATGTAAAATACACAAATTTCAGTCAATGTGTAAGCTCAGGTAATCCAAATGAGAAAATTGGCCTTTGACTCAAACATCTCTGGTCAAATCCTGGTAAAAGTCCTCAGATTACATATTACCTTTCTCTCCTGCAAACTTTATCAACCCCAACTTTACTGTTTTTTCTAACATGTTTATTGGTTGGGAAGTACTGCAGAGACACTGCATCTCACCCTTTTGCCCAGAGTGGACCTCTTCTGAAGTTAATGCCAAAGCATCAAATGAGCTGTTCTAATTATATGAATTCTTGCTTCTGATAAAGGATCTCACTGGAAGTTTCCATCCCAAATATTGAGGTATTTTAATAGCACTTATATCCCACAGTCTGACAATTGAGAACCTAAAGCCTTGTTTCTCTTGTTTCTCTTCCTTTCGAGGAAGTTCTGTGTTCACAATAAGGTGGTGTCAAAACAGAAACATCTGTACTAAAGTTGTCTGCATATTTAACTGGAACAAGTTTTTGAACCAATCTTCGAAATTTGTTACAAGTTAGACGCCCAATTTTTTATTTAGCAATTCCAAAATAAATCTCTGATTTTGTTTCAGCTGAATACCTCACTTATCCATTATTTTAACCTGTGCCTCCAGCAGCATGCAGTTCCTCGTAGTTTGATTCCTAAGTGGCAGTGCAGATGTGCAAGACATTTTCAGCAATTTGCTTAGAAGTCTATACAGTTTAAATTTACAAGGTTATAGAATAATCATTTTAGCATTATCAAGAAAAAAAATTCCTCTATATAACTTCATTAACATAATTTCAAGCTTACTTCATTATCACAGAAAATCTTTATACTTTTATTAGAAAAGGAGATCAAAGTAATCAGTATGTGTTTCAAGAAAGAAATACTTTATCTCTCACATTATTAGGATGAAAAAATTATACAAATATGAGAACAGCTGCATGGGACTGGATCTAATTCTGCCTAGCTCTCTACACATCAGACATCAGCAAGGGCCTAGAGTAGGGCCAACATACCATAATACTTTCATGGCCTAGTTTTTCATCCTCAAGGGATTTGCAGGCCAGGGTCTTCCTAAACTAGAGGTGATATGGCTTTGTTTACAGCTGTTGAAGGATCTTTCTTCCCTGAATTAAGTTGGAAGTGTTTTGTTATCTACAGATTCATCTTAGGTGACATCAAGAACTACGTTTAATGCACATCAGATGGGGGCAAAAATGATGTTAAAAATCTGTTACTTGAAGACATTTCTGCCAGGCTCTAAAACACAGTGTTCTTGAAGGTTATATAATATTTTAAATAAACAGGTTTATGCCTTCAGTTTTCAGGCCAAAGTATCATTCCAATACTACTGACTTTACCTTGTTATATTGCTCACGCTCATGTTCTTGGCTAGAACCAGACCCTGATGTCTGATTATAACGGTGCACTTTCATTTTCATCTGTCTCGTTCGCTCCTCCACTACTAAGCTTGCTGCAAAAACACACAATGAAGATCAATTAAAAACAGCGAAAATTTTTTGGAAAAAACCAAATGGTTTAGCATCAATTTTAGCTTATTTCCACCTCCACAAAACAAAGAAATGTACGAACATGTAGAACAAGTAGGGTGTAAACACAGAACAAGGGAACACTAATGTCAAGAAATCAACCATTTCCACTGCGAGAGTCTTTACCTGAAAATGGGCAGACATCCCATTTCCTACATATAATCAAGCTGGTGCAACAGATATGAAAAATGAGTGAAAGAATTTAGCTGATACGCTGAATTATAAACCTGCTAAATATTCTGGATGCAGGGGAAATAAATGCATGATAATCTAAAAATTTATTTGCTTAAATGTATAAAATATTATAGTGGCATTCTAAGAACTAATCCATTAAACAGGTATTAAAACTTATTTTAAAGCAATTAACTCCTCCTACTATCTTGAAATATAACTGCTTGCCACAGCTGCAGACTATTTGAGAGTAATAATTTCCCCATTCCACCAGTCATACCAAAAATAGGTATTTTTGTAGCTTTTTTTTTTTTAAATGAAAATCACTTTAAAATCACTACTCTGCTCTCAAAGGTTCACCTTTATTTCAAATATTTTACTTTTTTCTGCTGTTTTAATTTTTCCTGTGGCAGTGTTCTATTAAAAACAGAAATCTTATCTTCAGCCTTCAAGAAACTGGGGGGGCTATAAGGAGCATCCTCTTTAATTTGAATAGGTTAATTAATTAATTAATTAAAATGTAATTAATATTGGCTGTGCCTGTCACAGGTAGATGACCTTGCACTAACAGAGAGAGTAGTGCAAAAGCCTCTGGGCTAAGTATTCCTTAAACTAAGTTAACCTTTGTGGTAGTGAATAAATTGCAGAGGGAACCATGTATTCTGAAATTTGGAGCGCTGTAAATGCAAAGCAATACCAGTGACTACAATACCGTGAGAATTGGCACTTTTTAACAGGTCTAGAACTAAACCCGAATACTGACCAGTAACTATTCTAAATCACAGGATTACTCACTACGTTCATTGTGGTTTAACAGGTTATAACATCCCAGAACAACTTCTTTTAAGCTGGCATTTGTGGTCACAAATTAAGGACTGGAATTTTATATGAGAAAACCTCCACAAAATTTTCTGCTTTTGGGTCAACCACGGATTTATATTACTATCTCCAAAACAACTACTTTTAAAAGTCAAACAGCCGCTCCCCAGACCAGCAATGGGAGAGAGATAGAAATTTAAAAGTTGCATGGAATCAACTTGCAATCACAAAACACAGAGAATTTTAAAATACTGGAAAATAAGTACTGTTTCATGTTTGTTAAAGATCTGTATTTTGAATTAAGAGATACTGAAGTTCCATATGTGGCTTTTATACTGTTAATTAACTGTGGCATTCTTTACACACCTATTTTTTTGTTTGTGCTTCGCAAGCACAAAAATACAAGGGCAAAAAAAAGCAGTCAACTCAGGATTGGATATTTAAAACTGCATGTTACTGCAAAAATCATGATTGTGTGCACAGTACCATCTGTAATATACTTGTGGAAATAACAGAATATCTATGTGCTGGTTGAGTATGAAAGAATATACAGAGACATCATCGTGAAAAGTATGTTGCTTTCATGTCCTCCTTTCACATTTCTTATTTAAAAATGGGAAAATTGAATACATTAAATTACATTAAAATTCTCCTACAACTGCAAATTTAAGGCATGAAATAAAGTTATCATAATCCTCAATCTCCCACACGCAGAGTTCAATCTATCAAATTCTGCACATGCAGAATGTCACACTGGGCCCAGCAATTATTCCAGATGACTAATTATGTCAGTAAACGTGTACCTTAATTGCAATGAGTCCAGTTCCACCATCAGATATGCAGGCACAGCTCCAATTACTTCAATGGAAGTTGCATGGAGGTATCTGAAGGCAAAATTGAGCACTTTAGGTGAAATTTTTAAAGATGGCCTCTTACTTTAAGGACAGATATGAAAGGATTAAGATATATCAATTAGGGACTGGAGTAAAAAATTTGATATCTTAATCCTATCATACATGCATGAAATAGACTGAGGATATGAAATCGGAGGGAAAAAAATGAGACCCCTTTAAAAATTTAGCCCTATCTGTGTATGGTGCACAGATTAGAGTTACTCTAAAAAATAACTCTTTCATTGTGTGAATTTTAGGTGCTTTACCCTGTCAACTTTATGTTACACTAAAAAATGTGTATGATATAATGTTAGTCTATATTAGTTATGATGCCAGAGAAAGAATATTCTATTATGTAATGAAATGTTGTTTCAGAGATTATTAATGCAGTTAAGATTGGGTAAATATTCAACTTTAATTCTGTAATTCTTGATTTTTGTTATTTTTAAAACCTTAACCTTAACACACTTATGTTCTGGTTTTCATTGTTAGATATCATTATATAAAATAACACGAGAACAATTAATGGAGACTGTGAAGTAAATCTAAATTCTCTAAAGGAGAAAATTGAGATTCTGCATGGAGTAAAATCGAATTTAGCACCAACTGGCTGTTAATTTATTTCTAAGCATGCAATTGTATGAAACATTAAGTCTGCTCTAGAAAATACAACTATGTTCTTTCTAGTTTTGTTTACCAACTACATCTGAGCATATGTTCTGTGTAGCTCAGTTCTGTGATAAAAAATTTCATCTACCTGACAAGTAGCCGTGTATAATCTCTACATGTTAATCACAAGAAGCAGAAAAAAATCTAACATGGTAGCAAAAGCACATTCGCAAAACTGTAACAACCATAGGTAACAACATCAGATGATCACATTACTTTCTTGGAACACAGCTGGTTACCACAGGTAACAAAAACTTGACACAAAAAAAACCACTTCAAGAACTTAGCCTGCCTCTCAGAAAAATATGGGTATATTTTCTTTTCCGACATAAGTATTTACAGAGTGTTTTTCCTAGAGGTCTTGAGAGGTGAGACTACACAGTAATTTACAGATCAAAGCACTGTAATCCTAAGACCTGGCCATAGAAATTAAAAACCTGGAGATTTACCATAAGTGTCTTAAATTAGTGGTGTAACTACAACTATTACAGTTTTGTCAACAAGTTACTCTCTGGTGTCAAAAGTTATGCTGCAAAGAGCTATAACTCTGATGTTTTCAAGAGCTGATGATTCAGATATGTGATCAATCAGTATAAGAAGTAATTGAAAGAAGAGAACTCATTGATCAGACCACTTAAATAAGGGGTCTGAGTTTATAGCCAAAGATTTTACTACTATTAAATCATGTGAAGGTTGTACAACAATAATGTACATAGAGAATCGTACCATGCAGGAGAGAAAAGACAGACATATGAATGGAATCAACATGTTGTATTTCAATTTCATTAATCTATTTATAAACCAGTCTGACTCCTGTAATCCCAGGTGTACTGGGTTTGGCTGGGATGGAGGTAGTTTGCTTCACAGCTGCCTGTGTGGTGCCAAGTTTTAGAGTTGTGACTAAGTGCTGATAACACACTGATTTTTTAGCAATTCCTGAGCAGTGCTTTCATAGCAAGAAGGCCTACTCTGTTTCTCATGCTGCAACCCACCATGCCATCCCATCTCCCCCTAGCCCCAAGTAGGTTGTGAGACAAGACAGGTGAGACAGCTGACCCTAAGTGACCAAAGGGACATTCCATATCATATAGCATCATCCTCAGCAAGAAAACTGGGGGGTAATATGAAATACACAAGTCCATAATACACTACTTAAAAGAGGTAGGGAATAAACTAAATAAAATAGCTACAGGTCTCATTTTCAGCCTGTTATCAACCCTGAAAGAAAATTAGCTAACAGTTGTTTTTTCTTAAAGGAGAGTGCCAAATAATTTTTCTAACACTTTATCTCTTTACTAAGACTTTATGTGCTAGTGATACTCCTTTTAATATGTGAGCACTATGGTAAGATTTATGGTTACATCTGAAGGTATTAACTAGTTGACAGCCCTCGTTTTTATTCCTATCCTTAGAAAACTAGTATGGGCATGCTTCAACCCCTATCTGCTGTTTAACTGATAGAGAAGTTAGACCTGGCTAGAATCCTAATTGTTCAGAATACATGCCACCTTAGAACTTGTGTAGACAGAACGTATCATGGCACATTTCTGTTATCCACAGAATGTGAATCTAACAATTCAAGAAATGTGATTTTAAAAGAAATTAAATTTGCATTGGTATCAACAACAGACCAATCCTATGAACATTAGTGAGAGCTAAAAAAGAACCAGTAACAACAGTGACTAGTGCAAAAGAAATAGAAGTACTTTTAAGGTCTAAACTTCTGTATTTAAGGTTTGAAAGGGGGTTAAAATCTATATTAATTATAAATTTTTTTAAATGTCATGCTGCTATAAACACCCATCTATTAAGCTGATAGCATAATATATGAAAACTATGTGGGATCATTTAAATAACGATTGTACACAGGCAGCAATACTGAACTAGCAAGCAACGGCAAAAATGCTATAACTGCCTTTCTAGCTCTAGTTTTTAATTCCTGAGCTTTAACTTTTTATTTTTATTTAACTCTTTAGGTATCCAGCTTTTTCATATTACAACAATCATCAAAGAGACTCTACATTCTGCAGACTTTGGAAAACAGTGACTCTTGTCAATAAACAACATCTAAAAAGAACCCACTCATACACTTGACAAAAAAGGTCGGTAAAGTCAGATAAGTATTATTAACACATACGTTTAAAAAGTCAGGTGGTTAAGCATAGGAATGGTTTTCCATCACTTGCAGTCATTAAGTGAAAATACCTTCCTAAAAGGACATTCTTGTTCAAACCCAAGTATGGGCTTAATGCCAGAATGACTGGTGACACTATCTGGTCTGTGATTAGAACTGATAATCATACTTTTCTTTTCTAGACTACAGAAAACCTATGGATGCCTCAGCACTGGCTGTATCATTTTCTGTAATGGTGGAGTCTACAACAAACGCAGAATTTTCTCTTGAGGCACTTCTTGTTCCTGTTCAAGATGATCAAGACAGAAAGAGGAGGTGCAGGCAAACAGTACAACTCAGGAAGTCTTAACTACACTATTAAATCTTTGAGTAAGCTACTTAAGAAGAAACAGCACAACTCAGGAAGTCCTAACTACACTATTAAATCTTCGAGTAAGCTACGTAACAAGAAGAAATTGGCGTCAAGATTTCAGATAGCTGTAACTCTTTCCAAAATATATCACATATCCTTTATGATGCAAACTTCAAGGAAAAAGTCTAGAAGTGTAAAATGACAGAAAGATTGCTCGCATAAGGAAGCTACTGAGAAGTAAGTTGAAGTGAAAATTTATCTCATAAAGACTATTTTATAGTAACAGTGTTTCTGGGGACAAAACCAGCATGTTCTGGCAGGGGAACAGAGAATTGCACTTATCACAGAAGCCAACAGAGGTCTGACCTGCTCTTCAATTTCAGTCTTCATAATCAGTAAAAAAGCTGAACAGTGACAAACAGCTACAGCTAAAATGCAGCATATAGAAGTATGTACACTTAGTCTTTCTACACAGAAAAAGTCAGGAGTTTCATCCGTCTGTGCTACATAGATGCTCTGTGGATGGGAATCAGGGGAACAAAAAAAAACTGGTTTGAGGAACTGAGAAGCAGTGGCTGAAGAAGAAACTAGGTAGAACTTATGTCCATAACAAAAACAGGGAAATATAGTAGTGGTGTGATTTGGATGGGAGAATCCCCTAGTGTAAAGCTGCCTGTGTGGCACAGAAAAGAGAATTCACACTGGTATTGCACCAGGATGATACATTTCAGAAATAATACAGAGTCTCCAGTTTATTTCTGTTCATCCTTCAGGATGAGTTTTGCAATGTGCACACACAAAATATTCTTGTGACAGGTCTCACAACTTTAAAAATTCAGAGCAAACTCTACCATGAAATTGAAAAAGCATACAAAATTATGGAATCACGAGCAGATAAATGTTTTGAAATATAAGGCTAGTAACACTGAAAAATCAGTTGTTGCTAAGATAAAGAACTTGTTATGGCTTCTTTGCATAAGCAGCTTCAAAGAGTACTTCATGTCAACATACAGATAGTAAGGGAGAGGACTCTGAAGCCTTCTCTGCAGCCCTGGTCCCTCTACCTGACTAGAACTGCTGTGTCTACTTTAAGCTTGTGTGCATTAATTTCCTTTCCATGGGAGCAGATCCTGCTCTGGACCTCCTCCCAGTCAGAATTAAGGCATGACAAAAGCACACAGTCAGACTTCCAAGCTGGGAAATTACCTTGCATCTCCCAGTACACACAAAGGCATGGTGGTCATCTTGAGGTTCAGAACTGACTCCAGAAGGAAGATAAGCCAAAATAAAAATCTAAACTGGCTGATGAAATATTCAGTTCTTCCTCAAAGATTTTCAAGGATGATCCACACAGAAGCTTCCATTTAAAATGAAACAACAAGAAAACAAACATATCTCTCTTGAAATTTGGAAAAGAAAGTAAGCCACTGATTTTGACAGCAAACCAAGTCAGCATTTTCATAATGTGCTGAAGACTTTCAACCTTTCCCATTGATAAAACATGGGACAGATGCTTGATTACTTTGTTGCAGATTTATCGGGTCAGTGTTGTTCACATCTGTAGTACATGCTTTCCCTCATATTTCTGTCTCTTCTCACATAATATCCTGTAACTCCCCCATCCTCATCTCCCATTCACCTACTGTCTATTCTTTTAACCTCTTATCAGAAGTGACACTGGGCTACTAGTGTAAGTCAGCTCAATTTAAGATGTTCATGGTCCCCAAAACTGCCAGCACTCCACTTCTTCCCTCTCCTTTTGCCCAGCTCTTTTCTGCCTCTGGGTTGCATCTGCAATCCTTGAATCAGGGGAATCTGCATGCAAATATCCCACCACCTTCGATACATGCCCAAAACTTGGGCCAGATCCATCCAAATCTTGTGGAAACAAGTTTTTTTACAAACCTGTTACAGGCAGTCTAGTTTGTCTGCATAAAGTCCATTGTTTTAAACAAAACACCATCCACTGCAGCCCAAATCACGGGACAAGGTTTGTGAACTTGAAAAAGGCATAATCAACAAACAGGTAAGATTGATTTGTACTGTTCTGTTTGAGAAAAATATAAATATTGAAGCAAGAAAAAATTACAGAAATAATTTTTAAAACCAACCACTCTTAGCACTTTATGACATTTCACAGTATATTCCTAAACTTGCAAAAATAACTTGTAATTGCTAATGCCTAAATTAAATATTATTTCTTTTTCATCTTTTTTTTAAAAGCATTATTGTGAAAACATATTCATGTATGCTTGGCATTGGTGTTGGAATTTGTGGCTAGTAGTGCAGCTGCTGTATTTTTACCTAAGAATTCACCCTTTCAGAAAGTAAAGTAGTTGAAGGAAATTCTTTGATTCAAGTTCAACTCATAGTTTGGTTTTGACTCACCAAAGCCTGTATTCAGATCAGAATTTCCTACGATGTGTGGGACTCGGGAATAAAGGTTAGAAAAGTTTAATCTGCATTATTAATGTTTGTGCAGCATAGTATTTGTTTTTTAAATTAAAAGGTTGGGTTTTTTTCTTTTTTTTTCCCTCTCCAAACTTCATTTGAATTTTGATATAAATCCTACTTTCAACTAAAAGGAAAAAAAATAGGACATTTCTGCAATGTGGCCTTTAGAGACATGACAGACTACACTTTTCATTTTGTGGAACAGCTTTAGATATCTGTTGTTTGATTCCCTGGTATCAGCACAGACATGGAGAATTGATAGGAGGTCAAATTCATAGGAGGTGAGCACTGTATGTCTGCCCCTAGAAACTCGTCCTACATCAGCATTAAGTTTCTGAGTGTCAAAGGACTGACATGCAAATAGAACACAGCTCAGAATCTCTCTACATACAAAGGGTAGTTTCTGTCATCATCACCTCCAACTGTTCCTTGCTGCACACCTATGAAACATCCTTCAGAGATATCAAAGGCCATGGCTGCATCATTAGAAGCAGATACTGTGCTCAAGAAAAGTTGAGGAAAAATCTTAATTCTTCGTGTGAACTTTAACTCAATCAAGCACCTTCTGAGCTATGTAAAATATCATGACTACGCCTACTGAATCCAGTATCTTGCATTTCAATGGGAACATGAAAAATCACAAGAGAAACAATTTTCAGAGTTTAATGAGGGGCATCAGATAGCATAGAGATATTTGAGAAAAAACTTTATCACATGTCAAACACTGTTAACAGAATATTACATGCTGACATGGCGTATATTGAGGGAAAAGCCAGTATCAACAGTTGCCAAACATTTGTAAAAAATTACATAAATATTTACCTTTTGTGGGAGAGTTAAAAGTCTCTTGCTCTTCAATGAATTAAATGCACGGAATGATGGAAACAGAAAAAGAAATCAGCAAATTTAAAGTTAGATAAAGAAATGTGTTACATGTGACAATGGCATGTACAGTAGGCGGTACTCCAGCATATGTAAAAGTAATGTAGAAAATTAAAATGATAAACCATGACAAATAATAAAGCCTGTGACTTTTTCTTTAAAATCAAGAAGAACAATGAAGTTACGGAGAAGCAGATTGTGGAGTCTTTAAGTATTCTGCGAGAGCAGTACCATCATACTCAAATTTAAGAATGGCATAAAAATCTTAAAATTGCTTTAATCATTCTCCCTCCTGAGCCACATAGTACTTTTTCAAGTCTGAAGCCTTTTCTGCAATAATGAGTGTTACAAATTTATTTTCTATTAACTGAAATCTATAATACTCAATAACCACTGGACTATTGAAAATCAGTTTTTAAGGAAAACATACAAGATTATGAGGCTTGTACTTTTTTGCAAGAGTTAGCAGTGCTAAAAGCAAATACTCTCCAATCTTTACTCTTGAGTAAAGATTCCACAAGCTGCTTCAAAATATGAAGTGCCACCTAATAATTTGAAAATAAAACCAGGTATATGAAGACAAAACAAACAACACTGAAAGTCTGAGATCTAAAACTGAAGTTGACTTTTTCTTGTATTGATAGATCAGAAAAAAGATTTTACTGAGAGGGTTTGATCTTTCATCATTACCCCAACCATACTCCCACTGCAATGACATTTCAATGATCAAGTACATACAAACGGAACAGTTTTCACTAGGAAATCTTTTTTTTTTTTTGATCTTAAGTTGGTTACAAATAAAAAGATACTTGCAATTCAATGTATTATTTGACAACATACTGATTTTCTGTACAAAACTATGATTCTTATTTGTTTAAAAGGAAATATAGGACATCAAAACACTTCATTCCTCTGTGACGTGACTACCATTGTACATATATCACACATATGAACTTTATCCGTGTAATTCCCATTCAGTACCAGCAGAACGTTCATGTCATTTTCCCTCATGTAACAACAGCAGCACACACACAGACATGCACTTCACCCTGAATACAAGATATGTACAAACCTTGTGCAGCCTTTTCCAACATAACCCAAGATACAACAATGCCTAACGCTGGATGCACTTTTGCTTTTCTCAGTGTCACTCCTAAGGCCTATTGCCACTGGAAACACACACACCCACACTACTTCAGTTATGTTTGCAAGTGTTCTTTATGCTTTAAAAGGCTGTTAATTATCACAAACCTTACTCTCATTATAGGACTTCTGAAATAGGAAACTACATTGCTGAAGCAATGAAAAAGAAACCATGCTGTGAAGACCCAAATAGAAGCAGACAGTGGGAGATAGACCTCGTTTTGCAAGAATTAGCCCTGAAAGAGTGCTTCTCTACTACAATCATCGCACATTGCTGGTACATAAATTTCACAGTATTTTTTTTGTTATTTACTTGCTATATTTCCTACTATAATCCCTACTATTATCTACTACAGGTAAAAAGGAGTGAAGGAAAATGTTTCAGATCTTCAAGGTGCATTAATTTTCTTGATCAATACAACGATTAACCATCATATGAAAATGCAGAGACCCACCCTCAAATGTATTCAAGCAAGAATTCCTGTGATGTTTGATAGCTGCAAGGCATTTGATAGCTGAAAGGTGTGCTTTGCAAAATGGTATCATTTAAACACAATGTAACTACATCACAAAGTTGTTTTAGAAACAGTTGAGAAACAAAGTCAACCCAGAATCCCCATCCCTCTTAATAATTTGCACTGTTCCACTCGAACATGATGCGAATAAAAAACCAGTGAAGCAAACCTCTTACAGCTTAGCACAGAATGACATACTGAGAATACACCATTGTCCTTATCATGGCTTAGAATTTCACTGCTTTAATCACTGAGCCAAAACATCTTCATAGCATTAGGTCCTTTTATAAATTATTAGTTAACACAAAAAAAAAATCAAACCCACCTCTTCAGTAGCATAAGATAATGACTATTAAATTGTGATGTCTTGAAAACACACACAGACTCATCTATACAAGACTAACTTTCAATATTAAAGCATCTCCAGACTTTTAGATACAATAAAATCCCATATAAGAAATACTGCTGACAGGATTGCAAAGGAAAGAAATACAACTATGTCTTCCTTGAATATTACTGTAAGTAAAATAAAAATCATATTGCCTAAAAATTACAGAAGCCTATAATCTTAACTGCAACCACTTTAAAATGTCTGTGTGCCCTGGAGTTGCTAGAAATATTTAGTTAGAATTGTCTAAAATGAAAATAACTATGCCTCTCCTCTACTCCAAAGCTACACAAAGCTCTTCTCCCCATTAGGACATAACCACCAAGAAGCTGTTTCTTTTTTTGCCTGTGTGCCTAATAATGCTGGTTTGAGGTTTTAGTCCTTAAACTGGATTTTTCTCTACATTTAAGTTTTTTATTCTGTTCCTGATCAGCAGTACCAACCCTATTTCTGTAATGGAATAGGGAACACTACTTTGGTCTTCTGTGTACCAACTACTTCCGTGATTTTTATTTTAAATAAAGGACCTTGTAAAACCACCTTACGTTCTCATAAGCTGAAATTTTATGATTTTCAAACTGCCAGTCAGAGTAGTAACTAAGACAAAATCATCTGGTAGAGACAAGAAAACAACTTTTTTTTTAGTTCTAAATTTCACAACAAAATGGAATGTCTGAGATGCAATGTCAGTCCTTAAAGAAGCCTTAGTAGCATGAATATGGTCACTTGACATGAGAGGTAGAGATTAAGAGTCAAAATATCACTCTGTTTCTCCAGATGGAAACCACTACCAGTCTCTTGCTCCTTCATTAACTCCCATTTGTTCCATGAGAGCTTTAAAGAGTAAGAAAATTACTTCCCTGGAATTACTTCCCTGGATTCTTCTATGTCTCCTGAATATGCAAAAAAGCAAATAAGGAGCCCATCCTTGATATACAGACACATAATCTTTTTACAGCAATCACTGTGAATTGTATAACAGACTTAGATTCATAGATGTATATATTTAGATGTGTACTCAAACCTCAGCAAACAACAGGATTTGTAGAGTGCAAAGAAGTACTTTACTATAAAAATGATACTTTATGGAATATCATACAGGTTTTCCTGGAAACACAGGATGTCAATACTGACCATCAAAATGAAGTAGCATTTGTAAATGAAGAAAACACATTTTTAAATGTTTCCTATGACATTTGTATACTGCACTACATTTTGACATCATCTCCATCTATGGTGACTGTGAATTTAAACCAACAAGGACACAATGCAGTTAATGTAAATCTTCTGCAGAACTCAAAATGCTTTGGATTCAGTCCTATACTGAGGTCAGATCACTTCTAGCCACTACATTTGACACTGATACTCATTTGACAGAGATTAAAGAGATGAAACTAATTTTAAAATTTGATACTGTAAATCAGAGCAAATACTGCAGTCTTGGAAACTCACTGAATTTAATTTCTTGCAGTAGTATAGACATACTAGCATATTTATTTCAGTAGATATAACAAAACTGTTTAAAAACCTTTTATAAAACTTATTCAATTTACTTCTTCTCTGCAAATACATTCTGAGCCTGAACAGAGTATTAAATGTGGGTAAATTCAGAAAACCTCCCTTTCAGAACCACAAGTCATTCACTTAGACAAAACTAAAGTACTATTGTAGAGAAGGAAATCTCTTTAACCTTTAAATCCATGTGCTGTATGACATATGACACGGGTGGTATGATACATAACAACAAAGAAAATTATCTGACGCATCCTACTTGTGCATTTTATACATAAGACGCAAGCTTATCAACCACAAGTGTAAGCAAGAGTTCACTGAAGCAGCATTAGTTTACAGGTGTTCACAGTATCAACAGCTTTCTAAACTCAGAGAAGCTTTAGTCTTCTGCTCAACTTTTTTTTTCCTCTACACATCCCACCTCTACTCAGTTTCATGTTAAGTTCTACATGCATTTCAATGCCTTCAACAAAACATAAACTCAGATTTTACTCTCACACATCAGCTATCAAGGACAGCAGAAAGATGATATATGAATATCCAAATAAAAACCAACTTAAAATTAAGAGCTGATTCATCATTATGTATTGCACCAAGTTCTGACACTGAAGAAGAAACATGAAAATTGAAATCCATTACTTATTACGTTTCCCTAAAAAGCACTCAACTTGCTAATACGCAGAAATAGGAACTGCAAATGTAGTTTGCAACTAGTTTATAATCCAGACAGTTTTAGATTCACTACAAAATGAGAAGACCCGAATGTAAAGTTTAAAATTTTTAAAAGCCATTTATATTAGCATATTTACCATTCAAAATAAATAGATTGATAAAACAAGAGTACAGTTTATATGTGAAAATTGAAGGTTTAGTATGTCATCACCCTAAAATTAATGCAAACTGATTGCATGTCAATGCAAGCCATCATACACGAAATCCCCAATGGTAATCTGTCATGATAAGGCCATCATGGTCAGCAACATCATCTATCCAAGACTGTGATTAATATACAGTTCTGTAAAGCACTACAATATTTCATTAGAAGCATTTCTTTAACTTCCAGATAAAAGAAAACCTTGTGGTATGTGGCAATCTCACTCATTGCTTGTAGTCAATGTGAAAACAGGGTTTTTAAAACACAGAAGAAAACATGAATGTGCAAATATTAGACATTATGCCACTTCAATTTACCATAATAATTCATACTCTGTATGTTGGTAGAAAAGGAAACAGCAATGCACATGTTATTTGATATGAGTATGTAAAACACATCTTCCATAACCATTAGGTCTACATTGTCTTTTTCATAAAAGCAGCAGTCTTTGCCTGATCAGTTTATTCTTAAGTAGGAAAGGGCCTGTGACTTGTGCTTTAACATTTCCCATGGTGATTATTTTCATTCTTTAGTCACTGAAGTATGAACTCCAGACAAAAACCAGATTTTTGATATTTATTATTAATCTATGTTAATAATGCACAACAATAATTATAAACCACAAAATAAGAAATGAGAAAGACTGTCAAAATGTTGCAAAAATCTTTGCCCCTGTTCTTTTTAGCTGATAACATATGAGGTATGTGTTGGAAACTACCATGAGTAATAGAAATTTTAAACGTAAAAGGCTACTAGAAAATTAAGGCAATTAAACCACATGTAATAATAACCCACCAGTCAAACTCCGCTAGATTTCCCAGACTAAAAATATGCTTTCATTCTCTTCTATTGCTTTATTGGTAGAAACATAGCATTGGGCGCATAGTTATGCAAGTAGACTTTGAGTAAAGAAAGGTAAAAAATCAAAGAGTTTGAGCTATCATAAGCTCATTATTTGATACCTTGCTCTATACTGCCACTTCTTACTGGAACTTGCGGTAGCTGTCTTCCCCTACGACTGCTGAAGGATGTGTCTGCAGGAGGAGACTGTGTGGGACTTCCTTGCTGATGTGTTCTGCAAATGAAATTAAGATAAAAGCAAAATAAGCCGAACGAAGAGATTTCTTATATTCCGAATTTGAAACACATATTAAGTTGCAGATACTGAAGAGGGGTGTGAAAAAGTCTGCATTTGGTCTATGCCATATGCACATACCCAGGTCTAGATATCTAGTAAATTTATAAGGCATCACATTTAATTTCTCTAACTACCTTCGACTAAGAAGAAATTATTTCCTTTTGTTTTGGGTGGGGTTTTTTAAATTTATTTATTGGGGGGAGGGGGAGTTGTGGGTTTTTTTCCTTTTTTTTTAGATAAAGTACTAGTCAAAAAACACTGAATGAAAAGCAGGTTTTTTAGAACCATTTACAATTATGACTCACAATTTATACATTCTACTGCACTGGTTCACGGGCAATAAAAAATGCCACCTCTGTGTCTCATTAATTTTAGTATTCCCTTTGTGCTGATGCAATAAATGCACAAGGCCATAGAGAACTGGACAGCAAGTATCTATTCCCATAGGATAGCATGTGTTTTTTCCCTGAACTCAAAGAAGGGAAAAAAACCCTTTAACCTTAGTATTGGGGTGTGGGGGTTGTGTGTGTGTGTATCTGTGCAAAGCATGTACAAGATTTTTAATATTTATACCTAAGTGAATATCCTAAACCTCTTGGTTGAATTCTAGCTAGCACTATTTCAGAACAATGTGACTACTTGATTTCTTATTTATAGATGCAGCTTCTGAGTCTAACACATCAAACACCTTTGGAACGCTGGCATTTAACCTAAGTATGGGCACTTATAATAACTATAAGGAAAAAGTTTAAGAAAGTAAAACAAAAATGCGAAACAGCGGACCACTGAGGAGAGCTTACTATGAAATGTCCTTGCCAACTACAGACTCACTATAGTGGATAAGCACTGTTTATCTTCTACACTAAGGTTGCAAGTAGATACTTTATAATTTTAAGTGACAAATTTGTGCAAATTCAAAATACTGTTGGCTTTCACTACATAGATCAACTGACTTGTAACAGCAGCTTGTAAGATCAGTTAGCTGTGTGAACAGCACATGATTTTCCACACAGTGTTTAAGAAAAGTACTTTGATAACTTTCAGATGGATACAGAACAAAACACAACAATGGAGGGACAAAACACAGCCAACCTTTTACTCTTACTTAGCATAACTATTTAAATTCAACAGCAAGAAGTATCACCTGGATGGTGAAGATAGATGGCATAAAGGATATGGGAGAAGTGTAAATACCATGAAGAGAGGATAATCTATAGTGCCAGAATGAGTGAACGTGCCATGTATGCTCAGAAAAGTACACCACCACACTGAAACCTGGGAGGCAGAACATGAAGGCTATGCTGTATACATAATAGCAACCTTGTCAGAAGTGGAGAAGGTGGCGCCGACCCTCCAGATGCTAGGTGATGTACAGAGCATAAGGGTTTGATACTAGACTGCTCACTCGACCTTGAGCGAGTGCGATGTTTTCCCCTAATGACTGGATGTTCAGTCGTTCGTGGGGTTGGAAGTCCCCTTCGAGAAAGAGATGGTAGCAGACCCCTAAAACATCAGTGCCAAAAAGAAACTGTTCAGTAGTTAGCTCCAGGCAGATCTTCCCATGCCCTCCTCCATCAAAGAACATTGCAAATCCTGGCTGCAGGACCAGGATTGATGTTTCAGATAGAAGTTATTAATTCTGACTGCAAATCCGTTTTCAAAATGACAAACTGCAGAACACTCACCACGGCAGATACACGTGACCCTAATTGTGGAACTGTTGAACTGCATTGCTTATAGTGGAAAGCTGGCCAAAAACTCTAGCTGCACCTTAAACACAGCAAACACAAGCTAACAACACTTATGATGCAGGGACTAGACTAGAGTAGGCTATGAATACCTAGTTTAATCACAAAGCATTTCTGTTTCTAATACATAATAATATATTCTATATCTTTTACCTTTATTAAAAATATTTTCATTTCAATTAGTGTCCTAAAAAATGACAATATGGAGGCACATATGTAATTCCCTGTTTCCCCAACAGTTTGAAATAAGAAATCTATTTAAGTATCTGTAAGTACGAAAACAGAAATATGGTTTTGAAGGAACTATAATAAAAATTAACTATATTATGCAGTAAAATGATTAATCATTTTAGCATAATAAAGCATAATTAATACTAGTTCAATAATTGAATACACTGGAAGTAAAGGACAAGCTGAAACATTTCAGGTTTGTAGAGTGCCAAAGTATTCTAAATGTGCCTTTTTACTCTTCCTTGGCTTTCCAGTAGTGCAGCATTTTGTAAATGGTACTATTATATCTGCTGTTATTTCAGAAATTTCAGTGTCTTGTGACCTCATTTCGTTGTGGAGTGGTTTTGCTTGGGTTCTTTTTAATTTCTGTAGGCACACACCCCCAGCATAATTTTCCCACAAAATACAGTCAAAGTAACCAAGGAACTGTCTGGTTCATATGACTATCACACATCAAGGAGCTATCCTAAAAAAACGCCTATATATGAAATTACATGCAGATGCCCACCAAGGATAACAAACACGTTTAGATTCAAAGCCATTTTATCAGTAACAGTTTATGTGGAAGACGAATCACAATGCAAAAAATTCAAGATTCTGTTGCCCTTGCTTATATTCTCTCTTAAACCCTAACACTTCTTCAGCTTAACTCCTGGCTTGCCCCGGTGATTCTTGAAGAGATTGAATCTCCTGATTCTGAAAGATGCTTATGATAACAAAGATGAGCTGAATTCTGAAAATGCCTGTTTCTCCATGCTGAATGTAAAAGTAATCCATCCCAACTGCTGCACCTAACCAGCTTTTAAGCATCTGTTTTATCGGATGTCTAAACATCATAACATCCATAAGGTAAATATGAATCCCATTCAATATCAGAAACTTCTTGTTTGCTTTTACTATGAATAAATGCTTTAATCTAAAAAATTCATCAGGTTCTCAGTTCTGGTATTTTTCATTTTAGAGGCTAAATATCCTGGAATTTATTTGATAGTCTTGTGAAACACTGTGAGTCTGTCCTGCCATTATGGAATAGGACAGGACTTACTTGCAACTCAGAAACTTATCTCCTTCTCCGGTAATACTCCTTTTACAGACATGTCCCTTTCCAAGAGAAAGACAGAGGATCTGCTTAACTCAAAGACCAATAAGGCTCAAGATTTGCATTAGCTGGGTTATTACAATGAGATGAATATGTTACCTGGGATGCAAATGAAAAGAGAGCTAAAAGGCAACTGAAGAATAACTAGAATGGAGTTAAGGACTTGCTGGCCTAGGAGAAAGATCTGTTGCTGGAAGGAAGAAGCCTGCAAATGGCTGGTCTCTAGAATGAGACAAAAAGGAACAAGAAACAAGCATGAGAGACAAAAAACTAGTGAAGAAATGAGACGGAATTGAGATAAGAAGTATGAAGAGGAGAGGAATTTGGGGAAGAAATGATACCTGGTGAGCAATGAGACTGCAATGGGCACATACATGTGTATCTCATCTCCTGGTTCCTCACAGGTGGTAACACCGCAAGCAGAAAACCTATTAATTCAGCTGACAATGATCTACACGGGAATCCTACAGGTTCCAGCTTCACCAGCATACAAGAATACTCAAATTCCTTTCTCTTCAGACAGATGCCTCGGTGACACATATTAAATAAAACATGCTGCCACCTAAGAAACTATAAAGAAAAACTAATAAGACAGCATCACCAATCTAGCACACCCCTGGCATCGTGTCCTATGCAAAATATAGAAAATACAGTCAAAGACTGTGTGTATCCTAGCATATATGACAGGTAACATCACATCTGGCATTTCTGGGGTGATCAGTTAGGGTTGAAGGAAAACATTTTAGGATTTTACAAGTTTTACTTATTCAGACAAGAACAGAAAATGATGGATTTTCATGGAATCAGTTTTCCTCCTTCAGAACATTTTACTGAATTTCATCTTGAAGGCTTATCTCATTGAATTAAGAGAAGGTTTAAGTTCTTTAAACTATCCTGAAAAGGTTGGTCTTTTCCCTTTTATGTACATTTCCTAAGATATCACAATACACAGAACATTTAATTTTACATAATATTCTGAAATGCTTTATAGAGAAGCTGACAGTATGCTGATGCGTTACTTCAGTAGTCTGCGTAACTAATAGATAAGATTTGCAAATTGCAAAATACAGAGGAATTCTTCGAAAAAAAAATGGATATTTGAAGAAGAAAGAGTCTTGAATTATGCTTGGTAAGAAAATTAATTGCCTACCCTGTTATCAAAACTTTTTGGCATTAGTGCAATATTACATCGATGAAGAAATACTGAACTACAGCATTGGACTTATTTAGACATTTTATCTCACATCTACTACCGTGAATCATTTTAGGGAAACAAAAACCTACAGTATGTGCCATGGAGATGTAAAAAGAAGCAGCACAATTCATGTTTCCCTATGCTCTTGTTCATTGGGCTTATTGCTGAATGGTTACCAAGAATCAAACCCCTTTCTAACTCTTCAGGAGTTAGAAAAAAACAGGTGAAAAAATGGTTTTAGTGATCTCTGTGGCAAAACAATTCCTGATTTAATCATAGCAAGGATTTCAGTCATCATTTAGGTAATTTCTCTTATTCAAACTGAAAAAGAAACTGGGTTGTTGTGACAACAGAATCATCAAACTCAAGAAAAATGTAACCATTGCTTTTCCATCAGGAACAATAATCTGGGACTTGAAGCAGTAAAACAAAATAAAAGCTCTGAAGATTTGTTACATAATGTGTGTTTTCATTGAAAACAGAGATGTCTGTGATGTTCATGGAAGATTTTCAGCTCTCACAATGTAAACAGATGTACATTCCACCTCTGCTCATCAAGGTAACATAAATCTATTTCTGACAGAGGCAGAATCTCACCCCTCCTCACTGCTCTTATTTTTGCAAGACACAGGGTTTAAAATTTAACTAGATGTTCTTATGATTCAGTATATATCTTTAGTTTTTTCTTAAGAATTTGAATATGTTAAAAGTTAAAAGTTATAATGATAATACAAGTTCAGGAAAATTCAATAAATACAAAAGTTAAAGTTCCAGTGTTTATATCACCTCTATATAATGATAGATGTCATAATTTTCTATACATATATAAATGTGTAACTTAACTTTTTTATATACTAAAGTGAAATTAACTTGATCACAGACATTTTGAATTAGTAATCTATATATCTATCTCTCTAATCTATTTTATCATCCTCAAAATTAATCTAAAATAAATATTTTTTTGGAAAAAATCAATGGTTAAGTGCAGAAAATAACTGCTAATCTTTACCATTAAATTTATCTGCAATGATGAATGCCTGAAAAATTCCATATGTATGCAATGCAGTGCTAATAATACAGATACAAAGTAAATAATACTGTCGATTACAACAACATTGCTTTGGGTACTGTCACAGATGTTCTAAAAAAAGTTGTATTAGAGGTATATTCAAAAAACTGGAATCAGATTGATAATAGGAGATGTTTACACATCCATCAGCAATCCTACCTTTCTGTTTCAGTTGCGGAGCTTTTCCTAGTTTGTTTTTGGCTGCTATATCTTTCCACTTTTCTGGACTGCCTGTGAAATGAGATGTCAGAAAAGAAATAAACAAAGAACAAAAAGAATACAGAAATATGAAGATTATTTATTTGTGTATTATAAAGATAATAACAGAAATAGTTGACAGGTAAGAAAGTGACAATGATCATCATGAACAGGGTGGTGAATTTGAGATATAAGAGGCATTGCACTGATTACATTTGATTGAGGCTCATTATGTGAGAATTATGAGGCACCAAAAGAGGGAAGAAAATATTAATCCTGACTGAGCCTGAAACTAGTTCCCCCTTCCCAGTCTGTATTTGATTAAAACAATGCCTCCTCATAGGCCTATAAGTTATCTCTTAACAGCATGAAAAAGAAATTCAGAGTAGAAAGCAGGAATAAAATGTTGCAGAAAGCACCAGAAAATACTATTCAAATGTAAACTTTAGTTTGAATCTAAATTTCAAAAGCAAAACAAATACTGCATCATATCAGATTTAAGTAAGGGTGTCACTGTATTAATAAAAACTTGGCTTTTAAAATTCTCGTCCTATTAAAACTTGCTAAAGTTTTTGGAAACAGTTTAAACCAATTCTATTTCTTTTTCTAGTCAATATAAATAAGATAGACATTTATTTCATTTCTTCACTCATTTTCTACACATTTTATAGAATCCATCTGACATTTGGACAGTAAGGCACTATTTACCTCTGACAGTCTAAGCACTTACTTTGGAACAGCAATATGAGTCAATACATGTAAGAAGAAAGTTAAAGCCAAATTTAATTACTACCCAGGACTATAAACATACTATGTAAATCTCTGCAAATCTTGTGTTCCAAAATTTTCTGTACTATCCATAGTAATAAAGTAAAATTTAGGATTTACAATTTAAAACCTCTAAAAACAATCAATGTATACTAGGTTTTTAGAAGAAAAAGTGCATACAGTATTTCAGGAGTGGTCAAAACCAGGGAGCAATGATTATTCACTCATAGATCAGAAACTCTGACAAACTTTAACACATGTAAGAGCTTGTAATGATACAATCAGTGTCATGTATTAAGCTATATATGAATTACTGTGGGCAAAACAAATAGATAAAAATAATATTAAAAGTAATATGTTCTCCTTTAAACCTTTGTGGTTATAAAGAGTAATCCAATGTCTGACCTGGAAGATACCTAAACAGCTGTGACACTAAATTATACCTAAAGAACGTAATCACAGTGGATTTTCATTATTTGTACCCACTGCAATATTTGATGAGCATTATATTGTGACGCAGTATACTCCACAACAAAGAAAACACTGCAGCAAAATATAAAATGCTTTCTGCATAAGCAGAGGTCATTACCTGAAGCTTTCTGGGTTTTGAAAGAATATATTTTCTCACAAAAAAAAAATAGTACTTCAGATTAAAAATTAAAATCCCTTTTGTCCTCAAGCTATTTTTTTCAGATTTATTTTTTGTATATTCTCATTACTTTTCAATTCTATTCCTTTACCAGGACAAATATAAGGTAGGTACACAGAAAACCACACCTATTAAATGCTGCAGCTTTACATAAAACCTGCAGTTAGCACAGTATTTAAAAATATGGCTAGATCCACTGTATGCAGCAGCATTATCATTCATATTATGACACCCTCTTCATTTTCTGTTTAGTTGGTTGGTTGGAGCTTCTTTTTCTCTTACTCCTTGTGTCACTTGCTTAGCTTGTGACATTACATGCAATGGAGAAAAAGAGTGCATAGTGACTACTTTTAGCAGAATGGAAACGCTGAGAGTAGGGCATGCTTTCCTGTGAAAAGTAACAAATTAATATATAGCACTAATGAGCTGAATACACTTATTTCTCTGCTCTCAGTGCTGCCCTTGGGACATTTATATAAAATCAGTTTCCTTTCTGTTTCCTTCCTCTTGCTAAGATGATGCTGTATAAATTTCCATGTGGCTCAACAGCTTACTGCAGTGCTTGGAGTCCTGGCCCAGCTTAAGCACAGTGTGGGCATTGGCAGGTGGGCATTTACGAGCAGGTGTCCTTTTGTGCTCAAGTACAGCATATGAAGAGTGCACTGGGGTAAGAACACTCGTGTCATACTCAAATTTACCTCTTAAACGTACCTTTAAGGACAATAAATATTATCCATGAGCAATACATGCATATATGTACTTGTACATAAAACCAAAAAAAGAAAGAAAATATGTGAAAGTATGCAGAGCATGTGAAGAATATACTATAACCAATACCTCATTTATCTATGATTTTAGTAAATAAGGATACCTCTGTGCTGCTCCAGGTTTAGCACTTAGGTGGTCTACACTGTCCTGTTTTGGAACGCAAGACTCCAGCGTCCTTGTTCTTCACAATATTTGGAAACATGGATGTGTATTTGGACAGAATGAGCAGAAACAAAGAGATGGTCACATGCAGTGAAGGTGGAGACATGCAGTCAAATATATAAACTAAAAGCATTAAGGAACTATCTCCTGAAAAAGGCTATATTTCTCATTTCCCCTTCCACTGATTTAATTCAAAGACTGTAGGGAAATGTTAAAATTTTTAGATGTAATATCAACAACCTAAGATGTAATAAACAATAGAACGAAAGTCACAACAATGTTTTAAAAACCTTTATATTCTACATGCTGAATGGCAGCACTGTAGCTTAATAGGTGCTATTATCCTTCTCCAGAATAAATCCATTCTATCGTTCACTAGACTAATATATAACCTATAAAGAACATATTCCCTTATGAAGATGTGCATTTTGTCATTATACTGCGAAGTTCTCCTGAAAATACAAGCAAATTTCATCATTTTATACATTTTGATGAAAACTTTGTATTTTGTAATTAATAAAAATAATTCAATAGGAAAGTACAACAACAGACTCATCTTTCTTTAAAAACAAACAAAAAAAACAAACAAAAACTCAAATGAAGACCAGACTATTTCTGAATATCTGAATACTAAATTTGGATTTTAATGATAAAACTCAAGAAAATTTGCAGTCCACTACTAATCTAGGTAACACAATATATTTGCATCCATACTGACACTGAAGTGAGGAAATGCTAAGATTTCTCTTTTGGATCATAAATCTACCAACTGTGACACCAAATCAGTGATCAAGCACTTTATATTATTTCATATACAGACAAACTGTTCAAATTTGTGTTCCAAATACCTATGTGCCTCAAAATATTTAACCCTGTTGAGCATAACGAAAAACTACACAGAGAAATATGACAATATTCCTGTCAAAATTAAGAACTATTATTCCTTAAGTGACAAAATAACATTTTGATACAATTCAGTGTCTAAGATTTTAAAATTATTTATTACTGGCTTGTACAAGAGACCTCAGTGTTTTGCATTGACTCTGCTACTTTATGTAGCCTTAAAGCCATCAAGACTGTCGTGTTCAACACTTCCTGATCTTTACTGAAGTTTTCTAAAAGGCTGGATCTACATGGTATGTGAGCTGGGAGGTCACAAATATTCTGAGGGTTTGCTACCTCCTCACGCTCATTCTCAGCAGTTCCATTCACGTCTTGCAAAACTGCTTCCCTGATCAAGTCACATAATGGTTGCCAAAAGATAAGAAAGGATCAATCAGACCAAATTGTTCTTTCACTGGCATTGAACAGCACAGCAAAGCAAATTCATGGAAGTACCAAAGGGGCACTTGATCTACAGCTGGATTTGGGATGACTCTTGGATAAGCATTCTTATAGATGCACGCATGACTGACAAAAGCTACTTCTCTTAACTGAAAATATAATAATTAATTTTTATAGGCTTTTTTTATTCACTCTTGGTTATGTGCTGACAATATATGCAGACCTCTCAAAAAGAACAGTCTGAATTAAATTTCCACCTACCACTAAATGCTCAGCTTTCATTTCCCTTGTTTTTAATCATCACTTAAATTTCAGTTTCATAGTTCTCCAGATACCAGTCTGTCTATGCTGTAGGCATTAGACATTTAGACCTTCTAATTCTAATTTCCAATAAAAAAAAGAAAACCCTAAAAAACTTCCAGCAAAGAAGCTATCAAATTCAAATGAAAAACTGTTCTTTAAAATATCTTGTAGAAATACATGATACTAACCAAACATTTGTTAATTCTTAACACTGAAATAATACATAACTCATGTCTCATCAATGTAAATGAAGGAGTCACTTCTCAAAAGTGACGCAAATGAACAAAGTCCAGAATAACAATAATCTTGCAAGGACTTCTATTAAAATTTATGTTAGAATTCATTATGAATAAATAAAATGTTGCCAAAAAAAAATCAAAATTGGAAATAATGCATGTCATATGTATTTAAGAACTATATTCATAAATAGACCTTGATTGCACCCCATATGCAAATTTGGCCAATTTGTAGGACAAATCTGTAATGTACTCAAATGAAGAGTAAGATGACACCTGTTAAAGTCAACTAATCTGTGAAATATTACTTGCAAGTGGTGATAAGTAGTTAGTTAGTTAGCCCTGCTGATCCATCAGACAGTCATTCCCCAACACCCGTTGCTTCAGCTGTCAAGTTGTTACAAGTATATCTTAAAAAACCATAGAAAAGTTATAGAACTGACTAGTGTTGGCCCACTGAAATAATGGGAAATAATGAGAAGAAATGAAAACTAAGAGTAGAAAACAAAGATAAAGTACCTTTGATTCCCTCACTAATACTCTGTCTGCAGACAAGGTGGGCTACTATCTTGTACTGGACATGCAATTCAAAGAGTCCAATGTTCTCAGAAGTTCTTTTAATCTGGGAGAAAGATCCTAGAACTGGTGGGCTGCAAACATTCATCAGGATTGAGGTCAACCTAAACCCCTTCTAGGTTCATCCATGACTGCCTTACTGGGATTTGGTGACACAATAAGGCACTGATTTCACTTAGAAAATTAGATTGCTGTTTATCCAACTCAAAATCCTTTCCACAACAGATTCTATATCCTACAGATACTTTACTGTAAGATGCTTGCTAACTGGTATTAGATGATTTCAGCCATTCTCCACAAAATTTCAGCTGACATAAAAAGGCCTATAATTCTGCATTGGAAATGGTAGAATTTAGATGAAGACCTCACTTCACTAAAACGTGATATGACTAGGATTGAATTTGAATTGCTGATACAATATTTCACTGTCTGATACTCTGAAGTCAAAGGCAATCATTCCATGGAATCAAAAAATGAGAAGAAAAATTACTTAAAAATTCCTAAAAGACATAAAGTACATTTTTAAACTATTAATAGCTGTCCCACCAAATAAATGGATGTGTTGGCAAAATTTCTGGAAATGCAGTATCTGTAAGGGGGGACAACTTTGAAAGAATTTCCAATTTCACCAATTTAATTTCATAGTTTATATTGCTAACTCGAATAAGAAAAGAATTGTTCTCCAAACACAATTACATGCTTCCCTCCTTGTATGAGTGGAATATATCCAGTATCAGGCAAATAAGATAAATCATAGTATAAATATTAGTAATGTGGATAAACTTTAGCAGAAGGTGAGCACTGGCATTACAATAACTGAGTTTTGTCAGTACACTAGTCTTGGAGCTTCAAGTGCAACTTCATAACATCATGTACAGATTATTTACATGAACCATCTGTATCCTGTCACTTACTGTAGTATAAAAGACATAAAGGGAAAATTTTTAATTTGCATGTCAACAGTAATTATAATGTCTGCTTAAAACAACCCCAGATCTAGCTGACACAAAAATACCAAAAATTACTACTGCCAAATTAATGAAAACCGCAAACTGATATGATTAGAAAGCTCATGAGAAGTAAAAAAAAAAAAAAAAAAAAAANATCATAGGTGATATTCAGCACAAACATTTCTTTAAAGCCCTGATGGTCTTAACCAAAACCTACCTTATTAGGAACACCTGCTCCATGGAGACCATCTTGATTTGGACAGAATTTAGAAACAGTGCCAGTTTTTATATACATTAACCAGAAAATGTTAACAAGACTTCCAGTCTGTGGGGGGTTTTTCCCCCATTAGGAACAGTTGGTTAAGAAAAGGAAAACCAAAACCAATACAAATAAACATATATACAAGAATATGATCTACAACAAATATTTATAGTATTATAAAGCACCACAGTGAAAACACCACCACCATATACAGAAGCAGGTAAAAACAGACTAAAGGACATTAACACAGACGGTGTTCTGCTGTATTAGACATCTTGTTTCATGGCTCGTGCCCATTCAGGTAAACAAAAAACTTGAAAAGATGTTAATTCCTAGGTGCTTTATAACAGTTCAACAAAATGCAGAGATGATGTCTAAACTGCTGCTTTATTTTGGGCTTCTGGAGGTTGTAATTCTTTCTCCGCATATATGCATAGTTCTAAATTTCAGTGTACTCCTCTGAGAGTGCAAGATGCAGTAAGCCATTTTTCAACTGGGAGGAGTTGACTAGTACCTGTCATCCTCCGGAGATGCATGCTGGATATGAATCCTGGGACTAGTAGGTCGTCTCCTCTCTAGGGAGGGGGACAATCTACTCCTGTTTGCCCATTCAATAAAACAGGGAAAAAAAATACGATATTTAGTGTGTGATAAAATTAAATATATGGGATTTGGAACTGGAAAAATACCCCAAAAAGTAATGAAAGTCTGTAATTTAATTTTTTTTAACAGTTTTCTGATACTAAAGTATACTTTTCTTAAAGTTGCTTACTACAAAAACATTGTATCTGAAACGAAGAGAATGTATGCTCAAAGATGCAGAATTTAGACCAATATAAATCTTCTACATGGTGTAAATATTATCAAATGCTAGACTATCTAGAAGCCTGTCATTTGCATAGGAAGCTGCAATTCCAAACTAGAAGAGCTTTTCAAAGACCATATGATGCTCATTTCCTTGTCATTTTGCTAACCTCTTTGCACAGAAAAATGTAATCTCAGTAAAAATGTAGGACTATGAATTATAAGAAAAAATCTAGGGCATAAAGTCACCCTTTTCCGGAATGCAGTGAAATAGTACAGGTATATTTAGCTGCAACTAAGCTACACACATTTATGGGCAAGTACTTGGGTAATCTTTTATCATTTGAAAATATATATTGAAAGTGTGTGCAGTCAACTTCCTCTTCTGTCCATTTCTCTTTATCCCCACAGTATATGCCATTATGTTATATAATTAAATTTAACAAAAAAGACCAGAACTGAGAATGAACACTGGTGTATCACATGATTTCTTTTCTTGAAAAAGCTCATTTAATTTAGAATTATATATATATTATATTACAGACTCATGTTGCTTATTTTACTGGGATGTTATGTATTCATAACAGTACAACTAATACAACAATCTTAAAATATACTGGTTTATTGGTGAATAGCAAAATCTTTACACAAACTCTGCACAACTATCTAATATTTCCCTTTCTGAGGTATTTTTCCAGTCCGTGCAATAAGGAAAAGGGTTTGATTTATGGAACATGCAAATAACAAAAATTTCAGGGACATTAGCATTATTTGAACAGTTAGGTAGGCCCTTCAGAAGTTTTAAGAGCAAATAGGTTGTTAGTAGTTAGTTTCTTTTTCTCTCCAAAGCAAGGGTTAAAGAAAATGTTAATGCATCAGTGCACTCAGTCAAAGCCCTTAATATGCTGATATTCTCTACAGATCTTAAAGAGCATTTGATAGAATTAACTAGGTCACTGAATCTGAGGTTTGAGAACATGCTCCCTTTCACTAAATGTTGAGTGACTGTGAGCCAAAGTACAACACAAACATGTAATAATCTACTTCTTTACATGGTTGAAAGGAACTGGAAACACAATATATCGTAGACCTAATGCAAACAGTTATTACACTGTACGTAATTTTGAATGTAAATGGAGATATTCAACACAACTGTGAAAGGCATGCAACATAAAAGTCAACATGAAATCAAGACTGGCCTTAATTGGATCAAGTGGCAGCTCCAACTTCCCTGTTATCTATTTATGATGAGGTAATAGTTAATCTTTGTCTCTTGTTTAGGTGGCAGTGACCAGACGATAGCAAACATCCTGTTTTGCTTCCTACTGCAGTGAAGCACTTCAGAACAAATCTGACACAGCTCTGGGGCAGGTATTCTGACCCTGTTGTACATGAACTAACCCCTAGGTTGTGCTCCTTGTTTTTATTAGCTCAGATCTCCCCTAGCTAACCTCTCTCAGGCCAAAAGCATACAAAAAGTTCTAGTCTATACAACTGCTCTTTTGCCAACTGCTAATACACATAACAACTGATTGTAACATAAGCCATACTATATATTATTGAGTATCACTGACTGCAATCTTAAATCTATCTGGGAAAGATGCTATAATGATGAGAAGCCATTGCTGAATGAGTTCAGATTATGCCCTTAAACCTCACACCTAGCTGCTTTCCTGACTGGATGTTGTAAACAAATTTCTCCATTCTAGAGAAATAGCACCCAATTTACAAGGAAAAAAAAACCCAGAAATTTTGAGACACAGTGAAAAGAACACTAAAAAAACCCCCACACTAAAGGAAGCAGTAGCAGGAAGAACATTTTTAATGGCACTAGAGGACATTTATGACAATATTACAAACTTAAATAAGCCCTGCAGATCATCATAAGAACTTCAACAACACAGTCAAAAAACCCAAACAAAACAGCTTGAAATAAATAGGGGGATGGGGCATGAGAGGAGGGAAGAAAAAAAAAAAAGGCAGGCATGATGCAGCTGCATAGTGGTATTTGTAGGGGTTGGATATTTTTGAGTGTCCTAGACTACACTATGCAAAAGAGAGGTATATGAAGGATTAAGCTCTGTTCCAAACCAGTCCATTTACCAAAAAACTTTGGCAGCCCTTGTTAAGGCAAGGTCAGTTTGCCAGGCAAGTTGTATGGATGTTACTTGCTCAAATGATGGAACTTGAAGAAGGAGACAAGGAATTTTGTTGTTGTTGCTTTGGTTCTGGTTTAGTGCAACTAACAAGAGTTGTATATCACAAATTCATGTATACAGCTGAAAGTATTTTTCTACTAGTGTAAATGGGTCAATAAAATTACTTTTACTGGCAAAGCAGCATCTTAAAAAATGACATTCATGGAGGGGAGAGAAGAAACACCATGCAAACAACTAACAGTGACTTCAACGTAAGTCCCTCAAATATAATGATAATAAAACGGTGCTGTAGATTGGACTTCAAAAAACCATGCAGCGTTTCTCTTTGCTACAAGCAGGTCCAACACTACACCTGATGGCTGTCTCATCTTTGCTTAGTCTCCAGTGATGAAAACAACCTTTGCCATATCATATATTCCAGCATTTCATCATACCTGCTTCAAAAAAGTTTCCTAGAGCTTAACAATTCGATTTACAGTATTTTAAGTCTTCTGTTCTCATCTTGTCCAGCACAAAACCAAAATGCTTTCTGTCCTGAACTTAATTCTGTTCTTCAAACTAAAGACTCCTCTATTATTACACACAACTGATGACTACCGCACGTTAAAGTGTAAGCAGGTTCCACATTCTACAGTGGAGAATTAAATCTTCTAAAATTTGCTTCCAGCAAAACAAATATAATAATTACATGGGTTTCATGTCTTCTAATGTAACATCTTCCTCCAAAACTTGGGCTGTACTGGAAAAACATCTTCTATGTCAGAAGAAAGCTAAAAAAAAGTATGTCCTTAATCCTCTGCCAAAGCCACACAGATTTTATTATTTTCAATGAAACTATCAAGAAAAATCTGAATATGAAATTACTAAAAAAGATCTGATGAAGGATCCCAAGTCAAAAGCACCTATTTAGTACTTCTAAACACCAAGAAAAACTTTCATCGTGATGGGCAAGTTTTCTGGATCAGGTCTACTGATGATTTGGCAAAACCCCATTTAGTAGCAATAGAGGCCATTAACAGATACTAAACACTTTTCATTATGAAGAGCTCACGAAAACTGTTTCAGATTCTGCATAGTGTCACTGGACAGAGGTTGCTGGACATGAATTATAAAGACATAACAGAACTAGTTAATATCAATGACAGATGTAGTTTTGAGTATAAGATTTTAACTACGTAGTTTATAATTGCCAGTTACTGTTTCATTGAATATTCAACTTGATGGGTGGCATCTCAAAATAAGTATAAAACATACTGCTCATGTCCACATGTTATAACTTAAATAACTGCTTGTAGATGAATGCAGTTGTATATACCTACACAGTTATTAATATGACGATACAATTTTTTTTTTTTAATCTAGAAAAACGTCCTGTTTTTCATTCTGAGTTGCTTTACTTCAGCTGAACTTTTTTCTTGTTTTTTTAATAACAAGATGTTCATAAATTATCTTTAGTGTCTTGAGCTCAGTCTTAAAAAGGAATGAACTACTGTAGATCCATCAGTTATCTCAGCAGAGCATTAGTCACTCCTCTGTAACAAAGGCCCAACTTGAAAAGAGCACAGTTCCAGCCAAGGAGCAGTGGGAAGTAAAGAGGAAGGAAAGGGAAATTTCAAATAATAAAAAAAAGAGAAACTCTAGCTCAAAGAGAAAAGTGCATTCTTAGTGCCTTTCTTCACATGTTCTCTCCCACAATAAAGAAAATTATGTAACTGCTACAACCATCATACCGTGGGTTGACTGGCAAAACATTATTAACTGCCACATTAGTTAAATATGTATTGCATAGCTTAAATTGTAATTCCATCCTATTCCCACTCAAAGGGAGCCTATTATAGCCCTTAGTGAACGTAAAATCTCACTCTAAAATGGTATAATTCTTAGCCAAAAAGAGGTGATTATGAAAATTCCCTCATGGAATCATTGCATTCATCAAATACACCAGCAGTATTTGATTTACCTAAAAATTTGAAACAAGCTATTGTAATAGTAAAAATACAGAAAGCATCCATAACATGCCTGCACAAGATATGTGACACAACAGTATTTCATATAAATTGCAAACTTGTCTTCTTAAGACTTCTGTGAACCTTAATGTCATAGAGTGAAAAAAAACCATAATGCAGTGATTTGTCTTGTAATTGCAAAAGCAGATGCAGAAGATTAGATCAGGAAAGCAATGAAGTTTGGCTGATTTGTAAAAAATATATCACTAAACAAACTGCAGCTCTGGTTTGAAATATGAGAGTTTTATCATAATTTATAATTTATGCCACTGCTTTATTAGCAGTCCACAGAACAATCAAGAAACAAATATAAAACTTTTTAGCAAATGATGATGAAGATTCACGACCAAGTGATTGTTTCAAAATACTTAACACTGCAATGCTATTATCAGCATACTGAGGACTTTTGTAAACAATGAACATCAGCTTGAGCTAAAACAAGGAAAATAGCCAGAAGCAGTTATAAACTCTGACACACAATTTACATGACATACATGAATATAGGAGCAAAAATGTCTACAAATACCAAAGCAGACAAGAATGTACAAGAATGTAAAGTACTCATATGAAGAAAAACAAAACTGATAAAGATCACCAGCACAGATGACAAGAAATTCATAAGTTTTTATTATATACCTTTCTCGTTCTGGTGAATGCAAACTAGTATCTGGTCTCAAGCAGTTGGTACTAGCACTCCTAGCCCTGTCAAGGGAGGGCTGCAGTTCACTAGTGCCAGTGCATTGCATCCAATGGTAGAAGAGAAAGAAAAAGAAAACAAAGAAAGGAATACAATGTTAGATATTAACTCATAAAATAATGCTCTCTTTACAGAAAATGTAGGATCACAATGATTTAATTAAGGAAAACATAAAAAAGGCTGACTGGATGATAGTGTCGAGATTTGTTTAGAAAACAAAAGCAAACAAAAGACTGCTAGAAATTTTTTGCAAAGATTGTTGAAATGTTTAAAATTGAATGAGACAGAACAGCATCCGCTCGTAAGAAAAGTGGAATGAGAAATACCAAACAATAAATTTAAATCCTTATTAACAGCAGTAAATATTAAGCCAACATAAAAGAATGTGATACACCATATGTCATGTGAAGTCCCTTTACAGTGAAGCTTATTTATTCTGCAAATCCATATTAGATACCAAACAAGGGGGGGATTAATCCTCAGTTTCTTACCTAACTGGCAGATCATCTCCAAATTTCGATATTCGTGAATTAAGGCAATCATGAAGGAGTGAAATATCCTGTCTAATCACGGATTTGGTCTTAGCACATGCAGGAAGAGTTGAGCTTTGTAAATTAAATCATTTAAACAAAATGAAAGTAAATTGGATATGTAACAGAAATTTCATACATAAACAAAAGAATGTAACAAAGAAAACCACGTAACATAAAAGTTTAACAGCAAAAGCAACTCCATCTAATAAAAATTAGCTTGGTTTGGATTTTTTGTAATGTAGGTATTAATTTAAACAATTATATGATGTTATTTTAGGATTTGATCCCTTATGTCTCAGTTACAAAAATGTATGAAACATTTTATGTTTGGGTTTTTTTATTATCTACTAAGTCTATTAATTTTTTTAATAAAAGGAGCTTTAAACTCTAAAGGAGTTTAAAGGGGACTCTAAACACTTCTTACCTGTACAAGTTCCAATGAGTACCATTTTCTAGTAAAGGCATCTTGGGTGGTAATGTTTTATAGTGCCTAACAGAACTTCTTGAATGTGGTGGGACAGAAAAACAGAACAAAAAAAAAACATGCCAGAAATAAAAAGACAGATAAAGGCAAGCCAAGACTGACCAGAAAGTAAAATAAATGTATAATATTCTATTACATTTTATACTTGTCAGAGTACTTTTCTCAGTATATGTTTTTTCAACTACTGTGACAGCTAACTAGAGGACAAATTTTTGTATCTATACTTTTCTTAATACAGTGGATGAACTCATGGCAATACTAGTACAGCTGAGATGTTTTCTTGAAATGAAGGTAATCTAAATTCCATTTATAGATATTTTTAAATAAAATATTCAAGCTACTCGGAAGGATTAAGTTGATATTAAATTTGGTCTTTATTCCTCTAAGTGATGTCTTACTTACAGAGACTTTAACATCTCCAGTAGCTAAACATGAAAATCTTGCTAACACAGGTAGTATCACAAATTTATATATATATATATATACATATATATATATATATATATAGTGTCACAAATGTAACTAGAGATGTATTAGCATCTGGCTTTTTGAATGTGTAAATCTTTCGAGAGTTAAATTTCAAAATTTACCAGTAATTAAATGTCATTAATATAATAAGCTAATTAAAAACCTTAGGAGATCTACTACATCAGCCAGCATAGCAGCACTGAGGTGTCACATGACAACTGTCTAAGGTCATCTCAGATTTTAGAACAGGAAATGTTTCCTTTATCATCCAGGTCTATCCAGAGAACAAGAGGAAAATTTAAAGGCAGACAGTGGCTGCTGAATGGGAATTATGGCCATTTTATGGTTAAGGGTTAATAAGAAAATTCTAAAAATTTTCCATATTCCCTACCAGGACACAGGTGCAGAGCTGCTAGGAGAAGAACTAGCAGCCTTGAGGATTTTGGAGCATCAAGAACAATCTGTCCCATTAGGACATTTTGTTTCCTGTTAAGGCTTGGACCTAGACACAGCAGATCGAAATTACAAACCTGGCTGTGTCACAGACAGATGAATCAACTCTCTGCCTGGAAATCCTAGTGTTTGTAAAACCCTGAGGGATTTTATAGTGGAGCTTTGACCCTTCTCATATGAGTTTAGTGGCCATCAATGGTGACGTCTCTGTCAGAGGCGACTATTGCGTTGCAAAGGAGGAATAAAGGATGTCCATCAGGTCAATCATGGCATAGGAGCAGACATTAGCAATCAAAGTAAGAATGACCTGAGGCATGGAATGTGACAACCAATGGTCTATAGCAAAAGTACACACTTTTCCACCATTTCTGCTCTTAGTCAATAATTGCATACAGATGGACAGGATGGACAGCTTGGACTAGTTTTATTCCAAGCTGGTGTATTAAACTCATCATATATCTTAACTGTGTAGCTTGGACTACCAAATTTCTTTCATTTAACATGAAACCATTAACATTTGTTTTCTATTTTATGCTGAAGCTATCTTGACTACTAATGACGACGTTATCCAGCAAGTTGTCTAGGAAATAAGGATAAAGCCTTATAATGTTTCTAACATGCATAAATGTCAGGCTACTAGAAATAAGCAAGGACAAATGGTGACATAGAACAAATTTTTGCTGAAACTGTTTTTAAAAGTATTCAGTCAAGAATGGATATTGGCAATTTTGGGGTATTATTTGAGATTAGGCTTTGTAAGCCTCAGAGTTAAATTTTAAAAAAAATCAACGTATTGCCTTCTATTGCCTTTATATTCACCTACAATACATTATTATACGTACCATTCCTCTTTAAAAGGGTGAATTTGTTAAATTTTTTGATCATTAAAAAAAATACCAATAAATGGAATAAGGAAAAAGGTGAGCAAGGTCTGTATTCTCTCAATTCAGTGTAGCTCTTACCTAACTCTGTTGCTGCCCATGCACAACTTTTAGCTGGTTAACTAACCAGAATGGTTTATTGGATTTGTAAAACTATTGGAAAGCTATAATAGTTGATCAAAGTGCATCAAAAGTTCATAATAAAATACTTACTTAATTAATTTGGAATTTAAGTATTGTCACTGAAAAATTCTAATAACAATTATAATATTTAAGAGGGAAAGGAGAAAGCTCATGGCTGGGGGCAGGAGGGGGGAGAAGCTATAGGATTTGCATCAGAAAGGACACAGGAAGAAGGCAGGAAAAACTGCTATTATATGACAATAAACACATAAAAATAACAGGGAACTAAATAAATTTTTTAAAATTAAACACTAAAATCTTGAGGGAAAAGCTTTCTCAGCTGAAGCATAAGAATGAAAATCTTTCCACTGATAATAAAGACCTAAGTTTTAACACCTTCACTGATGAACAGATCTCATTGAAAAGTTTCATATTTATTATTTTAGTTTTATACCACTGTGCCTTAGAATCCTATGAGAGGATCTTCAATACTGTTTCGAATTTGATGATGAAAATTAAAGTAAGCCAAGGCCTACCAAAAAAAAAAAAAAAAATCCCCTCCTTTGGAAGGGAAAACCCTATATTAAATAAATGAATAATGGCACTAGACAACATGTTTTTTTTAAGTTTGATGATTTTAAACATATAGTAAAGCTTTTAGCAACACCCAGATCTTGAACAGACAAATGGATAACTACCTGGTTGAAGGAGTTAACTGCTTTAAATTCAACATAAATTTTTACTGATTCTAAATCGAAAATATTCTATTTTAATAGTATTGTAATAATTCTATTTTAATAATGGCAACAGACGTGGTGAAAAAAAAATGGTGGGGGAGCAGAATTTGGTTTTTTAGATGAAGATATTTCAGTCCCGTTTAGTTTTGCAATTTTGAGCTCTGAGCCTTGGAGCAAGAGATCAATGAAGACTGAAGATGAGCCCAAACTACAAAGTTTACAATTTATAAAACAATTTTTAGATGCAGAAGCAACCAATACAGGACTTCTCAAAGCTAGGATTCCCAATAAGGCCTGGGAATCAATGGAAGTCAATGTTTTTTCCTCTACATATGATTAAATCAGCACGAGATTAGGTGTCACAACAAGTAAAGGTTGTTGAATTGTGTTTGGCTGTAATATAAACACAAAAAGGTAAATAAAAGAAAACATAAAACGACTAAACAGGAGTGTTTGAAATAACAACGCTGTCATGCCTTGGGAGTTCAGGACTTTTGTGACTACACAGAAAATCCATCACAAAATACAACTGCAAAACCAGAATTTCTTCAACTGCTTTAATCCTTCCTACTGAGGTTCACAAACATATTTACATGTCTCAATCCGAATTAAAACGAACAAACAAGATCAACTGACATTTGGGTCACAATGTACTTGAACGATTTTTATTTACTGGGACTAAATACCACTATGGAAAAAAAAATGTGGGCACACAAAGTATAGACAACTAACCAGATGTGTTCATGATCACCAAATTCCTGTATTTACCTGATGGTATGTAGGCACTCAGCACTTCTTCCTCGTTTTGCTCTGGGCAGCATAAGAAGCTCACTGCACAGACAGGATGGGTGGTGAGTGAAACAGATATAATTATGAAGCATTAGATGACATGGGTTATGCCAATGATACGCAAATGAAAACATAAAAAGAAACAAGAAGCAACCACCCAGATAGATAGTCTGATAATATTCGAAGTCCGACTGCACTTCTTAAAGAATATGAGCCAAAAAACGCCTGCAATAACTACATTTTCAACGAATTCCTTTTAGTGTGGCACCTACTCCTATGAGATTTCTCTTCAAAATTCAGAATTACTTTTTCAGAGCACTTAATGACGTAATGAATACATAATAAGGTTAAAGTTTTCTAATAACTTCTTGTATCATGAACTAATTCATGAAGAAATACTTTTGGAAAAAAAGAAAGATGCTTGTTGTTTATTTTGTGTTGGGTTTTGTGGCTTTCTAAGCCACAAAATCATACATGAAAAGATGAGGGGGCTTGATAATGACTTACTGCAGATCAGTTTATGGGAAGAGTAGCCAGTCACCCTTTTGGGAAAATCAAAAATTTGTGTTCACTGGAAATAATATATTTTGCCAAACATAAATTCTGACTCATAGCTCTTGATTTTGTACTGCAATCCCAAAGAAATAAAAAAAAAGCTCATCAGCCATCAGACTTTTTGTTTCTTATTGTTTCAAATTGTGGAAAATCAACTGTCTATTCTATTTTTCATTTACTGTAACCAAACACATACTACAGCCAGCAAGATGGTAAAATTAATACATATTTATGCCTGTGGTAAATATGACTATGACATGAAATAGCCCTTGAAATAATCTTGCAGATTTACATGCTTCAAAACAATCAGAAACACCAAGCTCCAAACCTCCTAAGTATCATAAATATGAAATTAAAGGTAAACTTCATGGAAAAATGCTAATTTTAAAAGAAGCAGGGAATTCTATGAAGTACTATGGCAAAAAGAAGAGAGAAAATGTTAAAAAACAGATAAAGCAGTAGTTGTTCAATGTGGCTTAGGCTTCATGCCATTATAAAATGATCCATTTCATTGATGCAGTACAGCTAATATTTATCTAAAATTCTAAATTGGGCAGCTTGAAATAATAGCTTGTGAGTCATGTGTGAGATTTAATTGCATCTGGAGACACTAGCCTGATTTTGATGCAACAAAATGAGGTAAAGTTGAACTGAATTTTTTAGCTTTTAAGTAAAATTTCTGTTCACAAGCTTAGAGGACAGAAAGAATTTAGAAGCAGGTTTCCAAATTACAAACAAATACTCATTTTAGGAAAAAACCTACTATTTTCTTAAGAGTTGCAAAGTAGATGCAAAGTCTACAATAAATCATGGGGCACTTTGTTAAGAAAGAAAGAGTATCTATTGTAATTGGTCCACAGTAAACAATAATATAACATTCATCCAGAAATAAATGCAAATAGCATTTATAATATAATAGCAAATCCACCATGAAATCTTCTAATTAAAAAAAAAAAAGGCAAAAGAATCCATCACAGCAGATTACCAATAATGTGAGAAGAGGCTCACAGTTCTCTAATAAATAAATTGGCTTTGGAGGCATTTAAAATAAAAATTATTATTCTAAAACAAGAGTTTTCTAATGTGAGCATTTTAGTACTCACATTAACTGATTTTACTTAAGAATAAAAGAAACATTAAAACAAAAAAAGTACCATGCTCTTGGAAATTGGACGATGACCCTAAATTCTGAACAAAGTGTCTAGCTAGACTTCCTAGTAAAAAGCTTTTATTGACTGTTTATATATATATATATGCATACAAGTGTGTAAATACGTATACAAATATATATGAAAAAGTTAAAGTGGACAAATTAGTTTCACTGGAAATTTATCACAAGAGATGCATTTGCAAGAGAGTGATAATAACTATTTTTACAAATAAATATATTAATATAGAATATATTAATATTCAATATTAATTTTAGACCAATAAGAGGTCATTGAGAAAATGATCAAAATTAATCAACAACTGTAATTTCTGCCACATAACTCTTGGGTAATTAATCAACTTTGAAGCCAAGTTTCTGTTAGGTATCTACGAGAATGTACTTGTTAGGATGAAGGGTTCAGTAAATGGACTATTTGGACTATAATGCCGATACTACCCTTGATACTAATAAACAATGCTCAACTAAGATTTTTTTAAATTCTTGGATGTGACAGAGAGTCTTCATCAACTATCTGGTTTTAATCTTTCCTATGATGCTACTCTTATGTACTGAAAGCCAGCCAAACCTGCAAGAGTTAAACAGCACCCACAACTGAAGAAATCTTGGGAAAAGATGAAAAGGAAAATGGCAAAGAGGTAGACAAAATCGTTATTCAAAGAGAGTTAGTACATCTTTAAATCTTGCAAATAAGCCATGTACATCCTTACGTCTGATCTTTAAACTTCTGAAAAAAGTTTTCTATACACAGAAAAGAACTGAAGACTGTCTCCAAGACTGAACCAGTCCAGCAGTCCATTGCTGCCGTAGCTCTGGTTTGATGGCTCATCCCCAAGAAAGCCTCAGTGTAAGGCCTGTTCCTCTCCAACCATAATTCATGCATATACCACCAGTTAAGTCATGGTTTGAGGCTTTACTGAAAGAAAAAATTCTAAACAGTTAACTGTCTATATTTATACTGGCAATAGCTACTTTTTAAAGCGTCTTCCTCTTCTAATCTGCTGAATAAGAGATCTATTCATTAAATGTCATCAGGAATATCTTGACTATGTGACTACTTGAAATAAATAATAAGAGAAAAACATTTGTGACAAGTGGACATTACTTGAATTAGTCTGACTAGAAATCTATCATATTTAAAAAGCATTTTAATTCACCTCTGAAAGGAAATTCAGTATAATAATCCAGTTTAGTCAACTGTGTACACAATTCTTGCCTATGAAGTTGAATTTTTAAATGCTCCAAATGACTAATTCCCATACATATGTTACCATACTAAAAAGTAAAACAGGCAAGATCACAAAGAAAACTGAACTAGTTTAGCTGCAAATGCCATCTGTTATTCAATCTCTGTGTTGCTACAAAACTGGACAAAGATTTCCAGAGATTTTTATAATTTACCATTTACACGTTTTCACATCCCTATGAAAAGTATGTTCTGTATTGAATTTACTGGATCATTTGGAAAGGTTTTTTTCATCAGTTATAAAAAATAGTTGCTTACTGAGAAGACAAAAACTCAAACATTTTACTAGAATAATTGATCTTATATGAATGGTAAAATTGGCCATTATATTCTAGCAATATGATTTTTTTCAAGTAAACAATAACCTACAAACATCGATAATCTGTTTTGCTATCGTTTCACAGATACTGAGTTGAAATACCTTTTAAACCTTCTTTTCAGCTATAAACTAAACAAAAATTCTCATTTCTTCCATTTTATCTGAATATTATTCCTAGATATCAGAAAATAGTGCCTACTAAGAGAGCCCAAGTATTCTCTGAGGAGTGTAGCCACTCAGTGTATTCCAGGGAGAGATCTGTATGTGTTACGCATTTTAGACTGGAAATTTTTGCAAATTACAACCAGCACTGCAACCATCCTTGCTATGCTTGGGTACTGTACAAAGTTCACCAGAATATTACATAAAAAGCAGTGAGACTGCATGTATAGATGTCCAAAATCTATAAGCATATGGGTGCAAATCAGACACATGCAGCTCCCAACTAGTAAGAATGCACGCCTGGTATCTTGCTGGCTACCAAAACTGGTAAATTCTAACATACTACAAGAATAGCTAGGGCATACATGTAGATTTATGGCTTTCTAGCAAAAATCTCTAGGCTTCATTCAGGAAAAGGATCAGAATACTCTAGGACAAACGCCCAAGGATCATTATTCTAGATACATGCTATTATTGTCAATCCAGTGCACAACTTTACCAAAAAAAAAAGGTATTGATAGTTTAATGACAGCACTACATCCATCAGTTAGGATGAGTTCTCTCCCTTCCCAATTGCTATCAGTCATGTTTCTAATGAAAACTTGAAAATTAGGCAAACCAACAAAGACATTTCTAAAATTTTTTCCAAGTTTAGACTGACAGTGTACCTTTCTTGATCCGACAAATACTGACTATCCAACTCTCTGGACCTATAATCAACTGGAGTTCTGGAGGCATCATGGTGTCTAGTTGGAGAACGTGATCTTCTCATTTGATGAATTTCATCTAAACTCCTGAAAGGTAGAAATATGTATGAGGATCTTGTTTTCCCATGAATAACACAGCTTAACGGATTGCAGTACAAGTTGGTTGAAGGAAGTTTTTCATCATTAAATTGCTAATACATTTCTAAAAGAATGCCTTTAAAAATTTTATAATTTGTACATGCCATTATTTATTATCCTACAAATATACTTAAGTGGCTTTAGACAACATTCAGCCACTCACTGAAAAGAAATTTCCAAACCTATTAGTTATGGTACAGAGATGACGAATCACAGAGTAAATATCAGTAAGAACAGGTATCTTACAAAATTATGATTCACCCCATAAGTGGCCTTGAATAATTAATAAAAGCATATCTCAAGTTCAAATACTGCACTATTTAATTCAGATACAAAATAAGCTTTAAAATAGTGAGAAATTGCTGAACAAGACAAAATGTAATAATGACAGATTACACAAACTTGCGACTACCTAGTGTTTCATTAACTTGTGATGCCTACCTCTGTAATGGCACATTTGGTAAACGTGAACGGGGCCTGCCCTGATCGTCGCCACGGTGAGGAGACACAGAACGTGAACGATGATGTGTTGTTCTTTGCTGCTCTGGCACAGTTAGCGTCGTGGATTTACTTTCTCTAGTACTAGATCTATAACCTACTGGTAAGAGGATAATGAAAGGAAATTAGGCAATAAAGGTCTGGGTTTGGAAAGAATTCAGATGGTTAGTTTTCCAAGAGCACATATCTAAATGCTTACACAACTTTCCAGTCATCATTCAGCTATTGTACATCCCAAGGTATCATGCAGGATAAACTACTAGCATTACCTTTAAATGTCTACATTTACAGAGACTGAAAAACTAAGATGTTTTTATTATGTACTGGAAGATGTGGAGGAGGGAACTGAAATAGTTTTCTGACTTGGGGAAGAGTACCCCAGGTACCCTGTAGTTCAAAAACTGCCATACAGTTTATATATATAGCTAGTTCATATACAGCAAATATTTGAAAGGAATCTAAACAATGTAGGTTTGCCTCATTTAAAAAAAGGAAAAAGCACACTTGCATAGGACAGCACAGACTCACACAGGACTGCTCATACAGAAAGCATCTTTCTGCCTCTGGTTTCAGTTAAATACAAAGATGTTCTCCTACTGAACTTGGTCAAAGCCACCTGCCTAAAAAAAAAACTAGTAGCATTTAGAGTATATTGTACAGAATATTGAATGTTGCAAACTTTGCAAATATTTTTTCGAAATATTATGAATAGACAGCAAAATTTCGCAGAGTTCATTTTTACATAGGACTGTCCTGATTTAAACTAGGGTGGGTTAATTTCTTCTCAGCAGCTGTTCCAGTGCTGTGTTTTGCATTAGGAATGAGAATGGTGTTGATAACACATTGATGTTTTGGTTTTTTCCTAAGTTGTGTTTTTCCTAAGTCAAGGACTTTATTTTCTTGTTTCATTGTCTGCCAGTGAGGAAGTACTCAAAAGAAACTGGGGCAGGTGACCTGAACTGACCAAAGGGATATCCCACACCATGGAATGTCATACCCAGTATATGAACTGAGGAGAGTTACCTGGAAAGGGAGCCAGGTTTGGGAAGTGGGGTCTGGCACTGGTCAGCCGGCAGTAACAATTGCATTTGGCATCACTTGTTTCTCCTTTTTTATTATCATTACTATTATTATTATTTACCATTATTACTGCATGTTATTTATTTTCAACTATTAAACTGTTCTTATCTCAACATAAAATTTTAGACTGATTCTACTCCCCATTCCAACGAGGTAGGGGGTAGAGAGGAGGGGTTGAAAGAGTGGCTGTGCAGTGTTTAATTTCAAGCTGGGCTTAAACCATGACAAGAATTTTTTAAAAAATCAGAAGAATGTTAATACATTTTAAATAATTGATATTGCTGTGCCTTTTTCCATGTAGTATGCCTTTCTGTACACTATGAATCCCATCCTAAAACAGACTATGAAGCTCAATCAGACAACAACTTTTAAAAGGTAATTCTTATCTTTCCAAGAGAGCCTAAGGAGATCTGCTCAGACTTCCCTTGCTCACTTCAAGATATTTAAATTACATTACAAGAATCCCTTGACAAAAAATCCCTTAATGATAGAAAAATTCATCCCTTAAGTCATCCCTTAATCACTTCAGAAATTCTTGTTTAGATTCCAAAAAAATCATTTTGCTCCTTCTCTGAATTTATCTAGCATTAATATTCCTGTAACATGTTATTTTGCTCAGTTAAAAAAAACAGCCTATATCAGAAATCATCCTTTCATAAAGGAAAAGACTATGAATTCATCACTCAGTTGCCAATTGGAAAAATTAAATAAGTTGTACATTTTATGGATCTGGTTACAGAGTTTAAAGTTTGAGGGGTTTATAATTTTTCATATAATTTGTATAATTCTTGTAGTTCTTCTCTGATCTTCTATCGAAATATTAAAGCCCTCTTTTAAAAGTGTGGCCCATATACAGAGTCTGTATTAGGCTTGATCATGTATTCAGTGAAATTTAATTGCTGTTTAGCTGAAAGTCTGAACCTTGATCATAAACATCAAGGAAGCAGTCACACCTCTTTCCCAAAATGTGCAACAGTCTACTGATGTATTCTAATGGCCTGTAGAAGCTCACAACATGCATGAAAGTATCTACTGAGGTTTATTAACCTTTTAACAAAAAAGGATGCTAATGTTTCATGGGTTTTGATGAATTTCAGAGTTCTCTAATGGACTTATAAAGAAACATGGGGATCACCCTGATCTCAGGACAAGGTTTGTGTGCAAATATTGAAGCAAAAAAGTGACTCTATCAGGACTTCAATAGAGATTCCCTCATCTCATGTACTAAGATTGCTGCAAAAAATGTCCGGGTTTTTTGTCAGAGGAAAAACGACTACCCATGACAAAAGCTGGATGTGTTCCCCTTCCCAAGATGCCTAAATGTAAGTTGTACATGCTAAAAGATATTTCATTTTCCAAACAAGCCTATGTTAGAGAAAATCCTGTCATCTCTATCAGAAGGAGAGTAGTTTACATTTGTTCAACGCTAAAATCAAAGAAATCTTAAACTTCTTTCCAAGCCTTAGGAGACTGTACTGAATTATATATAATTTAAATATAAAAAAATACATATAGATTTCAATTTAAAACATATTTCTAGAGTATTTCAAGTCTACTTAAAAAATTACACCTAGGATTATCCTGTGCACTTAAAAATGTGGTACAGCAAGATGATTTTATGCTATACACTCTTCACAGCCGAGCTATTTAGGGAACAATACCTTAAACTTCTGCAGTGTGTGTACACAAAGCTTACAGAACAGACAGAGCAACAGCAATTCATACTTATCCTAAGTATTAGCTCAAGTATTGCCAGGTTGGTCAAATCGCACCCGTACTTTCACAGTGACCATGACAGTGACAGCAACAGTAACATTTCCTGATATCCTCAGATATAAAAGCTCTGTGCTCTTCAGGGTGAGCAGAGAAAAATTTTGCATGGACCAGCATGACAGCAGCAATCAAGCTTATGGTAGTTTATGCAGAAGAAGTTTCTCAGTTGCTCATGGGAAACTGTCAGGTGTGAAACGAATACAGGATGGATGATGAAAATGGTTCTAGCAAATGTTTGATAGCATAATTATTTTAGTTTTCTTAAAGACAAAACAGACATCAACAAGGTATTGTGTTAATGTCACCCTGCTGCTAAAGGAGGCAGGTAAATATAATCCAGCCATTTATACAGGTTACAAATGATAGAAAATAAACTATTCTGAAGACTTATCCATAATACAAGCAAGATACCTTATCAGAAATACCCCTTGGGATACTGCCAGCTGGATATCAGCTTTTTTCATTTTAATTAAGAAAGCTACTAAAGTTTTGGTTAAACAGATAGGCTGCAAAACATGTTTGGGTTTTATTAAATCCTTTATTGACCCTTCTGGAGTATTGGGCTGCTCAGTGTAATACAGGCACAGAGTGACTGGTGTAAGACCAGCTCAGGATCACAAAGATGCTTCAAGAACTTGAGCATCTCTCATATAAGAAGAGGCTGAGAGATTTAAAATAATATTTTCTTTTTACATGTAAGTAGAGGTTAGCATACCACAAAAACCCATCAAAATCACTTTTGTTAAAGCAGAACTTCAAATTAAAGTTACTCTTAGCTATTGATATAAACTCCTTTTATAAACAGTTCTATGAGCTGGTTAAAAAAATGATATGTATATCACTGCAAGATACTAATAATAAATGAGGATAGTACAATTACATGAAAGATAAGATATATTTGTGATTAAGACAAGGGGAAAATACTTTTCTTCAAATATCCTAGAAGTTACCAAAGTGCTGCTATTTTTGATATAGCATTCTTTACTTCCATTGACAAGCAATGGTTCTTTGCAGCTGCTGAAACCTCTAGAAAAATAGTTTTCTTTGCTATTATTAAATTCTAATACTGCATTTACTTTAGCAATTCATAAAATATTTGAAATTATTGTTTTAAGAATTTCCAATATTAGTTAAACAGGCCAAAATATTTTTATCATTAATTTCTTTAGTTTTCCTGGAGATGAAGTGAAATTTTGGAGTTATGTGTTAGTTTTTTAGAAAATGAGCAACAACCTTTGTGAAAATCTTGAGAAATTAAGGGGCAACATGACTTTATTCTTTTCTCAATATTTCAGAAAAAAGTATAAATTAACAACTTTAAGGCAGATTCTGCCTGACTAACCTGATCTCCTTGTATGACAAGGTCACTCTCTTAGTGGATGAGGACAAGGCTGTGGATTTCATCTACCTAGAGTTTGGTAAAGCCTTTGGCACTGTTTCCCACAGGATTCTCCCACAGAAACTGGCAGCTCATGACTTGGACATCTGCACTGTTCATTGAGCAAAAAATTGTCTGGAAGGCGGGCCTCAGAGCATGGTGGTGAATGGAGCTACATTCAGCTGGTGGACGGCCACCAGTGGGGTTCCCCAAGGCTTAGTGTTGGGGTCAGCCCTGTTTTATGGCTTTATTAATGATCTAGACAAGGTGACTGAGTGCACTCTCAGTCAGTTTGCAGATAACACCAAGTTGGGTGAGAGTGTTGATTCCTGGAGGACAGGCTGGATCCATGGGCCAACACCAACAGTATGAGATTGCACAAGGCCAAGTGCACCTGGGTCACAACAGCCCCATGAAGCACTACAGGTGTGGGGCAAAGTGGCTGGAAAGCAGCCCAGCAGAAAAGGACCTGGGGGTCTGGTCGATAGCCAGTTTAACATGTGCCAACAGTGTGCCCAGCTGGCCAAGAAGGCCAAAGGCATCCTGGGCCGTATCAGAAATAGTGTAGCCAGCACGACCAGGGCAGTGACTGTCTGCCTGTACTCAGCACTGGTGAAAGCAGCACCTCAAATCTTCTCTTCAGTTTTAGGCCCCTCAGTACAAGATAGTGAGGTGCTAGAGTGTGTCCAGAGAAGGGCAACAAAGCTGATGAAGGGTCTAGAAAGTAAGTCCTATGAAGAGCAGCTGAGGGAGCCAGGAATGTTTAGCCTGGAGACAAGGTTCAGGGGGACCTTATTGCTTTCTACAGCTACCCAAAAGGAGGTTGTGTTGAGGTGAGGACTGGCCTCTTCTCACAGGTAACAAGTGACAGCATAAGAGGGAATGGCCTCAAATTATGCTAGGGAAGGTTTAGACTAGATATTAGGAAAAAGTTTCCCCTGAAAGGGTTGTTGAGCACTGGAACAGGCTTCTCAGGGAAGTGGTGGATCACTATCCCAGGAACTCTTCAAAGATCATGTGGATATGTCACTGAGGGCATGGTTTAGTGGTGAACACAGAGGTGCTGGGTTAACAGTTGGACTTCAAGGTCTTAAAGGCCTTTTCCAATTTTAATGTTTCTAACATTCTGTGCATATACCTTTAATAAAGACAGAGTTTATTCATTATATATATAAGCACAATGGTGGGTGACATTTACAAAAAAGTGGTAAAGGAAGGAAAAGGGAAATATTTAAAGGGAAATATTTTCTTTCATGTCACATTTTTTAAACTCAGATTTGATATCTGTACTTCTGTTGAGAAGGAACATCTTAATCTTACACTAATCTAGTTGAGGCCAATAGAGGCTATGCCAAAATGGTGTGTCACCATACTAAAATGTGAATATTCACTCCTCCTTCCCACATGCATACCTTGCAAGAGGATGCATGGGAAATCTGAACCAGACAAGAGCTGGGTTGCAGACTGGTGAGGACCATGGCTTTGAAGGGCAGTAGAAAAGCAGGGGTAAAGGCCCTGCAACACGACAAGGAACTTGCATGGAACTTTGTTTTAACAGACTGTTAAATGGAGAAGATACTGTACTACTCATTCAGTGCAAATGAAGGTAGCAGTCCAAAGTCCTGATGATTTAGTAGTGTGATAAAAAAGGAAGATTGGACGGAGAGTAGAAATGCATATATAAACTTGATCTCCAGTCACTTTTGTGAATCTATGCCTAAGAGTTTCAAGCAATTCAATAGACAGTGGGACCAGCAACCTTTTTTAGGTCTTAACGCAAAAACACATTTACATATGCAACCTTGGCTGTTGTATATTTGTGGCTGATGACTCAAATTTTCTTTACCCCTGTGTGCCTAAAGTTTAACATCCTTTTAAGAATTCAAGGTGGACTGGCAAACAAAATTCCCACAATCCTATCTGTATCCACTTCACATAGGAATCACAAACAGATGAACTCCACTTACAATTGCTGAAAAAATGTATTCATTAAACTCAAAATGGACAAACTTGTTCTTGTTCAGCTCAACTAATAGAATGTTTCTGATTAGGTGGACTTCAGAAGGAGCTTCCTCACTAGACCCTTCGATTTTCAGTTTGGAGACTCTCAGCAAACTGTAAATCCAATTCTAAAGATTAAATCTTTCAGTAAGGATCAGTTACTCAAGCACTGACCCAATATATTGAACAGAGTCCAATATATTCAGCTGAACAATTTTGAATGTTTCCTGTCAAATGGAAAATTATTTCTTTCAAACGGATCTACTGAAGGACTGGCAGGTGAAAAAACACCCCTGTTCTTAATACACTAAAACCTTAAACATAAGTAAGTCTACAAAGATATGCCATAGATAGACTACATTGTTAACTACAGGAAAAAAAAAAAAAGAAAGGAAAAGAAGGAAAAATATTAAGAACCTATCATTTATTTTCATTTTAAGTGTTCACTCTGCTGATGCAAAAATATCAAAACAAATATCATAACTAGACATACATGAAAAATTTCTCTCTTAGCAACTCAGGTGCTAAGTGTATAAAATTAATGAAAGAACCCAATCAGCAGCAAAGGAAGGAGAATTTGGCTCAGTAAACATCAAAATGATATTGCATTAAAAAATATGTGATATATTTGTCTGGTTATATAATGGATAAATAAATTGTGATATTATTTTAAACACAGAAAAAGAGTTTTCCAAATCCCACCATGATTTAATTCAGTGATTTTCATCAAGAAATCCACAGAAACTGATTTACTACTGGCAATGAAATAGTGACTCTTCAGTCAGCTTGGGACAATTGGGAAACATATTTATCTGACATGTGGCAACAGCCAAATAGAACTAGAAAAATGTGGTATCCAAGATAATCCTCAAGATTTTCAGTATGTAAGGAATGTTGAATTAAAAGTCAAACCATGACAGTCTCTAAAGGAATATATTTATGAACATTTAGGGTAATGATAGTTCATGAAGGCTTATGAAAACTATAAAAGATATAGCCATGCTACATGCATCTTAATCTACAGCCATGCATTATCAATAAAGTCCACAAGAGACTACATTATATCTAATTTTCAAGCAAAAAATAAAATAACAAAATATGCTTTCAATAAACACTGAAATATTAATTCTTATTTTAAAATGAGCAGGGTTTTAAAATTTAATTTATATTTTAAATAATGCTTGGAGCATTATGCAGTAAAAAATTAAACAATTTGGATGAACCAGTGGTTCACATATGAAGCATGACATGTAAAAGAAATATAAATGAATGAATAGTAGAATCTTTTAATTCCCCACGATTTAGGTCAGGTACCATGGAATAATCAGGAAAACTGTTTCTTTTCACTATGCACTCTCAGAAACCAGTATCCTCAATATTCCAAAATGTGGTAAAGAAACAAAAACAAACAAGCAAAAAAGAAGAAGAATAAGAAGAAAGCAGGACCATGCTCTTCACCCACGCACCTGGAGGAACAACTCCAATACCATCATCAACATCATAATCTGAGATGTCACTATCACTGATTGGCCGAGATCCTGCACAACAGTAAGGTAAACAAATACCTGAACATCTGGTCGTGTAATAAAATGTAAGAATATGTTCATTTAACATTTTACTGAAACTAAAAAGATGATTTTAAGTCAAAACAATAGAGAAGGAGAACTAAACTGCAGTGACTAATTGACATTTCACAAGACAGCTGTGCCAATCTAACATCTTACAGCTGCTGCAGCCTCCTTTCCCTTTATCTTTCCCTCAAGTCCTCAGTAATCCTCTACTAGGATAGTTTATCTCACTAAGCCTGCAGAAAGCGAAACCCAAATAAAGGAAAAAAATCTCTTTTGTGCTATTTCTGTGAATAAGCTGAATCAGCTTGTTGAACAGGAAGGGAGATGAGGCAGCATATGGTGAGAGAGGGGAAGCGGAAACAGCACTGCCAGCTTTTAGAGAAGCTCAAATATATCATGAAAACTAACCTTTAATTTGCTCTGTCTATACATATCCTCTGTTTGGACATGTATGCAGCAATTATAGGAGTATGATATATTTATAATTCATTCCTGAGTGTGCACCGGTTTCCTACATATTGGCTGGAGTGACTGACTTCCAGGTTTCAGAAAAATCAGAAAATAGCTTGGAAATGTATTTCAAAATAATCCCCTACACCCTTCATATATCTAAATAAATCTTAAATTAATTTAAATTGACAGAGAAACTACAATATTCATATATTTCAATACATTCTTTCTTTTAACATGCCTCATACAAACCTGAAATCAGACTCATGAAAACAACTGTACTTCCCAAATACATGCATACAATTTCTCTTTGTTGCCACAGTACACTTCTTGTCTGATTATATAATGACCATACTGGAGGCTGAGACTAACTTTATGCAAAAAGTGGTTTTAAGCCCCTTAAGTCTTTAAGGACTTCCTTGTTTCAAAAGAAAATGCTTTTAATTATTAAAAAAAGTATTCCATAATTATGATCTTTCTATTTAAAAGGAACTTTATGCAAAAAAAATCTCTGAAGAATTTTCTTCTGCCATTGAAAACTAAATCAATTGCAGCAGTTTTCACCTATGTGAAAGCTATACATCGCAGGCATAAGGCTGGCATGTAATGTTGTAATTTACATCTCCTTTCTGCCACACATTTTAATTAATTTTAAAGACTATGATATAGTATTTTTATCCTGTATAAGGAATTTAAATACCCTTATACCATATACAGCATTTAAAATTTAAAAGAGTTTAATGGAATTTGGACCTACTTTGTAATTTTTTGCTAGTGCTTTCTCCACCATGAACATGTCTTCTTGGCATGAAAGGTGATGGCTGAGGCAGAGGTAGTGAAGATTCATCATGTGTCTGTAGCTTATACCAATGTGGTTCATCATCTAAAAGTGCTGTCTCCAGCTCTATAAGAATCTAGCATAAAAATCACCAGGTTTTAATTTTACTTCTTGAAGGCACACACAGAAACACATATAAAATATATATATGCATATGTATTCAAAACCAAATGAACTCAAAAGAAATATGATTGTATGTATCACCTCTCCAAGAAATTCACTCTCTTCTTCTTGTACTCTGGGCTGATCCCATACGGTTATTTCAAGCATTCGTTCTCTAAAATCTCTACGATGTACGTGTGAGTAGAGAAAAGTTTGGTTCCATTTTGGCTCTAGACTTTTCTTTACTGTTTTGGTCCTTCTTTTACTCTTATCACTGAAATGTAAATAGTGATTGTAAATTGTTTGTAGAGATAAATCACAAAATGCCATCTACTCATCAGCACTCAACTGTGTTCATTCTTTCTGTCTGACAATGCCTAAATGAAAAAAGTATTTGCTGTGCAGTGAATCACATTCATACAAAAGTCCACAAAGTTAATTTGATACTGAATTGCATGATTGAAGTGCAATTTTTTGTTATAAATTATCTAGATGTAAGATATTGTAAAAAAGGAGTTCTTTATTAAAAGTTAATTCAATACATGGTAAATTACAACATAATTTTCTAAACTGAAATACTACTACCTTCTGTCTGGAAGAAAATACATTTTTACATAGGGATTTCTGGGGCGTCCATCTACTCTTGGTGGCAAATCTGTTGCTTGCAGAACGTTTACTATTAACTGATGTCCCACTTTGTCATACCAGAGTTTAACCTAGAAAAATCAAGTTAAGATTACTGAGCAGGTACAGAAAAGTCACACTTTTCAATGCAGGGGCCCCAAGATGCCAAGTTACAAGGCACTTTTATGGGCTCCTCTCAAGGTAAATTCCTGTGCTCTTCAGGTATTAAGACAATTCCTTACTTCCACTGTGACTACAGTAATGGCTTGTGAGTGCATAGAGAGGGTGTTAAAAAACATTTGAAAGATGTTAGTCTTTATCAATAACAGACATTTCTCTTAACCTCCCAAAAGACCTTGTGAATGTGCAGGGCTGAGGACCAGCACTTCATAAATTTCAATTAACAACTCAAGAAACAAAATATGCTTACAGACAGCTGGCCTGGTAGGACTTGTGGTGCATCCCGTAGGGCTCCAGGGCTGGTTGGAGATATAACTGAAATAGAAGGCCTTTCCATCTTCTGAGATTCAAAAGAACTCGAACCTAAAACCAAGTGAGAAACAAATGAAGTTACCATTCAAAACTTTGAAGGGAATTTGGATAACTTATGAATTGCTCTTCTTTGAATTGTATAAAGTTTATACTTATACACACTATAACTGGATTAATACACGGAAAGGTTTTAAACTGATGTAGACAGGACGGTGAAAAGACTGCCTGCTTACCCTTCTCTCAGATTAAACCTGTCATTTTTAGCTTTATTTGAAGTAACATATAAAAAAGTGCTCCTCATATATCACTGACAAACCATAGCAAGTGTTTTAAATAAAATATTGCTCTCTGATAGAATTATACATCTTCCTTCCCAGCTAAACTATTCTGAACATATTATCTCAAATCTTTGATGAATAAACCATATCTGTTCTATGGTTTATACTTCTGGTAGCCTCTGAAATTTTAATAGGAAGCTATGCAGTACATACATCTGGCACGCAGGGTGTTCCAGCCAGTGCTGAATATTATCACTTCTCCACCAGTGAAACAGAGCCCTCACTAATGATATGAGCTTGTGACAAGTGTATCAGCACTCCTTGACCGCACGAGACCCTGTCCCAGGGAGCGTTTCTGGTTGCATCTCAGAAAAGGCTCAGATAAGAAGGGCCATGGCCCTTACATATTCTAGCTGACTGTATTCAAATGGCACTGCTGAAAAGAACGCCCTTCTTTTGAAGTATGACACAAAAAGTTCACCTAAACAACACTTAGCTAGTGTTAAGAAAAAGAGAAACAAAAATACTGGGCTTATGCTGAATGGTGCAGGAGGTGAAATCCCAAAACCATTTGTAGCTTTGGCAATCTCTTATGCCTGTTTTCTATCTTTTGTTAGGGTAAGTAAATGACTGTTTGGGGCCACAGAATATCTGCAAGCATGGTACTAACAACACAAGATACAGAAGAAAATAAGGAAATTATGCTAACATTTGAAATCTGTATAGCTTTATTAAAATCTGTATTGCTTCATATTTAACACAAAAGACCAAAACCCACTGAATTTTGTCACACAAAAATCTCAGTGCTAATGTGATTTCTAGTGGTTATCTTTCAAACAAATTCATAGAATTTCAAGAAAATCAAGAAAATTTATAGCTGAAACTACTGTGCTAGGTACATTATCATGCTTAGAAGAAGGAACAAGGAGGGTACTTACTAGACTCTAATGGGGGGTGAGAAGTCTCAGGAATCCGTGGAATATCACTACAATGTGAATACATAGTAATTAGAAACAACACAGATGAACTTCAGCTGTGACAAATGCATTTCTGGGACAGTTTTAGGATGTGTTTCTGTTCTAATGAGTTACAAGGCAAGAAAGAGGAAATATTTACAAACATACTTTCCACTAGCACTCACAAAAATCTTACTAATGCAAACTACTTCTTTTAGATTAGGGAACTATCAGATGTACCAATATGAGCACTGCAATGTTAATACTGTGGATGGATTACACCATACTTTTACAACTAGAATAAAGTAAGAGAACTTTTAGGAAGAGAAAGGTGGTAAAGGAAATACAGCTATGAATGTTCAACTATTTTTTGGAGGAACAAAAATCAAAAAATAAGACAAAGATTAACTCACTAGTAATTTTTATATAAACGTCTCAAGGAATTCAGAGAATGAAACTGATGAAAATTTCTTAAAATAATAAAAAAGAAAAAAAAACATTAGCAATGGTAGACAAAGAGGATAATAATGCATTTTTCCAAAAGACTAAAAACAAAAAAAATCAAACCATTTTACAACTAGGTATGGACATTTTTCAACATACACATAGCCAGCACATACACAGGTATAAGCAAAATCAAACTGGTCAAGGGCACAAATAATTTTGCCATCAACAAATTTACTATTCCATCCAAATCTAGATGATGCTATCTCCTGGTTATCTTCTCTTCTTAGACATCACTGAAAATGCATTGCAAGACCAAGAAACAACTGCTATTGTACAAATCTTAGCAAACCAGATGAGCAAGAAAATGGAAACAAGTCTCTTCTGTGAATTACTTCAAAATATTTTCATCCAAACAAAATAATCCAAATCGGAACTACAATAACATTTCTGAAGAAGATTTACAAGATTTTTTAACTCTATAGTTGAGCATTTTAAAGGTATTCAGGCATTTTTCTGTTCAGTGAAACACTATCTTACTGACTTGGAAGTCATTAAAATTAAGACTCCTAGGCATACAAAAGTCACTTATGAAAAAGAAACAGACACTTGTATCAGAAAAGGAATGTAGCAGTGCCCAATCAGTTAGTCTTAAATTCACTTTTCATGTCCTGCATTTTAAACTCATGGTGCCTGTGTTTTAAAGTAGACTATTTCAGCTCTGAGTTAATGTCTCACATTAGCTTACATCTCACATCTCTAAACAAGAATGCGCTTCTCCTTGTCTTGACTTTGTAGAGACAAGGGTAATGTGGTTTCCTCAAACTCGTGGAAATATAACTGAATTAGTCATTCTGGACATGGCACAGCACTGCTTTACAAACATATGAACAGATTAATGACCTGATGCACAGTAGTGCTCCTAAGCAGACTTCTTCCTCGTAACATTTTCTCTCCTTGCAGAGGGGAATTTCAAGGCCTTTTTTCACCAGCCCGAAATATTTACTCACCATATTTAAACAGATTTTTCTGTTCAATACAGTGCTAAGTTTGTAATGCTTTCTTGTGCTAGAATATGAACGCTTGTCTGCAGTACAGCACTGGCAAATGACAAAAGTAATCATATCTTTCCTAATACTTTACTCATCAGAAATAATTGAAAATGCAATTTTAAAAATTAATTTTTCTAAACTCCTTATTTCCTTGACAGAAAAAATATAAGCTAGAACATAAATTTCAATTCCAGACAAATTACATGGTTTTCAACAGAAATGTTATCTGAAATCTCTAAAACTTAATAGTATAATGGACAGGTTTTTAAAAATATATATACACATAATTTATATCTAAAAAGACATAGTATTTAGAAATATATTTGTATAGAGAGATGTATATTATGCACGTGCATGTGGGTGTATATATATACAAATTATTGCCAGAAATCTCTTCCTTAATATATTTATCTTGTTAAAGTACAGCTTCACAGTGCAAGGCACAAAAATAATAAAAAAAAAAAAGATAAGGAAAGAAAGTATGAAGTATAGCACTGATCCCCAAAGTTGTGTCAGAGCATTCTAACAAGCTCAGTAACAGTTCTGCTTTCTGCTGTTGATTTCAAAATGTACTGAAGTAGACCTATCCTTTTCTCTATATGTGAATTTCTTATAATTTCAATAATCCAGTTTACATAATAATTTCTTAAATATTAGATGCACAAAAGAAAGGTAACTTGAGTACTAGACTATCAAATATGTGAGTGGTATTTTTTTTTAATGTTAGCATTTTAATTAAAGAATGAAAATTCTAAAAGGAAACTATAACCTAAAACTTTTTATGTAAGAAAATTAGTTTTATCTAGCCTGCTTTTAATTTTGGATTGCAGAAAATATTCTGACACTATGATTTACAAAAAAGCTCTTCAGAAGAAGAACTAGCTCATGATTTAAAATATTCAAAACTAGACTAGTCAAAGAAAATTATAAAAACAAAGTGAAAAGTTCCACAACTGTAATTTCACTCCCCTCTTGGAGCAATATGAATGTGAGAAAAGTAGTGTGAGACACACATCGAGTAGAGAGCTGCCAACATCAAACTTTGTCTTTCTATCTCTACCATGGAAGGCAAAGGTACTTTGTGGTCTTATGTGATATTACATGTTATTATCTTATGTCTGATCCTTCCAAGCCTCAATGAATACATAAATTACACTAACCTATACCTCAGGTTGAAACTACTCTATGCAGATATATGGTTTGTGAGGATCACTATTTTGTAAAACACAGGAACAGCTATAATTTTTCTGACTGACATAGCCAAGAGGTTGAAGGCAAACCTAATTCAAACGTGGTTGTAACCCACACTTTTTCAGGTTGCTCTAGGAACAGACGTATTATCTGCTACACCCTAGAGAGTTTTAAAGAGTTTCTGAGTACCTTTCCCTGATGCTCACTCTGCTATTTCCAAAACCATTCCTTCCCATCAGAACCTGTAGATCAATCTGCAATTTGCACTAATTGCAACATTTGAGAAGCTCTCTGGAGTTCAGTACTGCCTAGTTTATGATGGAGGTTCAACCCCCTTGCAGGGACCTAAAGTGTAGTAATGGCGCCCACACAGATGAGCTGAATCACATCAGAAAAACAACCGTTTCAGCAGTTTTGGAAATCCAAGCAAAGATAGATAGAATCTGACAAAGAAAATGAAGACAAATGAAAAAAACATTTGTTTTACCTGTACTATCCCATAGAGATCACCCAAGCACACAAGAGATGGTGAGTTAGTTACCATGCCACGTTTCTTCTCCAGAAAGCATACTGCCAGAGGATTTTCTATGCTGTCCTACGTTAACCACCTCTCACATTGTATGCATATTCATAGGTAATTCATCCCCTCATATTTAGATAGCCAACCCATTAATTCTACTTTTTATAGGTTTCTTATCTACCTTGTGTTGCAGTCATTAGCACTAGCACCAATTAGCTTCTATGCAGTTTCCATGGTACTATTGTGGTTACACTGTTTATTGTTGTTATGCCTTCATCTGCTAATAGTGTTACATGCTTCACATTTTTCTCTAATAAACATCCTACAATTATCCATTACTCAAAATTACATTTGCTGGTAGACACAGAAATCCAAATTTACAGGACTGAGCAAATTGTTTGGACAGCAATTTTGTAACTGGCAGTCTAATTTGCGGGCAGTCTAATTTGTGGGCTTACAGTCCGTCCATTACTCACTTAAGACAAACTGTGTTATATTTGGGCTTTTTAGACCTAATATGCTAGGAATTTTTAAATCAAGACCATTAACTGTTCTGCTACATTATTTGCATTATTAATACTGAGAGATGAAAACACTTAAATTATGCAGACAAAATAACATTTTTGAGCCTTTCGGGAAGCTATTTCCTCACAGGAATTTAAGCTGTAATGGATTATCATTCCATGCTGTATAAAGCAACTTCAATTTTGCTGAATAAGTACCTAAAGTAGCCACCAAAACTCGATATACCAAATTTGCTGGATGGGATGAAATAAAATTCCCTGTCATGAGCTTGAAACAATTACATAGTTTGGAAAACAAGACAAGGCGAAGGTAGGGAGAAAATCAATGTAATCTGTTAATGCAAGAAAACTATTTCCCATTATACAACACAATTTACTTAGATTATTAAACAAAAACAAGCAAAAAACCCCACAAAAACAAAACCAAACCCAAAACTAACAAAACAAAAAACAACCAAAACACCTGTGCATTACGCTCTTTCTTTTTGTTTACTAATATCAGGATTTCCTTTGTTGTATGTCTGAAATTTTTGGTTCTTTTAAGATGACAGACTGGTAAATCCCAGTCTGATACAAAACAACAAGGTTTTGACTCATTACCACTGGAAAAAAAAGAGCTACCTGTCAATTTCAAAGTTATATGTTGTAGTCACTTTGGGGTATTCATTTGTTCTTCTCAATAAAAAAACCCAAAACAACACAACCACCAAGCAGAAGAAAAAAAAAATTGAGACACAGCTTTACATGAATAGTGTTATATTACGTAAAATAATCCATTCCAAGACTCCATTTATCTCAAAATAAAAGCACAATCTGATGTGCTCGATTTTTGCCTATATATGGAAAAAATATGCATGTGTCATCCAAAGCAAAACTTTACATTTTATTGGTACTATTTCTGGGTGCATTTTTTAAGTGTAAATTCCACTGCTCATATTCAGGAACGTTCTGGAATGAGGTCCCCTTGTACTTCATTTTTCAAAATTATTAGATTTATCAAATTTGTAAACTAAAATAATTCAATTGGCTTAATACTGAAATATTAAAAAAAGTTTTAATACTTAAAATTTAAGGACACATAATATTTGTAATTATATTGATCAAATTATTTAAAATACTAATCTAGCACTTTGCTTTTACATCAGTTGTACAAATCATTTTCCAGGTTTTCTTCCACTGAGACATGGAATTAAGTAATGTCCAGTACCAACATATCTTTTTTGATAATTTGATTATAAACACTCAACTTCAAATATTCTCTTAAGGCATTTTATTTTAAATTACAAAAATGTAGGACTGAATTTGCAATTTTCAGTCTAAAATGCAAAATAAGGTTTCTATTTCCCCACAGTGTCCATCTGGACGGTAATTTTAGCCTTTAACAGCCACTATTATTGCATCAAGCTTTTGTTTTCCATTAGAAGGCCAAACTGATAGGTGGAATTACCAACGAATGTTAATTTTATTTAAGCACTTTTAAAAGTCATTGCCATCAAAAAGGCAGAATTTATTTGCACAATATAGCTACAACCGCACAGTATAGACAAAATCAAAAATTAAAATGTAAAAGAAGAATGGTTTTGTCAGAAAGAAAACTAATATTTTTTTGTTTCTAAAGCTGAAAACATATCATTTGAGACACGCAAAAATTATAATTAGGATGAATTATGGCAATTTCAAAATAAAATAATCACATGCAAGGAGGAAACAGTTTATCATCTACCTATAGGGCAGTGTTATTTAGAGATATACAGTGAGTGCACATGAAATCTGAGGTGACAAACTATAGGAAGGTTTAAATTGTTTTAATTTAATTTTTTTTTTAACTAGCCAAGATTCACTTTTTATTGTTAATCACATGACTCTGTTCTGCAATATAAACGTGAATTTAAAATATGTGATTCACATTCAGTCCAGTAAGACAGCTCAAAACATTCTTGATATCAATAAAACAACTATGACAATTGCAGGGCCAGCCCCAGTAATCTTAGCAATTCAAACAGATTTTATTTTCTTTCTAAGCTCTATTTGGGAAACCAATAATATAAGAATTGTTATGAACCTTGATTCATAACAAATGAAAATAAAGCTTATAAACATAAAATGTTAATGCTAATTTTTGATGAAACTTTTTGTTTCCACTTTGATGACAATCATTTAAGGGTAAATACAGTCTTTTCTATTTAGTGCTATGTTTTCTTTTTTTTATCTCTTTAAAGAAGGCTTGTTTAAAATCCTATAGCATTGACTTCTTAGGATCCTGAAATGCTTCCCTATAACTCATGAAGATTTCTATAAGTTATTCTGATACAGTGAAACTGAAAGCCTGAAAACCACACTGAAAAGCACAGGCGTACTTAACGCACCAATTTTCCTTTGCCACCTGCCAAACATCCTCATAGTCCTTTGACCATACAGAGAACAACATTTATAATTATATATATATATATATATATATACCTTTGTCACTGCAAAGATCCAAGATTGTAAATGGTATTAAAGAAAATGGAATATACTGAATGTCAGTAATAGAAAGTGAATCATATTCCATTATTAAGCAATAAAAAATAATGAAGTCACAAATAATCCCTTTAGAAGACACATTAGCAGAAGCAATAACTGTGCTTAAGAAGCAAGTCTTTAGCCTTACCCAATAGGCCTTGAAACAATAATTTCAACTTGAGGTTCTGATTTTGATTCTAAAATAATGTTGTAAACTTCTTCATTTGTAGCTCCAGGCAACGGTTTACCATTCCATTCTAGAACTTCGTCCCCTTGAATTTAAAGAGAAGTTTATCTCACTTTCATATTCCTTTACAAAGAATGAAATTTATATAAGCAAGTAACATTGCCTGAAATAATTTAAAAAGCTATGCTGAAACGAACAAACAAAAAAAGGTTTTTGAGACACTATCAAGGCTTCTTTCTCTGAACACAGCTACACTTTGTACACACAAAACATATTAAAGAAATCTATTGTGCAAACTTATTAAGTATTTCCTAAATAATACAGGACCTGTTATTGGGCTATGAAATGAAATTCTTTTTAAAAGAGCCTTAATAAATAATAAACAAATAACCCTAAATAGAAATATATAAATATATATAATATATTATATATATAATTATATATTCATTATATTATAATTAATATATTTATATAAAATATAAATATTATTTATAAAAAAATAATAAAACTGGAAACTAGGTTAATATTCAAAAAATAAAAACATAAATACCTACTATTGAGCCTGTAAAAATCATGACATTTTATTACCATTTACATACTCTACGTTTCCCTACAGAAAGGACAGCCTTCACAGTCTTTGTCAAACAAATCAAAAATAAAAGCAATGAGTAAGGCCCTGTTTCCTCCAGAAGATGTTGGAGGGGGACACAAAGGGAAACATGAACTGAAAGTCATTTAGGTAAACTTCTTTTTTCAGTTTAAAAATTTAAACAGTATGCACATTACATTGTATTTCGGTCTTATTATGAAAAGGTGGAAATCTTGAAGTCTTTTTTCTAAAGAAAGATCAGTATATACAATTAGGCTGCAGGAACCATAGGGTATGTTTTATCTCTTACACCCCATCATATGCAGCAGTCAAAAATTCACAACCACTCTCTCATGCCACATATATTTTATTATATTTATTGTGTTTATTGACAATGACTTCATTTTTATCAGATTCAGTCAGGAACAACCCTTCACATTCTGGCTTTGCTCCTTTCTGAGGAGATGCAGGCCAAATGATCAAACTTGCACTTGTTAAGAAGCCAAGGAAAACTATCCTAACTGAAGTCCTTTCTAATAAAACATATTGCTTCAGTTTCTCCTTCTGTTCAGCAATTGTCAGTCCTTTTTCCAGAACATCCTATATTTTGGTATTTTAAGCAAGTACTCCGCAGGATATATCCACAGGAATATCCACATGACATTCCACTGGCTTTCAAAGCATTCTTTAAAACATGAGTGCTCGCTAATGTCAGACTTAATAAATGTTTCCTGACTTAAGTTTAATTTTCTACCATGCTGTTTAACTGAGATGTTTTAAAATACTTCTGATATTTATTATATAATATTCTGTTGTGGGGGAACAAGAACTAGATATTGCCTGGGAATTTCCTTTAAAAGGTATACAGCCTACTGAAAACAGATTCAGTTTATTCTGCAATTCTGACTCCATTTTAAAGCTAACAACTGTTATAAACTAACATGGGGTTTTCCCCCCCCTAAAATAAAATCTAATTTATTTAGAGATAACTGGCTTCATTTATAAAAGCATCCCAGTCATGAAAAGGAACAAGACATGGTCAGCTTTGCAATAGTTATAATTTTAAAAGCAAAAAAAAACCCCAACAGGGGCATATGTGAAATTTGTAATACTAAAAAATGAGGATTTAAACCTAATTTACACAGTAATGAATGTATCACATTTTGAAGAAGACAAACTACATGCAACATGATTAAGAATCTTAAAGAGGGACATGCAAAGTGTCTGTACAACTATTTCAGAGGACTTAAGCAGCTTTTTTTACTTTTGAGAGCCCCGAGGAGATCAAAATAAATAAATAAAAAAAACCAACAAGATAAATAAACACCAAATCATCATAGTCGGAATGCTAAATTAACAGAACTGACTCCAATTACTCTTTCTGAAAACTAGATCCAAATGGAGATTTGAGTTGAAATGACACCTCTGCTAATTCTAACCAAATCACCATTATGCATCTTTTACTCAGTTCTTATCTTTTTGACCACCCAAGCCCTTTTACATTGTCTTTTTCATCTAGGATGATGTATATAAGACTTACATTCTGATTTCTGCTCTCAGTAACAGTAATGGCAACAGTAAAACACAGACAGTCTAAACTCAGACATATGCTTGACACGGTCCTGTGCAAGCTGCTCTAGCTGACTCTGCTTAAGCAGTGGGGCCAAACTAGAGATCTTAAGAGGTTCCTATCCACCTCAACTGTTCTATGATCCTGTAATGAACTGCTACAGTTTCAGATGAAATGAACTCCCTGGTGTTACAATCCACTGTAGTAGCTCAGAGTTAGAAGTCAGTCAGTGAAGCAGTAGTTTGACACCTTACACACTGCAGATGTTCAGGATAATCAAGATATCTGAGCAAAGTTGGCTGGCAGACCTACAGGACACTTGCACCCTTATGATAGAGGCACTTCTGCAAGTGAGGAATATGACCCAGGATATCTAAGATGCCTCTAGGAAGGAATATTAATGGATCTTGCATTCTAACCCCATTTACTGATTCATATTCAGCAGTGATAGTTTTCAGACCTATGCTGAAAATCTCTGGTCTTTTTTGAAATATTGATTTCTGAAATAGTAACTTGGGTTGGGAGATACCTCTGGGGGTCAGCTAGTTCAAACCCCTGCTCTAAGTAGGGCCAACATCAAAGGATAGACCATGCTGCTCAGGAATTTGACCAGATGAGATTTGAGTCTCTCAAAGGATATGCCTCCCATGGGTAACCTCTCCCATGTCTTAACTGACCTCTCTGGTTAGAAGAAAAAGGGTTTTCACAAAAAGGATCTCCCTCATTCCAGCCTGTGCATGTTGGTTCTTCTGTGATCAGTGTGATCTTGTGTGATCACTTCTAAGAACAGTTCCAGCTCTGGGAGGTCTCTACTGCCTCCCGCTAGCCAGGCAAAACCAAGGATTAGACCCTCCAATAGTCTTTTCATTGCCAGTCTAAACAAAAACATTCTTCTCAGCTTCTTATACCTCATATGCTTAATTTTCTGTCCCTCTGCCCAACCTAGTCCAGTTTGACAGTACCTCTTTTGCACTAGACAAGCCCAAACCGGACACAGGACACCAGATATGGTCTTACAAGCACTGAATAAGAGCAACAACCACCTCTCTCAATCTGCTGGCTACAACCGTGTTAATACAGTCCTCTGCTTGACTGGCACTTGCCGCAAGGGCACTTTGCTGACTCACGTTCAACTGACTGTCCTCTAGCACCTCCAGACACTTCTCTGCCAAGCTGCTCTCCAGCTGATTGGCTCCTAGTGATTACTGCTGCACTGGGATGTTCTGTTCCTCATGCAAGACTTCATATTTGCTGTTACTAAATTTTAAGAGGTTTGTACAAGTACTCAAAGATTTATCAACTACACAAATTTTGGAGGTTTTCTGTAAGGACAAAAGTGCGTTTTCCTAATAGCAAGGACTTGTCCACACCTTTTTTGTGTGTTTTATTCCCCTACAGTAGGATGAACAGACTTTCATTCATTGAAAATATGTGCAAAACAATGTATTTTCCCTGTGAAATAATTCTGGCTATAAAACTATTTTTAGAAATTAAAAATAGCCTTGATTTAAAAAAAAATCTTTAGACTAGACTTTAAAAATGTATTATTTCAGTCCAAATAGTTCAAGATTAGTGGAGAGAAACTTATTTTCTTTAATTATGAGTTGCATTTAAAAATCTATAAGCAACTATAATATTTGGTGCTATCAATCCCAAGTATATTGACTCGGTAGAAAAATAAAAATTAACAAATGCCAAAAACAAAGTAGGATATTTTTAGAGATTCATTCACTTTTCTACTTCTTAATTATTATCTGCTTCATGCAATTATCCTAAATTTATACAAGTTGACATGGAACTTCTGGATTCCTGGGATGCTGCACAGACTTTGGTTTGCTAAGACAATTTTTGGAAAGCACTTGCTTAGAGCCATGATAAAAATATAAACCACCAAGAAGTAACTTTGAAAACCAACTGCTGTGCATAATTCTCACTTCACTCAGAAGCTTGAAAAGTGCCAACAGCACAGACATTTATTTGTAAGCACAACATATATATATATCTTATAGAAATGAAATATTTCAGGACTATTTTCTTGTCTTGTGTTCCATTTTTATTTGTAACAATTCACACTGAAAGAAGCACTAATAAAATCCACTGTGTATGCAACGTGTCATCCTTCAGGTGACACTACAGTACAGATGAAGTTTTGTTTGTCACAATCAGTTTAAAAAAAAGTTTGCATGGCTTCTGTAGAGTGTAACAAGCAGCTCCTGAGCAAGCAAACAAAAAAATCACCAGTGACACTCAGTCTTGACACCAGTATTACTGAGGAGTTTCTTTTATTTTTCTAATACATCCAAGCAATTGGAGCTAATAGTAAATAAAAAATGTAGGCAACCATGGTATATCATAATACATTACAGTGGCATTCCATAATAATATTACAGCATTGTATTTTTAAAATTTTAGCTTATCACGTGAGGTATGTTAATATAAATTAAAATTTGCATTTAATAGGTCAATATTAAAAGACAATATATTTTATATGCAACTGATTGATTTACCTGCTCTGAGATGCCCCACCACATCGGCCAAGCTACCTTTCTTCACTTTGGTAATGAAGGCACCGAGTCGACCTAATTCTGTCATTTTTCCTCCAACAACCTGGTTAATCATAAATCTGTGAGTATCCACACCACAAACCAGACATCACACCAAGTATAAACATACAGATAGATCAGTTTTCGCATTTTTTAAAAAATTAAACCTGAAATATACATAAGCAAATCTATTGTCAATTTGGGTTTTACAAAGGCCTAAAGACAAAAAGAAGTAAAGCTAAAACAGAATTAATAAAATTGATATTCCTTTAAATGTGTTTGGACTAATCAATTTTACGAAGTTTGCTAAGTATCTGCATCTGCTGCAGAAAGAACACTTCTTAATTAATAACAAGGCAAATGTACTTTTTAGAAATAATTGTCTGTAATGTGCTCAAATTTAAATTGCAAGTGTGCATCAAATCAAGTGTATGAAATCCTAAAATGCAATTTGTACAATAATTGGAAACTTAGTAAATATATTGCCATGAAACATGGGTGACCAGTTCAAAAGAGTGTGAACCCAGGCGTAAGACAGGAAAAACCATCAACTTCTGGCTTTTGTTAAACAGAACTAAACATATCTGTTTTTGAAGATAACTACATGACACAGGAACACCAGAAAAAAAAAAAGTGCTCTCAAGGGGTCAGATTTAAAATAAAATATAAACAAAGAAAATGCAGTCTTGCTGACCTGCTATTCTCTTTAGCTATCTTACTCTCCCCACTCAGGTGGGGTGGTTTTGAGGGGACTTTTTGTTTTGTTTTGTTTTTTGGTTTGTTTTGTTTGTTTGTTTGTTTTGTTTTGGGTTTTTTTTGTGTGTGCGGGTGTTTTTTTTTTTCCACAAGAATATCCTGGGAGGAGTTTTATAATAAAAACAGTGGAATGTTGATTCAGTAAGTATTAGTTTTGCATGTTGCAACCACGATAACTAGTAGCAGCATTAATATCAAAAAAGATCCAGAAGCCTACCTGCCGACAATGTTATCACATGATCATGTGTAAAATTTATCAGTGAGAGCCTTAGTTCATATTACAAGAAACTGAAACCGGAAAAATCAAAGACAAACTACTTTCTACATTTCCTACTAGGACCAGCCTTTTTTTCCTCACATATTCAGATAGAATTGCTTGCCACTAGCAAAAATCAGCCTTGTGTTATAAACCACTAAACATAGAGTGAAGCTGTTCTCATCTTTTGTGCCATACCATGCCACACTATCTCATGTCACAGTGGGAATATTTCAGATTTTGCATTGCTTCTGTTGTTCTCAGTGGAGAGAGAAAGACACCCAAATTAAATTCTCTCAGTTATTTTCAGAGCTCCATAGATTTAAAAATATACGTGGAGAGAGAAACGCTTGAATTGTACTCCCCACCAACTTCAAAAGTAGCACTGTCTCTCTTTCAAGTGTTCTTGAAATACAGAGACATGAATCTAAAATACAAATGACCGGGTTAGGGATTTAAATCAACTGAACAGTCCTGCCCCTATCTTGGTTTTAGGGCACTGGATTAAGGAATTACATTTAATTTAACCTCTACTATGATTTAAGAGGGTTTTTTGCAAATTTTTGTGTAAATTTTTAGCTTTTTCCTACAAAATTTTTATTTTCCAATGGCTGTGTGGATTTTAAAAAATGGCCTTGTAAACATTTGCATTCATATGATATTTATGTATGTGTATCATAAAATGTATTACTTGACTGAATTGCAAACAGTAGAGTTAGAAAAGGCAGGACTCCATTAGTGTATTGCAATGGGCAGTATGTGTCTTGTAGAGAGGAAGCTGAATAAACATACCCTTTCTAATCAAAACAGTTCAGCTCCTTTGTCATGGACGCCTGGAAGACTGCATAGAAGGAGCAAATGTATTTACATTCATAATTTATCTATATAGCTTTCAAAACTGACTCAAAAAGAGGAATACATTCTTTTGTCAAAAGACCATATGGTTGGAGTATCCTCTGATTTAGTGTGTTAGACCTCTGTGTCTAAGGTCAGTGGAACTTTCTCTCATTTAGCAGACAAATCATGTAATACTCACTTTTAGCCCCAGTAATGCACCTGATTCTTTTGGCATAGTTGTTCTCTTGTTAAGAATAACACGCCCAATTAAGCGATCTCCCTCTTTGGAAGGCTGCCACGTTACGGGATGCTGTTAAAAAAAAAACAACAAAAAACAAACAAGCAGTGGAATTAAAGAAGTGTGAACAACTTCCAGTATTTAGATGCAAATGTATAAACCAATACAATTTCTGTATCATTATGTCACAGTAGACATAAATATCCTTCAGATGTGTTACATATTGCACCTGAGCTTTCTTTTATTATATCTGTTGGACTCTGGCAACATTAAACATTTATGCCCTCGTTAAGAAAATCTCAACACTAAGTCTGCAGGTAGAATTATAATACATTTTAAGGTTCAATATGATTAAACATTTAAAACACATCCTAGGTAATAAAATTAAATATTTACTTTTAAATTACATGACCCCGAAAAGCGCATTCAGAAATTCTGTTCTTTAGAAAAATACGTTATGCAGTTCTACCATGTGGATGTTCACTCTGTAATAAAATCAAAATGATCCTTTCCAACTCTGAGTCAATAGAAAAAATCACTAATCTGTCCCAGAGCAGCATCATACTCACAACTGCTTTTTTTGTAGTTTGAAGTGAACTTTAGTGTCATGACTATGAAAGAATTAAATTCAAGTCAAAATTCAGGCAATTCTACAAATACACATTTTGATGAAAATGTCTTTCTGATTTCCATTTCCATGGTCCTCTAAATCAAGTTTTCATACAGTTGTATAGAATACTTTTTTACAGCCAAATAACAATGCTGAACTGAAATAATTAGCAAAAATTTTAATTTGTACTTATGAACCTCCTTTTTTCTATTTCTTACCGAACTAATAGGGGACGTTTCCCTGCTGTGCCACGTGGCAGGATCCAGCCAGTAATAATCCAAGTCACCTGGAAGAATATGAGTAGAAAGAAATGTGTAATCTCTCAAGCAGAGAAAGTCATATGAATGGTTTACCTCTGCACGCATGAATTTTCAAGTGCAGTAGTTCGATGAAGCAAATACAAAACCTTTACTACGATTCAAATTAACATCTCAATTTGAAAACAATGTGGCCTATTAATATAAAACCAAAACCACATAATAATGCATTTATTTGGACCTCTGCTTTTTGAGGAATTGCACCTTTAGAATTCGTTGTGTGCAACGTCTGCTTTTTGCTTTGCCCAGTCATCCTCCAAGAACAGACCCCAAAAAACTGTATTCATAGCCCTCCTCCTCCCCACCATCTCCACAGCCAATGCTCAGGACTACAGCTAAGGACAACACGAGAGAGAATACTCAACAAAATAGGCTACAGTTAGGGACAGAACAGTCAACCACATTCTAGTATTTGCAAAGATCAATACTGTGATGACAGGTACTGTACAGACAGAGAGGCACAGGGGCTAGTAGTGGATAACAGAGCAGCAGGGAAAACAGCCACACAAATAGAGCAAATAGTATCGACAGTAGGTACGAGGCTGCAATCTTCTATTTCACTTGGGGCAAACATTTATACTATGTACATCAAGAACAAACCCATGAATTACAGTGGTCTGGAAGCCATCAGCCTACCGGGCGAGGAGGGCACTGTGGGTAGGATTTGGGAGAAAAAAAAGGCAGCAGAGCATAACACCACAGTGAATATATATGAATTTATGGAAAGCTAAGGAAACCATCACAGTTTGATTAAATATACTGCAGCTTTAGAGGGCTGACATGCTAGCAGAAAACTACCAAATTCACTGGCAGTTTTCTGTGATAGAGGACTGATGTAACTGCACTCCAAGGAGAAAAAGGACAACATAGGAATTGCAAGAGAAAGAATAATGGGCAGTGCAACTCGGAGCATAATTTTCTTTACAAAGAGGAACCGTACAGGTGATATTTGGAAGGACATAAGAGAATGGTGTAGGCTAGACATGAGACAGATACAGTAGGAATAAGGCTGAAATACTTCTGTGCTAGCACTATTTTAACAGAATATATCTATAAGCTCTGAACCTTGGGGTTTTATTAATCCTTTTAGGCATTTTGATAGCATATTAATAAAAATGCAAAGTGTCATTAGAAATGAGGAAAACTTTTCCTAGTGTTCTTTTGCAGTGACAGAAGTATATTAAAAAAATCTAAAATAAACAAGAGATATTTTTAAATTTTATCTGGAAAAAAAAAAAAAGTAGATAGTAGATTATTCTGCCATTTAACTTACACTGCCTTACACTGCCACAGGGACAAAACCCCCACCAAACCAAAATCAAAACTATCACTTTTGAGCTTAGTTTTAGATCTTGAAGGAAGTAGTCACCTCTCAATGAGGTTTATATCCACAGCTGCGCTTCAGGCATTTTTCACTCTCACTTCAGTACCTAAAATACGTTAGTGGAACATTTTGACAGTACTGCTTTCTGAGTGCATATGTGATTTTTTTCAAGTCTTTAGATGATTAGAGCCCAGAGTAAGGTTTTTTTAATGGAACAACTCTTCACACACTTTCCTAACAACATTCCTACAAACTCTACAAATCAATTAAAAGTTACTGGGTGAAAATCCTAATTTATCATTAAAATCATACATTTCTTGTCAATCCTCTCTACACATAGATATGCTCTATGTCTTTGGAAAACATATTTCTTTTATGTACAGTTCAGGCAATACATCTTCACTATCTTACTTTATAAAACACATCTCTATAATACTACTGTTAGATGCCTGTGTGCTAGTAAGAGTAGTGATCTAATATCCTCTCATACACCTATCTTGGCTAACCTGCTGATTTTCCTATTCTCACCATCTACCTACCCTTTAGCACCTTTCTTCCCTGCTCATTATTTGCTATCATCCATCTTCTGTCTCCTTCTGCTTTTGGCTTTGGTGTCCTTTCTTTAGGTTCAGTATTTTAACTCCTCCTTAACCTCAAACCCTTTGATACTAATCTACATTCCCATGAGCTCCTCCACACAGCTAAGCCTTAAGGAGTCTGTCCCTTTCACCTTCCCATCTGTCCCATGCTTTGTTAAATTCCAAGCCATCAGCTACATCCACAGCAGCTGGCCATGACACTGCTTCTTTCACCCTCTGCTCTCAGAAGCTGAGAGTAGCAAATGCACTGAAAATGCAGCTCTACTGAGCTGGAACATGGATGATACTCTGAGAAGCTCTAGAGGCAGCAATCAAATCAAACATCTTGACTGAAAGTCACTGAAACTTGTAAGTCTACAATATGGTGATTATTTTAAAAGCTGCAAAAATGAAAGAATTGGAAAGAGAAAAGTACACATTCTGAAAAATTACCTAATTTTAAAATTCATGTTAAAATTCATTATGACACAGACTACTGGCACACAAATTTCTGGGTGAATTTACAACTGTAAAAAGGGTTTTATAATGGAAAATGTCAGTTAATCTATTCGTAAGCACGCATAAGATAGAACATAAAAATTAAGAAATAAATTAACAAACTCCCCAAATGAGCTTAAAAAATACTTCATGCCAGCAACACTGACATTAGAGACATCTGCAGTTCAGTATTCTGTTGTATCTTTAAAAATATTTTCTCCTTGATCATTCTATGTAACTGCTGCTTCTCTACTGGATACCTATCTATGCCCCTCTTGCACTGTCATACTCCAGAACTTTAATTACACAAAATAACTTTACTGCACTGGTATTATAGAGATCTGGGAATACATAAATTACTTGCAAAAATTTGTGATATAAGAGCATAGCTTCAAAATTTCAGATTTTCTCTAAAAACCATCCATCAAAACTGAAAACACAAAAAATCCCTATGCACAGAGAACTCTGGTAAAACACTCTGGTAGAACACTGGTAAAAGTCATTAAAAATAACTAGTAAAATAAGAAAAAATTAAGACATTATACAGAGGTAAAAACTACTTTTATAAGGATTAAATAAATAATTTATTATTTAATTAATATATTATTTAATTAAAAGTGATTTTAAACACTTTTAAAATAATTCTTTAAATTTCAAAACAAGAATAACTTAAAAAGAATCCCCTATGAAAATATACATATACTGTATCATTAATATTATTTTTTTTTTACATTCTTGATATATATCTAAAACATATAAAAATACACTTCAACTTAAAGCATATTATTAAAAACACATTTGCGGTTTTAATGTGTGATTAAGACCAAAAGAGTGAAACAGAGTATATATTTGCATAAACACTTTTTCCTGAGGGATTAATTCATAAATTGTAACCTTAAAGCAATTAAATATTTTCCTATTAATATGCTGCTGTTCGATTACTTTACTCTAGGATACAGAGGAATATAATAATATGTTACAAGACACAGATGTGTCAAGTTTTTTTTCCATGAGAAGTCTTTTAGTCTTCAATTGAACTTCAAGACGGAGTAAAACCCTTAATAAATTACCAGTGGTCTATATCTCCAACACGTATGTTTTCAAAATAAATGGAAAGCAAAATTCACACCACCAAAAAAACCTTTTCTCTAAAATACTTCATCTTTGGTAGCACTATTCATACCAAAAGCTAATGGTGGGATACTGTGATTTCAAGTGAGATCCTGAAAAGCTGAGAAGTGCTGGAAACAACACCCTTGTCTCTCTTACAAAGCCAAAACAAGCACAAAACAGGAGAGAGTCTGTTATCATGTGTGACCAGTCATGCTGATTTCCAAAGAGTCTTGAATACTGGAGATAAAATACCCCTAGATGTCTCCCAAAATCCATCCAGACTACTGATATTCAGCAAAGAATGCACTTCAGTCTTTTACTCAAATCCAGACACACCACATTCTCAGCAGATACTTAAGACAAGAAGCAGAATTTGATTATAAGAGTCAGTCAGCCCATGTTGGGCATTTAAGTGACCCTAAAAGGTCAATTAAATTAATACAGCAGTTCTATCAGGTAACTAGAAACTTAGACAAATAATTTTTGGAGGCTGCATCTAAAATTACTCAACAAACTGAACAGTCAGACTTGGTCTCGCTGATTAATACACAGAATCATAGAATGGCTTGGGTTGGAACAGAACTTAAAGGTCATTTAGTTCCAACCCCTCCTTGCCATGGCCAGGGACATCTTCCATTAGATCAGTCTGCTTGGAGCCCCATCCAACCTGGCCTTGGACATTGTCAGGGGTGGGGCATCCACAATCTCTCTGGGTAACCTGTTCCAGTGCCTCACCACCCTCAGAACTTATTCCTAATATCTAATCTAAATCTACCCTCTTTCAGTTTGAAGCCATTCTCTTTTGTCCTAACATTATATGTTAAGTAAAAAGCCTCCTGTAAAAGGTCCCTCTGCAGCTTTTTTGTAGTCCTTCTTTAGGTGTTGGAGGTCTCCTAGAAGGTCTCCCCAGAGTCTCCTCTTCTTCATGCTAAACAACCCCAATTCTCTCAGCCTGTCTTCATAGCAGAGATGCTCCCATCCTCTGATCATCTTCATGGCCCTCCTCTGGACTCACTCCAACAGGTCTGTGTCCTTATGTTGGGAGCCCAGACCGGGATGCAGCACTCCAAGTGAGGTCTCACCACAGTGTAGTAGAGGGGAAGATTCACCTCCCTCGACCTGCTGGTCACACCTCTTTTGATGCAGCCCAGGAAACGTTTGGCTTTCTGAGCTGCAAGAGCACATTGTCAGGTCATGTTGAGCTTTTCATCCACCAATACCCTCAAGTCCTTCTGTTCAGGGCTGCTCTCAATTCATTCTCTGCCCAACTTGTAGTTGTGCTTGGCTTTGCCCTGACACATCTGTAGTACCTTGCATTTGGCTTTGTGAACTTCATGAGGTTCACGCAGGCCCACCTCTCAAGCCTGTCAAGGTCCCTCTGTATGGCATCCCTTCCCTCCAGCATGTTAACCACACTGTAAAACTTGTGTGATTGGCAAACTTTCTGAGGGTGCACTTGATCCCATTGTCCCTGTCGCCTAAAAAGATGTTAAACAGCACCAGTCCCAACATTGATCCCTGAGGAATACCACTCATCACTGGTCTCCACTTGTACATGGAAGCATTGACTACAACTCTTTGAGTGTGGACTTCCAGCAAATTTTTTATCCACCAAGTAGTCTGTTCATTAAATCCGTATATCTCCAGTTTAGAGACCAGGATGTCATACAGAACAGGGCTGAATGCCTTGCACAGGTCCAAGTACCTGATGTCAGTCACTCTTCCTTTATCCACCAATGCTGTAACCCCAGTGTAGAAGGCCTCTAAATTTGTTAGGTATTATTTGTCCTTAGTGAAGCCATGTTAGCTGTCACCAATCTCCTCCTTATTTTCCATGTTTAGCATAGTTTTCAGGAGGATCTGCTCCATGATCTTGCTGGGCACAAAGGTCAGACTGACTAGCCTGTAGTTCCTTGAATCTTCCTTTTTTCTCTTTTTAAAAATATTTTCTCTTTTTAAAAATGTTTTCTCATTTAAAAATGTTTCCCCTTTTCCAGTTGGTGGGAACCTCACCAAACCATGACAACTTTTCAAATACTATGGATAGTGGTTAAGCCACTTCATCTGCCAGTTTCCTCAAGAATTGCAGAAGCATCTCATCAGGCCCCATGGACTTGTGCACTCTCATGTTCCTTATATTGTCTCAAACCTGATCTCCTCCAGTGGGCTACTTTTCTCCCAGTCCCTGCCTTTGCCTTCTGCAACCTGGGCAGTGTGTCAGGTCTCCTGTTTCCTTCTCAAAAGGGCCCACATTTTCCCTAGTCTTCTTTTTATCACTGACATACTTTCCTCTTGGCTTTCTTTGTTGCCCTTGAGGGCAGATTTAATTCTATTAGGGCTTTAGCCTTCCGGATCCCTTCTGATCCCTGCTCAGACAATCTCTCTGTATTCTTCCCAAGGCTATCTGTCCTTGCTTCCACCCTCTGTAGGCTTCCTTTCTGTATTTGAGTCTTTACAGGAGACTCTTTGTTCATTCATGCAGGCCTCCTGGGTTTTTTGCCTGACTTCCTCATTGTTGGGATTCATGGCTCCTGAGACTGGAGAAGCCATTTTTCTTAAGCCCCTCTTCCCTCCAGGCCTTTATCCCATGGTACTCTACCAAGTAGATCCCTGAAGAGGACAAGACAACATGGACAACATGTCATTTATGTATTTACTTTTGTTAATTTATGGAGTTAAATATAGCCTGCAGCAATAAAGGTTATGAAAGACCTGGAACATCCTCCATTGTGAAAGTTTCCATGGAACTGGATCAATATCCTATGGAAATGAACAATTGTTTCCCAAGGTAAAAATCAATAGAAGCCACACACCAGCCTACAGAAAGTTACAACAAATGTAAAAAACCTCCATATATTAAATTTCTTCTTCATAGTCTGAGTTTTCACGAGTTGGAAAATCACTCTGCATGCTATTGGTAAATGTCCAGCACACCACTGCCACCATCAAAAATATCTGGTTGCTGTTACAGATGTGCTAGGCCATATTGTTAGGCAAGAAAGTACTTCTACACACAAGAAAAAAAAATTCTAATCATTTTATCACGTCAGGAAAATAATTCACTGTATAAACAACATATGCTTAAACAACAAGCTGCTAAGTAACCACATAGAGAGAAAACATGAGTACCCTGGCTTGACAAGCAACCCTGGCAGTTATGTGGCAAGCAGAGAATTCAAAAGCTACTTATTACCTAATTATACAGGAAACTTCACAAAAATGCTCATTATCTCCTTAGATTCAAACCGACCCACTTTAGATGTCTACAGTTTAGAACTTAAACCCTTGCAGAAAAAGGTCTGTATTTTACCATCTATGCAGTTCAAGGACAGGCTGGATCATGCAGCATGTGGGAAGAATGCACCACAAGGCTATGAAATTTAGGTTTGCTTTTGTACTGAAAATATACAATTGCATTGGATTTTAGTTCCCTGCTGGTACATGTCCTAAGCACTGAATATTAACATACTGTAAGTCTCCAAAGTTAAAAAAAGGCTATTACTCCATACCACTGACAATTTATACATATAGTACTTCTATTTCAGGTATAGATCTGGCACACATTAATGTGATCCCTATAGCTCCCAAAGCTAGAGCCAGCCTCTTAGATTTCTCCCTCAATACAATATTTATTTAGGTATTTTAATGTAATGATGAGATATACAATTTTTCTTCTCTATCTTAATTAAATTTCTGAGTAACCAAAAAATAATTGGAAAAGGGTCTACAGAGCTTTATCAAGCACTAAGCTTTCAGATTTAGAAAACTGACAACCTAGGCTTATTCAGTACAAACTAAAAATAAATGATTATTCCTGTTTAGAAGATAAGGACATTTCATACTCTTTCTCATACAAAATGAACACTTCAGCATTTTATTTTGAAACAAACTCCTTAGTTTAAAAATCTTTTTTAAAGATTTGCATTGTGAGCACAACAGAACTTGTAATGCTGAATTGATATTTGCAAACAAGAAATACAGAAATAATTAGGCAAGGAACTAATGAACTCATTAAATACTATCTAGATTGTTAAGGGCAATAATATTAAGCTAAAATCTAGTGAAAAGGAATATCCATTTGACTTCTATCTTAGTTACTATTGCAAAGTTGTTTCTTTACAAGAGTTTGCAAATTCACAATTAGTTTCAATTTTGCAAAGGAATGATTTGTCAGTTGCTGATTGTGAAAAAGTCAATATACTTTCTTTAGCTGGGTGCAAGGTGAATGTTCTGTGGACTATTTAAACTACAACATGAGCTTGTTATCCACGTATTTATTTAACAAGACTTTTTATTTCAAAAAGGTGTACAGTTTAGACTCACAGTTTTTTATATGAAAGTATTGCACTTGTGTTCATTGATGGCTGAAGTTTTCTCAAAAGATACATTTGCAAAAGATCTTCCAACACAAAAACAACTGGGCCTATTTATATGTTTCACAAAACGGACATCCTACCTGAATTATTTCAGTGTTGTTGCAAGGCTTTATAAACTACTGAAAGCTAGGATTGCTAATCTTGCCAACAGAAGCTTAAAGCTAAAAAATCACAACCTGCCTAGTCAAGTAACAAACAGAGGATTTTTGACTGTTTCTAAAATTTTTAACATGGACACAAGCAGCATAGCAAGGAAACTGTTCTAAGTTTCCCAAATCTCTAGGGAGTCTGCTTATGAGAATCCTTGAGCCAATGTTATTTGATTCCTTCACTCAAACACCAAGAGTCTTCAACAGTTCATCAATCCTTTTGAGTCAGATACTTATTTTTATCTCAGAGAACATCTAAACTGTTATTTTGAGGATGTATAAGTCTTACTGCAAGCATGTGGGTCCAAGAATATATATGATTCAGACAGGGATGGTCCACAGAAGCATATTCTGTAGGGTCATCAAAAAGTGTGAAAGACTTAAAAATGTAAAATACTAAGCAAGATGCATGAACTTCCATTGTTCTGAGAAGTTCTTTTGAAAGGTTTATTACAAATATTTTCTTGCGGATACCAGAAAAATGTTTAGCATCAGGAACTACAAATCAGTAGGCAAACATTTTAACTGATTTTTGATACTGTGGCATCTAAAGACAAGGAAAATTTGTTATCTTAGGGATAGTTCTGAGTGCTGATTTTGCTCTCTCAGATTACTGTCTTGAGTGGAAGATAATTCTGTAGATGGACGGAAGCAGATTTCCTTTTCAAAATTTAGAGCTTCTCTGAATAAATTTATTATCAATATTTACTTCCAACTCAATACTGACACTAACTGTATTAACAGTTTTATTGAGTTCTCGTTTCCTGTAATTAACACTTTTGGCTTTGGCATGATTTCTTGATAATATTTTTGTTCAGCATATAATGAAACTTGAAAAATGTATAACAAGTTATCTCAAAAAGTCACATGGTCTCGTAATTTTGGAGACACAGATACACAACTATTCTATACTTTAAAAGCCAGATCAGGTCTCAATAATTTTTCTGCTGTTCTGAAGGAATTCCCAGCACTTCAAATATCCCATTCTGTTCTTCAGCCTAGCACAATTTGTCTTTCCTCTGGGTTGTTTTTTTCTTTTCTCTCCCTTGAGTACATTTCAAACTAACTGTTAATTAGGTGTTAATTGCAAAAAAAGGTAATATTTCTATTTTGGTCTCTTCTGGTATTTTTCCCCTGAGAATTTAAAAAATTTTCAGTTGCATATTCTTTATCTTAGTATTTGTTAAAGACTGATTTATTAACAAATTATAATTGAAAATCAAAGTTGAAAACAAATTCTCCTCAAATCCCAGAGTGCTTCTATACTGCCAACAGCTATAAATTTTAAGAAGGATTAGTAAACCAGAAAAAAATGTCAGGCATTTAAACAGCAGCCCCCACCTTGGAAGTCCCATGGAAACAATGCCCAGTAAGGTATCAGTGCTCTGGTAGCTAAATAAGGTGATGAAAAGAGGCAATGCCCAGAGACACTTCTTTGAACACACATTTTCTACTATTGTATGGAAAGAAGAAAGGCATTTCTGCTCAGTTATAGGAGAAAACACAGCGTTTATAAACATGCTGACATAAACAACAGCAACTGAAAGCAAGGCTTCTTATTATCCACAGGACTGGGGAAGGGGAAAAGGCAGTGAGCCTTTCTGTTGATTGTTCAGCATACACACAGAGTCCATCATGCAAACCTGAACAAGTTACTCAAGAAATAAGATTGCATTTCATAATCAAAGTTATTATTTAATTTTCATGAAGAGTAGGAGAGATCATTAATATTCAGATGAAAAGGAAAGTCTGAAGGGGGAAAAAACCCAAACTAGTTTTTCTGAGCTTCAGGCCTGTAGACGGAAACACAGCAGATGAAATTCTCTGATTAAAAAGAAAAGCACTTCAGCAGTACCATGAGGGGGACAAACTCCAGAGCACCAAGATGAGCCTGATGAGGGTTTGGGGTTTTTTTTTGTTTGTTTTGGTTGGGTTGGGGGCTTTTTGTTTGGTTGGGTTTTTGGTTTTTTTGTTTTTCTGGGGTTTTTTAGTTAACATTCATGAGAACCCTCAATTATGCTGCATTAGATGATAATGAGAGGTTTTGTTTCTCCAGTTTGGAAGGGAATACTTAGCAGGAAGAATCCTTGTAGTGCACTGTAAGAGATCACAGACTAGTAAAACAACCAGCAAAGGACCTTTGGAGCTTTGCTTTCCACCAGTAAAGAGGAAAGAGCTAATAATATGAAAATTAACAAACTGGGAAAGGGAAGTAAGCTGAGCAGAAGAAAAATCAAAAATCTTTCTAAAAAAATGTAACAAAACCCCTCAAAACTCAAAAAACATCCAACCACCAAAAAACTGAATCAAACCAAAACCAAAACACCCCAAACTTACAGAAGGTAAGGAAGCAGCCATGACAGCAAAAGTGGAAGCATGTGAAGAAATAATACCAACGTAAAAAAAACCTATCCCAACACAGAAGAAGGAGAAATTCTGTCAAAGACTGACCAGCTAAGTCATAAATGTTTCATTTTCTAGAAGAATCGATTGAAAGTTGCCTATGAGTGAGTAACGTGCAGGGATCGAGTACCAGGAAGCATACAAAAAACATTAGAAACACACACAATTCAGTACAAACAGCAGAGTATGCAAAAACAATTGAGATTATTCTGGAACTACTTAGTCCCTAGTACTGGTACCTAGTACAAAATACTTGCCAGTCGAGACTACTATGGAAAGAGTCTGCTACCATTTGGCTCTATCAGCAAATAATTTGTAACAGCAGATGTCAAATATGTTCAACTGAGGAGTCTTTTTTATGAGATGTCATGATAAGAGTCACACCAGAGAAAGTGTCTAAATAACTTGCATAAAGTGAAAACCTATTTAGAAAATAATATTCTAACAGCTAAAATTGGTAACAAAAATCCCCCAGGGTACTCATTATCTGTAGGGTCTGTAGTCTTTGTCTGGAATATAGTGTCACTGAGTCACAGAATATGCTCAGTTGGAAGGAACCCACATGGATCATCAAGTTCAATCCTTAGCCCTGCACAGGATCATTCCCAAGATCACACCATGTGCCTGAGAGTATCATCCAAACACTTCTTGAACTCTGGCAGTCTCAGTGCTGTGACCACTTCCCTGCAGAGCCTGTTCCAGTGCCCAGCCACTCTAGTAACAGTCAACACTCACAACTAGAAAAACATGCTGGAAAAAGAGGACCCCAGTTCAGAATCAACAAGGCTCCACACACAGACCAGGATAAACAAGTGTAGGAACAGGGAGAAACCCACCAATTGAGAATTACCCGTGCAGATGATGATGAGATGGATATAATGTATCACAATGATAACAGGAGAGGATAGTATAAAAGCCTGGCTTCTGTTTGAAAACCACTACCCTTTTCACTTTGGGAATTAGCAGGGTTGGCCAGATATCAGGCTCTGCTTGCCCTGCCTACTTTTGTCACCAAATACATCAAAAGGTCAAACTGGTGAGGAACTTACAGTTTTACTGTTAGGGGTTTTTTAGTTTTGCTTTACTCTGCAACATGATTTTTCTTTTGGGCACTTGTGCACCTAATCAACACACTTGACCTTGATGACAGCTCAGTCTCTCAGATTCTCTCCTTGCACCACACAGTTCAGTTTTCAAAGTGGAATATTCAGCATACTGAAGTGTAGTTATGAGGGAGAGATGAGTTAAATTTAATGTCCAGAGAGCTACAGATAGCCTGGTTTAATAGTCCTTTATATCTCTATAGTCTCCTACACAAAAGAATCAAATGCTCTCAAGAGAGACTGATACTGGACCTGGGAATATGGGGCTAAGTGATTTTAAAGTATCTTTTACATTTCCCAATTCTATGCTGTTGCAAAGGCTGGAGACTTGCTGCTGTTTGCCTATTGCCCACAGTACAGCCTTGAATCTTCACTACACAGTGTCACACCTCAGTATTTTTCAATCCCAATCCTACTTCACTTTCTTCATCTACTTTTGCAAAGATGTGCAAGAGGTCACTAGAATGCAGTTTAAGGCTGTCTACCACAGTGAGCAGCTTGAAGAAGAAACAGGGATTTACCCTCTTTATAAAGCTATACATGATACATTAAGTGGAAGAGAATGCAATACTTTGATGTTAGCTGAAAGTTTTCTCCGGTCTTATCCTTTAAATTCCATGCAGAGCTAAGGCTGACTGTTGTCTTCCCAGGCATACAAACATTTTGTCTTCCTGATATTCCTGCTGCTGTTTCTGTTCCATCTCTGTTTTGACTGCTGTTCAACCCCGTTTTCTCCAATGCGTCTCTCCATATTCTGCCTTCAGTGAACTCTTAATTATCCTCTAAACTCTGCTGAATTAAATTAATTTTGCACATGGATATCTTAGTATACTTTATCTAATACAGATGTTGTTTTCAAGAGGATAAAACCTCCTTCATTACTTATTCTATCATAAATCTTTAGGATTAATTCTTCTAGTGAAAAAATTACTTTTCAAAACCAACTTTTATAGACAGTGCCATCAGCTACTTAGATATAGGGTTTTAGAGGTATTCGTTATCCTGAACACTGCCTAATCCCAAAGAACTTGCAATGGTGAGTCCTTCCTCTCACTTTCTCCTGTGATCCTTTAGATTTAGATGAGGAACTTATTTCAAATATAAAAGGAAAATACTGATGTCCTTCCCTGATCTGCATCAATATGATGATGCAGAAACAATGTAAAAAATAACCAGAACTGTACATTTATTATAACCCATATATTATTAAAACCATAATTGTATATTATACCAAACAAATATATTTTTTTATTCTATATACATGGGTTTAATGATTTTCCCCCTAAATAATATGCAAAAATAATAGTAACAGAAACACATTCCATTCTGAACTTCTTAAGGCTCCTAACAATAGCACAATACAGGAGACTGAGGACATTTCAATTGTCTTCTGCCAAAGAGAAATAATATACAGAAGTGTTTATTTGTTTCCTGAAATAAATTTCTATATTATTTATCCATGATTCCTCCAAAATGCAGAAGTCATAATGCATTAGGAATATGATTATTACTTTTCAGAAACACATTTACATTTTGACGTTTACTTTCAAAATACAGATCTTTTTTAGAAGCTCATTCCAAATAGCATCACTAATGTTAAAATATATTTGACACTTTCAAAATATAAACATAACTAAAACACAGACTTAAAAGCAAAATGGATCTTTATTCCCTACTTAGAATGAATATTTGCTACAATTAATACTTTACATTCTGAGGACAGAACATCACTCAAGCTGCACAGTCAAAAAGATACATAAATATATATTTTTTTTTTAAAAATGAAATATAAAAATATAACTAAAACCTCAGCACTATATAGCTCCTTATTTACCTGTCCCTGAATGAAACGTATGGAGCAGAAACTGAAGAAACCCAGCAAACATAGCAGCATCAGCAACAGAATGGTTAAAGCACAACTGGCATCTAGCACGTTGACGAATTCCAGCCTGCAACTGTAGCAAAACCGTAATGCAAGCAAAAATCCACTTCAGTGGGAAGGAGGCGATGTAAAAGAAGTCATAAGGTCCTTGCGTCCTGATTCTAAGCCAAATTATTCTGCAGTGTCAAACATTCGACACCACTGACACCAAACAGGGCGAACGAGAGTTCTTGTCATCAAAACAAATCTCTGCAGTGTAGTGCAAGCATCGATTACTGCATTAGTTCATACACGGCTGCTGCAATGACAAGGAGTTTCAGTCTCTAGGAGTTAATGATTTTAGGAATCCAGAATTAACAATCCTCAGGAAACAAGACAGGGGAAAAAAGGCTCCTTCCTATCTGGACAGAACAGGAAAGAAGTTTCTTAGTGCTTTAAAGCCAACAGTAGTCACAAGCTCAGGTACCTAAGTAATCAATACCACTGCTGCAGTTATTATTTATATTCAGCAGTGGTGCGCTAAGCAAGTTTAATGAACTGCATTGACGAAGACACTGTGCAAAGCAAATGTGGCTCTTTTAATTTATGTAAAACATCCCAAGATGTAGATTTACTTCTAGCATACTGAAAACACAATTGCCCTTGAAAAAAAACTACCATTTTTTACAAATTAATAGGACAATTTCATTATTTTTGAATACAATGGATGTGTGCAGGGAAACATAATTTTATAGAAGAAAAATATATTCCAAATAAAAAAGTTGGAAATAACATTTTGTATTCCAAATTACATATTCAAGGTAAAAGAGAAAAGCAGAACCCATATTCCAACATATTTGGGATAGCCAGATGGTTAGAAAATTACAGCTAATAGAATTTGCTAAAGTATTTAATCTAATTTAATCATATCCAAACCATACAACAATAAAACTGTTTCTTTGTCAGAGAGTCTTACTCTGTACAAACAGATGTTTCTTTGCAGCATATCTAGATACTGCAGGACTTCCAAAATACAATGCAGGACATCCAAAGTAAAAGACCTCTGCTGTTTAGAAACTAAAAAGCAAGCAAGCAAAGCAAACAAACGGAAGCTTAGAAAGGATAATATATAAATAATTAAGCTAATGAGAGCGTACAGCTCTTTCATATTTAACAACATATAGACCTATTAGTAATAATGAAAATACTCTTAATCAAGTTGTTCCCCTGTAACTCTGGATCAAATCCAAGGTACTGAACACTGTCTTTCACACACTGTCCTGCATGTCAGTCATCAGCAAAAGCTAAACAGAGATCCCTGACTACTGCTGACACTCAGTGTCCCCCGTAGCACTGTATTAGCAGGAAGACAACACAAATGTCTAATTCTGCTTTTTTCATGGACATGTCCGTGTTAGGAGATAATTTTTTGGAGGTGGACAATGTCCAGGCTTTATATATTTAAAGAGACAGTGATCATCTGCTACTGACCAGGGAACGTAGATCCAGCTTTGTCCTTAAGCCGGAAACATTTCCTGCAAAAGCAACAAAAGACAGAGTATGCCAAAAGCCTAATGCTTTCACAGCTCATCCACTGATCCTTCTGCATTACTCCTTGAAGGAAGACCTCTTTTTTTATCAGGGCAGGCATTTAGAGCTTTGCTTCACTTTCAGAACGTTCTATACCTGGATCCTGAATGTTCACCTCACCTTACATCACACACTAAACAAGGCATGGGATTTTGCCACAATGTAACTCAATAGATGAAAAATTCTTACAACCTCAGAATTTGTAAATGAGACTGAACTATATGAGCTTGTTTTCTGCCTTATTTAAAGTGTTCCTGTCATTCCCATGGCAGGTATGTGTCTGTGAAAAAATAATGAACCATTTTCCCAAATGCATTTAAAAAGGTTGTTTGTGACCCATGGTGTTGTTCAGGCTCTCACTGTCTCCCATTCCTCTACATGCCAACCCCTCTCTGCTCCTCCAGCCTCTAGCAGGCAGTCCTCAATGCCCCTTTTACCCACTGCCATTCTCAGCCACAAGATCCACCCAAGCTCTAAGTAGCCCAGCCTAACAGCTCCAGATTGTAGAGGTGTCTGCAAGTATTCACTGAAAAGCAAGGGAAGAGAGGAGCAACAGAAGAGTGTTTTGAGGTCAGAAAGAGCATTTTGCAGAAACAGACAGTGCCACCAACTCCAGTGTTCATTGCACATCCCTAAAGGTGGATTTCATTCCACCCAGCCCCAGCCACATGGAGCCTTTCTGGTTCTCCCAAAGGTTCATCTGACAGCTTGAGAAACAAGTCCTAAGAGTTAGCTTATTTACCTTTACATCCATTAACAGTATCAAAGCAGTAGGAAACTAACTGGAAATCTGGATACCATCTCATTGTCCTAGTAAAAATACATCATTAAGTTATAGCACACTTTCAATCTTTGCTTTGGATAGCTCTGCCTTTGTAATCTCAGGAGGTTTTACCCTTGCAAATTATTTTATTGCCACTATCTTCTGAGACACACTACACTATGCATCTGATACTTATATCTTGACTATCATGTTTTAGCTCTTCATAATCTCCCTGCTAATAGTTGTTCTAGATCATAATCCATGCATGATACTCCTCCATTTATAAAACTTTCTAAGATCATTAGAAAAGTAGGGCATTGAACAATCTCACACAACTCTACCATTATTCAAGTTTTAAGAGAACAAATTCAAAGCATTAAGCATACTATTCAGCTTTATACCTGGGTGAAAATGGAACTTTCCTCTAAACCAAAAGTTTTACAACACTTTTTTGGAAAGAAGAAAGCCAAAGAATGATCCCAAGCTTAATTCAGAAGCACAGAAAGAGCAACCTAATGAAAGAAACACCTATTATTTAAGTTGGAATTTAATTTAGGAAACAAGAGAAACAACAAAAAAAGATCCATGTTAAAATCTCCAGATCTCAAAGCCAAGTTATAATGGGAAAGATATTCTAATACAAATGCAGGAGTCTTAGATACAATATTAGGTATTTAATTTGACATTTTGTTCTGTAGCCCTGTCTGATCTGCTTCAAAAGGTCCTGACTATTGAGGGAGATTAACAGTGACTTGACAAAGCCAAATCCCACACCCCTCCAAGGAAAGCAAGGAAAAAGGACCTGGAAAACTACGTACTGGGAGGGTTATGGAGCAAATCCTTCTGGAATGCAGTCCTGAGCTCATGAAGGCTGATGGCATGACTGGGAACCATCAGCATAGCTTTACCAAGAGCAAATCATGCCTGACCAATATGGTTTCTCGATGTGCAGGCAAGGAGAGAGTAGCAGATGTTGTTTAATGTAACTAAAAATAAAATAAGCAACAAAGCAGAAATTAGGCTGTTGCATGAACGGAGGAACATGCTGGAGCTAATAAGTTTGATCTTCTATTTAGTTTATTAATTACTAAGGGCTAAATTAATGTAGTGCTGCCGTTACTCCACAACTTTCAATTCAAACCTCAATCTGAGCCAATCAATCCAAAGTGAAAGTGAAGTAACTTGTCATCTGCCTGAATAAAACAATGTAAACACACACTGGGAGGAAGCTGTGGTATGCCTCCCACTGGCATCCCAGAATGGCTTCATCATACTGTTTCTAAAGGTCCTTTAGGGGAGTTTTACAGAACAACACTCATCATTTTGCAGCAGACTGGAAGACTACTAGAAGACTACTAGCAGACAGAAGAGCATTTCTGCACAAACAAATGACAGGAATCTCTTCAAGCACACAGGTCTCCAAGAGCCCGTAAAGGAACACCCCTCTATTTATTGCTTCTGTACCCAGCATTCCAAGATCCACTGCCAATTTTTTAGTACTGTGCTGCCACCAATATTCTATTTCTCTTTCCTCCACCCCAACACACTTGATTGTTTTTGACCCCTCTGAGGAAAGTAATCATAACAGTGAAAACAGAAAGTAGACTGCTCACACTAGAAAATTTGTGTTGTGCCTTCAATTCCATGCATACAGTGGCTGAGATCTTTGCTATCCAACCTTCATGATCCAGGAATTTTGCAATGTGTTTATGTTAGTTATGTCATCTAATAAAAAAAGTCAGCATCTCCTCAGATAGACTGTTTTGACAGCTGACTTGACTGTGGATAATCTACTGACATCAAGACAGAACATCAGTGCATCAGTGTAAATCTGACAGTGCAGCCACTGTCACATCTACAGATGACTTTTGGACTTGCTCCGACATTACAGGATGATGAATTCACCTCTTTACATAAAGAGATTTTGTGGAGTATTTCTCTTTGTGACAAGGGCAGTATGTAACATTAACATACAATACCTGCAATACCTTACAAAGATCTGCTGGATAGCATTTTTTAGAGCCAAAGGTGATCTTAACCAAACTGTAATTCAAGAAGCAATTTGCTCAGCTATTCAATTGCTAACCAAAGCCAGATATTTTCAGTTAAATGGTGACCAATATGTAGGCACCGACTTTCCAATTTACTGATTGATGGTATCAAAATATTCTTTTTGTTCCCAGCTTCAACTATTATTTCTAGGTGTTGTGTCACCGTCTCCATAAAGACAGATTTCTCCCAACTTTCATGACCCACAGCATGGTGGATGTGGAAGACCCATATTCAAAGACCCTTCCCTGCCTGTTGCAGGGTAAGCTGTATGAAATGGTTGTGTGTCATCATTTCCTTTGATAGCCATAGTCTGGTACAGGCTTGTATTCACAGAACTAAATTCCTACAATCAATTCAGTGTTACTGTCTGTAGGAAGAGACTGCAGGCATCTAACCTGCCAAAAGAGAAGCCAACCAAAAAGTATCATCTTGAAACCTGGACTACAGCAAAAACAGGAGAATCAACCTACAGTGATAACATCATTACAGCTTATTTAATTCAGACACATGACCTTACCATTATTCCTTGAAACAACTTTTTTTTTTCCCTTCAAAAAGTCTCCACTCCCATTACACAATATAAACCAAAAAACAATGCATGGTCTGAACTAATTCCTGTATAGGCTGTGATTGAAAGGTTATACAGACAAGGGTGATAGACATCTCTGTGTCACTATTTTATTCTGTTTCTCTATTTCAGGACACATTTGACAACTTAATTCACACTCTTTGCTTTTCTTTTCCTTACTGTCTAAGTTTGTGAGGACATGGTTTAATTTCCGAATCCTTTTACAGTTCAGATTCTCCTAGACCCTTTAATTCTAAAAATGTCAGATTTAAAAGTAGAAATTAAAGCAGCACTACTATACATAATAACCTCTTAAAAAAAGAGTCTCTATTTAAGTAGTATTTTTTATTACTTTAAAATGTTATATACCTTCCAAACAAACTAACAAAAAATACTAAAGCCACACTTCTAAGTGCAGGGTTCAATGGTGACCATATTGTTTAAATGTTGTTAGAAAATTCTTTCCTAATCCTTATAATAATTTTCTAGGGCAAAGTAAGATTAGGTCCACAATAGCACAGATAGCTGATGGTATAATGGCAACATGCCTAATCTATATTTGTTGTTGTAGGGTTTTTTTTTAAGGGAACTGATGCTGATAGGTTAGAATTTTAAAGGATACATTTGAAGAGCAGTCAAAATGTAAATGGTAAATTTATTTAAAAGAAAAACTCCGTTTACTGGCAGGAAATTAATACCTTCCTAAATGTCTCCTTTCGGTGGCTTTTAGGAATACTCATTCCCTAAGACTTTCTGAGCAGTGAGATTCAAAACTTGGTAACAGGAACAGATTAACTAATTTGTTTTATGACTGACTTCAGAGCAACTTTTCTGTGGAATTTATTTCTAAGCATTCAGTTCAATTCCCGTTCACAGGGGGCTGTTTTGCCCTCTCCCAGACAGTCTCTGCTTAACAACGACAACTCCAGTACTGGCAAATCCATAATGTCTGTCTATGGGAAATAACTGAACCTACCTGGGTACACTGATAAGGTTCAGTGTGTTACATAACACTCCAGAAATTTTTAAGAATCTACATCTATCGACCTCTATTTAAACTGGTATTTGTAAGTTCCTTTGTGAAGTCCAATTTTATCTGTAAATGCAACTCATTTTTATACTATATTTTAAGTAAAATCTGAGCTGGTAGAGAATACCAAATTACCTGGCATAGCATGTATTTGCATGTAAACTTCTGTGGTAGACCTCCAAAGCACAATAGGCAGGAACTGGCATTCTGTCTCTGGGTGAGTCCCCAGAACTTTGGGGAGCTGAAAAAAAAATGGTTGTTCACTAGCCCTCAGCTCATGGCACTGATTAGTATTCACTGCCAATCAGAAGTTTTTGCTTATGCCCACAATTCAGCTGAGAGCCGTACTGAACAAACTGCACACGAGTTAGAGCGAGTCAGCAGGGGAGCACTGCTTTGCACAGCATGAGCTTCCTGCTCTACAAAGCTATGTGTCACTCCTACCCAAAACCGACAGGAGAACAATGCCAGGATCTGCAATGCCCACCTGAGATGTGGGAGCAGGGCTGAGGCACTCCAAGGACTGCATCCAGCTGCTTCAGAATGACATTTCTTCTCGTGACACCTGCTGATAATCTCTAATGCAGAACATTCTGACTTTCAAAGACTTGACAAAGGCAAAGAATAAAACAAAAATCTGCAGGATTTTATATTCACACATAGCTCCATTTAGTGCCTCAATAAGACTCTGGATGATGCCCTGTAACTACGCATCATGATCCCTGACGTATTTAACTGCAACAGAGGCACTGGAGTGCACATGTGCCTTCTAATAGCACACATGCATTCTATTTCATATAAACACCTCTATATCACAAGCATGTATGCCCTCCAAAAAAACTCTTGTCTTAGTAATGTTCTGAAACTACAATCAAACAAAGACTATGAAAACATTCATATACATTAATGTCTATTTTCTTTCTGCTCCTGAATCGACTTTACTGCAGCACTCCCAAAGCAGACAATATGCTCTCATTAAATAGGCATTTCTTAAGCATTAGGTCACAGAAAAAAAAATAAGTTGGAAGGAAAAGTACTTTGGGTAAGTAAGAAGAAAATATGCAACTTCACCAGAAGTATAAGTAAGATTGCTTAAGCCCAGAGTCATCTGTAAATGTTTAAGTCTAAACTTCACACAATTTTGAAAACTCAGACAAGAGTTTTAACCTTTCCCTTGTTATGTTTTGTTTGGTTGGGTGTTTTTCAATGAGGATAGGATTCAATTAAGTCAATGAATGACTGCTCCCATAGAGTAAGTGAAATTGTCAGTGTAATTTCCATATCCAGAATACATCCAATACATCATCTGCAACACTAAAGCTACAGGACATTGTAAATCTGCCTGTGGAAAAAAATGCACATGGAGGTAAGATCCTAAAAAGTTTCTTAAAATTACTGGTTTAAGCAGCAAAGTGTGCCTGCATTTCTAGATTCTCTCTGTGCCGAGAAACTGTCTTTCAGAGAGGCCAAATGAGATTTGACTGCTCCATCTAGTGGCTTGTTAAGCGGAACATATGGCTTTATGGGTTAAAAAGGGACAAGTGTGGAATTTTCTTTGAGCAACACAGCAAAACAAACTCTTAGCACTTAGATATTTTAATAGCATAATATATAAATGTAAAAATATTCACCTACTTTCCTGAACCTAACTTTAAACTTTAATTTATTCTCTTTTATATTTCTAGATTATTCCTATTTATTAGCTGATTTATGCTATTTAGTTAATTAACTTTATTTAGACCAACAAAGTTTTAGAAATTTTTCTTTTAAATTTACAGTAAGTTACAGTTATATTTGAGTTCACATTTCCAGTGAAAACACATCTTAGGTTTTCAATAAAATGAAATTTTCACTAGAATGAAATTAATAACAAGAAAAATAATAAACATATACACTGACTCTTAACTATTAGAAGTAAATTTAAAAGTTCATGTCTGATTCAGAAAGTGATTTCTACTCTGTGAATGACAATTCCTAAGCAAAGCTAGAGCACCACTGAGTTTTAGTGGGACAAAGAAGTATCTGCCCTAAAGTCTAAGTGTATTTCATGGCTATTCTAAAAAATACTGAAACTTGGATCCTTTGGAAAACTAATATAATAACATGACTAAGTTGTTTTAAACAGAACACTTTTTCCAACAATAATTTTGAGAATAACTAATTAGAACTGAAGCTCATATTGCAAAGGAAAGAATTACCAAATTGTGGACTTGGTTAGAAAAACTATAAATTTTTTTAAATTCTTTAAAAACTTTAAATTATAGTAATGTATATTACTAAATAATAAAACACATGCAAAGTAAAATCAGAGAAATATGTGATGTTCTGCATTTCCACTTGCTACATGTCTGAAAACATTTTGTCTTGAATTACACATATGAATGAAAGGTAGCCAAGGAATATAAAATAGAAGGTGAGAAACTGTTAACATGGGCAGATAGTGGTAGGAAAAGGAGGAATAGTTTTCAAGTAAAAGAGAAAGAATTTCGATTAGATACTACCTTACTCAGAGGGTAGTGAGGCATTGGAACAGGTTGCCCAGAGAAATTATGGATGCTTCATCCCTGGAAGTGTTCAAGGTCAGGTTGAATAGGGCTTTGAGTAACCTGTTCTAGTGGGAGATGTCCCAGCCTATGTCAGGGAGATTGAAATTAGGTGATCTTTAAGGTCCCTTCCAACCCAAGCCATTCTACAATTCTATGAATATAACCATTCTGCTTATTCCTTTACCACACACAATTCCCACAGCTAACATCATGGATATATTAAGTTAGGACCCTACATGCATTAAAAACCTCCATTCTTAAATTCTCTTTAGATCTGCATTTAAAATTGCAAAATAATCCCACGGTAGATATGGCCCAAGTGAACCATACAACATTCATTTCTCAACTTGCTCAATGGACCAAGTTAGACTTGGTCTAATTTGCATGTAAGGTACAGCAAAGCCACGGGTCACAAAGTAAAGAATGCTGATATTTGTTTTTCTAAAACAGAAAAGGTCATGTTTACAGACAGGAAGCAAATGTGAAAAGAAATTATTCTAAGTAAAATGTTTTATTTGAAATTCCTTCAGGGCTTGAAAGAAGACACAATAACATATTTAATACTGAAGGTCTAAAACAATACTGCTGTAGGCTGTAGTATTTACTGCATAGCATCACAGTACTTCAAAGACCTACACTCTTACAAAATACTTTGTTTAACAATTAGAAAGTTACTCATAAATAATTTTTGCAGTCAGCCAAGGGTATGATAAATGGAAGAAAAAGGTACTGAGTAATAATATGTCCATGCATTTAATAAGCATATATTTTATTACCATCAAGGTAAGTTGGAGTCATGTACTGAAATCTCACAAGATTAGGTAATATACAAACATAAAAAGAAACTCTGGACTCCACTGAACTTGCAAAATAAATGCAAGGTAAGAAAAAAGCAGAGAAACAAATAAGGAACAGTGTCTACACTTACAGCAGTGTATTAAACAGTGTCAAATGGATTATCATTCATACTGTGTCCTTAAATAATCCCTGGAACAGTTGTGCCCTGGTTCAGCTGGTACTTTCTGTTTACTGCTAGGCAGGAAACAGGCCAAGAATAAACCCCAACAGACAGCTTCCATGCAGTCCCTCTCTTGAGGAATGTAAGAGCTTCATCGTATGGAAATGTGCCATGTTTCATTACTTGGCCAAAAATGTCAAAGAATGGCTCTTAAACTTACTAGTACAGTAAATATCACCCCTGAGACCGTATGAGATGGGTATATTTGAAACCGTAACACATGTGCTTGGCATCACAGGGGAAATGGAGATAAGAATCAGCTTCAGAGGTTCCAAAGTGTAGGTGGGGAGTTCCTAATTTTGAGGTTTATAAGTTGTACAGATGGAGAAAGAAGAATCGAAGAAACCGTAAGAGAAATGCAAAAACAATGAGCAAATGTGGGAAAATAGTTTTCAGAGGGACATTCAGAATGGACAGGAACATAATGAAATTACACACATTTAGTCAAAGGAAACACAGACATCTCATAATCATTACTTTCTCTCTGACACAATCATGTTTTTCCTAGAGATCATTTATAAGCATACTGATTTTGGAGAACTAAATAGGCCAGTCTATCTACTCAAAGTTGTGATTAAAGGAAGAAACTGGAATGGTTCCTTTGTTACAGTCATTAAGTGCATTTTTGTAAGCAAAATAATATATCAAAAAATATGGTATGCAAAAAATATATGCATATAAAAAATGCTGACTAGAAGGAGCAGAAGAAAGACTCATCCTCTGGCTATAACACCATACCATGTTTCAGACTAGCTGAGTTTTAACTCCAGTTCACTGCATAGCTGTAGTTTGAAAAGTGCTCAGCAGCTAAAATTAGGGCAAGTTTTTCAAAAGCTTTTTCAGCTCCCTCTTAGGCCCTTACAAAGTGCTCCATGACTAAGAGCTCCCACTGCTTGTCTCTCGCACCTGTTACCTCCAATTGTTTCCACATGGAAAAAAACTGACTGCTGAATGCTTTTGAGAATCAATCTTTCATGAAGAAACCTAGAGAAGTTCTGGCTTTTTCTGCAGGTCCAGACACCTGAAATTAAAGGTACTCTGGTTGTTAAGCATTAAGTCTTTTTAAAGATACGACTCCAGTCTGTCCATGCTTTAGTATCTACCCTTTTATAATGCAAATAATCATTTTACTACTGGAAAAAATACTATTAGGAATAATTTCTTGATATTTCATTAATTAAATGTGCAGAACAAAGGTAAGTGATGAGGAACAAGCAATTAATAAAACCATGAACATGTGAAAAATCAAGCCACACAGAAGACAGAGCATGTTAATAGTAATGAAAGGCCTTGCCAACTGCAACAGATGTAAGAAAGAAATCAAGATTTAACACTTTGTGACATCCTCTCAGTAAGTCAAAAACCAGATTGCTATTAGATAAATTTGTACTGGAAATGGCTATCAAATGTCACTTAAAGGGTAACAAAAAAGGATATGATACAGATAGGAATACTGTAGATTTAGCCCAACATGTTCCCAACTTGGCTCAGAGCCTTTCATAGGAAAAACAGCAGTATTTTTAACATAGAGCAAGGTCAGTGCAGGGTATGAAGAAACTGATTTTTATTTTCCAGAATCCTCCATTTCAATTGAGTAAGAAATTATGATTACAATTATCCTTAACTTTGCTTATCTGTCCTCAGAGTTAACATGCTTTCATGCAGCAAGCTTCAACCTCCCTGACAGTAACTAAACCCTCCAAGGGAAGAGCACTCACTCAACCTCTTCCTCTCCAGCTTCTTCTTTCTGTTTGCCTTTTTTTTCCCCTCTTTCTTTTCTAGGCTATTCAACCCCAATCCACCCCACCTTTCCTTATATATCATATTTTATAGACCTTGGTGAAACCTTGCTGTTTTCCACAAATTCCCTACAGCATGTTCACAGCCTTCTTAAGGTAAAAAAGAAAAAGGGTTTCATTAGGATGTTAAAGGAAAATTCAGCCACATGTCTTCCATGACATCCTCATTTATATGGTTACATATCTCACTGAAGTGCTGGATATCTTGGCAACACTATAACCTTTTTCCTTGCCTGTGTTTGGCTTATCTCATTTACAAATTCATGCATTTTAAATAATTTCATACACGCAAAACAGATTTCTTAATGCCCAACACTAATTTAACAAGCCCCACACTAATTTAACAAGCTCCATAAGCACTGTAAATAATTTCAGCTTCTCAAAAGCACTCAATACTGATAGCATTGATTAATGTTAGCTCTGACCAAAATTCTGAAACTACAGCCATTTTAGCTTATATTTTCATTAAAATATGAATCAGATGTAGATCTAAATTACTGCACAAGGACCACAAGATAAATTGGAACTAATTTCTAAGAACCAACAAGTTTCCTAGCAAGAGTATTTTATTTTACATTAAGTTGAAGCTCAGCCACACTTTTAAACAAATTCAGCTCCAGTTTTAAAACGCCATGCCAACTCCATGCAAACAGATGTTAAAATATCCTAGCAGATGTTGCAGTAGAACTTGACTTGCCTACACTCCAGATTGAAAATACCTTAGCGAAAAAGTTTAACTAAAAAAACATTTAAACCCAGCCTCGTCTTCTCTATAGCCTTTTCCTGATGTTTTCCTTTGGTCCCTTTGTAGACACTATTGCATGTGTGTGGTTTGTCTGACCCCACAAGCTACCTTCTTTGCCAACAATGCTTACAGAACTTGGAATGAATCACCAGGGCAAAGATTTCATATATGCTTTCCTTCCCCTGGCAGCACCCCTAAGCACAAGCATCCAAAGTGACACCAGGAACAATAGAAGAAGACGGAGAAAGGGACCAGATCCTCTCCTCCTGGAGCTGAGCCAGCACGGACATATTTGTTTGTGAACCTCTACTCCTGACCTCCCTGTCCTCTCCTCCTGCTCACAACCTCCTTGCCTCACACGTGGGCATAAACCTAGAAAACAGAAAGTTGCCTGCCCATAACATTTTCTAACCAGAAGTTAACGTCATCAGAATGAAATGAAATGAAATTGGGTCGCCCTGTTCCTCACAGTACCGTGCGAAACACACTATGAATGAAACAATCACACCTTCAGTGAAAGAAACCAGAAAGTCATCTCAGGAGGTCGTTTTTCAAATAAATCCATTAGCAAGTATATAAGAGTGAGTTTTACTTAGCTTTTCAACATTTTGCAGACAGTATGTGAGTGTTAGAAATATTTTCAAACCTAAACAGTGTGAACAAAATACACATTTAGGCAAATACAAACAATAAGTATGCAATATGTAAAACCATTAGAACATCTATTTACATAAAAGTACAGGAGGAGCTTTCAGTACCTCTTCACATTGCTCCAATTTCCAACATTATTTTATCTTTTAGTTTCAAAGACTTCATGACAGAACTCTAGAACATGTCTTGTATCTATCATGGGATAAAATAATTTTTGTACAAAGTCATCTGGGCACATATCTACTAGTTTTACACAGATTCTTCATTTTCAACTTTAACAACTTTTCACAAACTTACTCCAAATACAATTTGCTTTCTTCACTGGATGGCAGTAGGCAGAAGGTGTTCTCAGTTTTAAAATGAGGTCTGGATTTCGTTTTTACTAGTATGGTTTATGTTATCCTAGTATGTCTTTGAAGCAAGCACGAATGTAATTTATGCCTTCTATAAGGACTCCTTTTGCTTTGCCAGGACTTCACTGCAAACTCAGTCCACCTATTGTTCAGCTATTACAGATTTCAGAATGAGGGGTCCTACAGCCTCAATTAATAATAGAAGAAAATTATTATCAGCAATCAGTAGTAGTGTCTTGTAAAGGGTGCAATTTTTTTTAAAAAGAGATTTGACATGATTTACTCCAACATGGAAACAACTTGACATAAATATCTTTGGGTCCTCCACCAAAGAAGTGAAATCCTGGTGGATTGCAAAAGAGATTTATTTTTGGAGAGAAAGTATCTTCAAGTGCTTGTAAACCCTTTGTTTTTAATAATTTTGAATAAATACATATTAAATGGTTAGAGGAAATAACAGGGAATGTACTAGCTAGAGTTGCTTGCTTTTTTTTAAGGCTTCTTATGCTCAGAAGACAGGGTAATGCAATACCAAACTGTTTCTAAGAAATGAAAATGTTTAAAAGTAACATTTGCACAGTATCTACTTTATAGGATGTTTTTGGCTACTGATGTTCAATACAGTCTTAACTGTTTTATCTATGCCTTATATTTCTATCGATCGGATATCATTTTCTTTTAAACACCTTTGTAACCTTTTGTTCATACTACCTTCCATTTTATTTTTTCAAGATAGAACTGAAAATAGTACACCTTTATCACCTAGTTGAGGACTGCTTTATATTGGCACTCACCAAATGCAAACATTACTTTTAAGATCTTAGGGGTTTTTGTTGGGGCCATTCAAAGTTGAGAAAAATTTATTTCCTATAATCCTACCTTTCTAGCTTCATCTATATTTCTTTGGCATCAGGTTTCTGACAGAGCTGATATTTAGATAAGAGAGGACGGATTCCAGGTCCTCCTGGGCTTATAAACTAGAGCATTAAAACTGAAGAAATGGGAGGTGAAATTCTGTTTGTAACAATGCTGCTAAATTGTAAAGAATGGTGTTATGACCATGGTTACAATAGAAGCATTTTTTTATTATTTAATTTTTTTTTAACACTACATCTTTTTATTGTAGCGTATTTTCTTTTAGAATATTGGAGAAATTCTGAAGTATTTCCTCAGGTGATAAAATTCCTTGCCTTTCCATCTATTCTTAGGAAATACTTGCATATTAGCTCAAGTACTGCTGAAAATGTAATTGTAAATATAACTGGATACTTTACAATCAAAAATGCTTCTGCTTTCTCATTTGTATTCACATCTCCTAGCTCCTTTTTATGTACTATATCCCCCACACTTCCAAAGGCTTTCCACTTACAATCCTTGTCATGGGAAAAGTCATATTGAAAATGAGGCAAAAAAATTAACAACTACATCCCACAGCTATTAAGCTAAAAAATATACGTCTGTAATTAATGCATTTAATGCATTGCATACCTCCTTATATATATATTTATATATACACATATATTTATAATCTGATCAATAACACAGTGCTAGCTTACTGACACTTAGATGTAAGTTCTCAAGGAATGCTCGACAATGCTAATTAAGTATTGAATTGGCAGTGGTCAGACAGGTCCCTAACACTCCTATTAATAATTTTTATTCAAATAAAGTGAGGTAGCACTCTGATGCAATACAAACTAAGGTCTCCACTGTCTAAGGGGGAGCTGAAATATATTTGAGAATTAACCAAAAACTTGATTCAGTTATTGAAAACTTAAGCCTTTAGCAACATTTAAAATCCCGGCAGCAACTACTGAAAGGTTTAATTTACAAAGGATCATTATAAAACAAACTATATCAACATATTGATACCAGTGTCGTTCATGCTGGACTTGACTTTCACAACAACAACCTTGCAATTTAAAATGATAACCTACACTGAATATAGGAAATCTTTTCTGCTTCATAAACAACCTCAAATTGATAAACATAATGAAAGCAAAAGATAAAGATAGAAAATAAATGTTATACTACAGACTGTTACTACCAACTGAGGGAGTCATGGAAAATTTCACAAATCCAAATGTCAACATAAAACATTGTCACAAAATAAGAAAAGAGATCTGTTCTCTTAGAAAGACAGAATAGTTGAGACTGGAAGGGTCCTCTGTAGGTCCCTAGTTCAAACCTCCCTCCTCAAAAGATTACACAGGGACTTCTTCATTTGGGTTTCAAGCATCCCTGCAACATCTCTGTGTGATACATTGCACTAATTGACCAAACTCCCAGTCACAAAAAGGGAGAGTTTTTTTATGTTTTAGTGTAATCTGGAATAAGTTCAGGGCATGATCATCATCCCTCCTTAAAAATGAGCAGAAAAGCAAGCTTCCATATTTTAAATGGAATGTTTAGAAAGTTAAAACATACTATTCAGATGGGATAGGAGAGAAATGTTGTCTCTCTTATTTGTATACCTGGAATTTTAGGGGATGCTAGGAGACCACAACATCAGATAAAGACAGACAGACAGGTCAGCATATATGAATTAAAGACATGTCAGGAAAGTGCCAGGAGCTAAAAGGCAAGGCAGACAAAGCCTTTGGCATTTTCAGTATGAATACGAAGAGAAAACTTCCAAGTTACAAACACAAGTAATTAAACTAGAGAGCTAAAAGCTATTTCCAAAGACACAAAGAGCTTTCAGCTCACTGTAGTGCCACTTAAAGACAATGCAGGGTTATAAGACAGTTGCTAAATTCTATCATAGTCTTTTCTGACAATGCTTATTCACCGTTCATGAATTTGATTCCCTTCTTCAGTCAGAAGAAAGGCTTTGTTTAAAAGCACACAGTGTACTACAACTTATTCCTTATTGCTGAGTGCTACCATCAACAGAGCAAGACAAACTGAAATAAACATACTTGTTAGCTTGGAAGAACATTCATCTAGACAACTTTGTTAATTCTCATTTCTTTCCTACATAACACTCCTCTTGTCCCATATCTTGTCCTTATTAACAATGAACTCTGGCAGATTTGTGATATTTTAATGAACATAGTAAAATTTATATTTCTTAAAACCGAGGTGTCGGTAAGATTAGATGCTTTACAATGGTCTTTCTGCCTCTGCCTCTTACAGAACTCACTCTTCATTTCAACTAATCCATAGAAAACTATTCTACATACAGACAAAAGAATGAAGCAATGACCAAAGAAGTATAGATATCACTGAGAAAGTAAACTGGAACCCTAAATTCTGTCAGTTCTATGTGAAAGAGAGATGAGAATGAAAAAGAAACTCATCAGCTGATGCTATCTGTTACCACCTCATCTAAGAATGTAGAAGGAAACATTGTAAAGCAAATGTATCAGGTATAAGACACTTCTCGGTTGGGAAAAAGAAAGGCAAGGGGAAATAGAAAGGTATACGATTACAAAAGAGGCAAAAGAGAAAGAAAAATACAGAATTTTTTTTTTTTTCCCCAAACCATGGCCATGTGCATAATATACAGAAAAGTCCTTACCTTTTTCACTGACACTTTCACTTTCTATCTCCACATCTTCACAGCTAGTATATTCTGGTGTTGATGCCCCTTCTTCCTCTGAGCTACTAACTGACATCTGCCTTTTCTTTCCGCCTCTTTTTGCTCTATGAGGCTTTGGAGGGGATGGCCGCACTGATTCCGACTGGTCAGAGCTAAGGGAATCATTCCTTAGCATGGTCTCCATTTTCTCCCGCTTTGCTTTTCGCATGAGAATAGCAGAGCTAGGATCAAGGCGGCTCTGTTTTATAAAGGAATCGTGGTTCTTGTATTCTACGTGTTCTATAGGAACTGGACTATGCCTGGGAGTTGGTGGGCTATGATTAGTTAATTGTTTAGAAACAGAAATTCTTACATCACCTGTTCTGTCTATAGAGTACGACCTCTGAGTTTCCACAAGGGATTTTCTGTCCTGAGTTCCCTGTAATTGTGAGCGTTTTCCTAATTTATTCTCAGGTACCTCCGCTTCCTCCATTTCTGTGTGTGGCAAAGCTACATCACTGTGTCTTCTCTCGTGTCGTGCTTTAGAAACTTTCGCATGCATGCGCATCTGCTGTTCCTCAGGATGCGGTTTTACAGGGTATCTTGCCAGATTGGGGTCACTCCTGTAACGGGTTTGATATTCATCTTCCTTCCTTTGTTTTTCATCATCAGGCACTTTGCCTTCCTCAAGTTTCTCTGGCAAGTCTGAGTAGTCCTGTGACTTGCCTTTCTCCAGCCTTCTGCCTTCATGCCGCTCTTTGCGCTCCCTGTCGTCTGTTGGTCCTTCTTTTTGAAGTGAGGATTTTGGCACACGCTTACGCTCACTCTTTAAACCTTTGCCATTCTGGTCTGAAACCAATACTGCCTTCTTCCTACAATGAAAAGGAGTACAGTAATATGAAGGATTGACCGGAAAATAGAAATACTTGCATACACAGTTATGGAAAATAGATTATAAAGCAAGATAAGCTAAAGCAAAACAGAAAAGTACAGTATCCATTAGCATGATCTAAACCAATTAATCCTTCCATCTTACTTTTATTTTCTAATAGCAAACAAAAACATAAATTATGTATGGTCCAATTAATGACTAAAATAGAAATAATTACATGGAAAAATACAAATAAAGAGAATTTACCCTTGTAAGTAGGAATACTCAAAGTTGTCTCTGCAGTAACTGCAGCACTATGTCAAAGTGCTGGAGTATATTCTCCATTTTTCAGGCAGGAGTTATGAGAGTTACAGACTAACCACACAATATGAGTGACCTGACAGTACAGATATAAATACCACTAAATGGAGTATCCACCAAATATTACAGAAAAAAGCACTATGGATATAAAAAGTGCAAAAGATAATATAAATAGAAACAATATTTGACCTACTTTACTAGGTCACTCTAAAAAGAAGTGCCTATGTTACAAGCATACAAAGAAAATAAAATTGATTATTTGAGATAAATTAATAGCACTCCTTTCTCTAATAACAAAAGAGGATTAAAATTTTATTTCTCTATACAAAGTACAAAACAATGAATAATGAAGTTGCACAAAATTTTTTTCTCTCTTCTTTCATATCTGTTCTGGGAAAATAAGCAAGCCAAAGAATTGTAAGATCCCCTTATGCTGGATATTTTTATTTCTCTCATCATTCCAGTTGCCCTTTTGTTTACCACTTCACATATGAATCCATTGATTTTGAAGAAGGATGAACACAGCTATAAAGGATATTTGAGATCAACTCACACCAGGACAAAGTCGCTAGGATTTGTTTTGTGGCACTGAATCTTCCCTTCCGCAATTAATATGTCTTTGGATTACATATTAAAGCTCATCACAGAGATCCTCACAGAAGCATATAACAGAACAAAGTTGGACATCATCCATATTAAACTCACATCTCTTTTTCCCATCTCCTGTTCCTCCTGAGTTTTTGGCAATAAATGAGACCTTATCTTACCATAAATAGGTATTTTATAGGACTTCATTTGGAACACTCAATGACAAGTAGAGAACACTACTTTTTGTATAATTAAGATAACCATCTTACTTTTGGAAGCAAAGCAGGAATAGAAAGCATTTTGCTTCCCTACAACTGCTCTGGGAGCCTTCCCAGTGTCACGGGGGAAAAAATCAACTGAATTATGGGAGGGCACCCTGTGTTTGTTTACATCATATGTATACATAACACTAACCTGAATTTTGATACAGTTAAACCCAGAGAGATCTCACCCAGAGACAGATCTCATCTCAACAGTTAATTACTAGCCACTGCTCATCATCCATTTTCAGCTCCAACAGCTATGAAATCTTCTACAGCAGACTCATTTTGTTGCCACAGGCTCCCTCCTAAACTGCTCTGCCATCTGCCAGTCAGCAACCAAAAGAACAGCAATGGCTTCATTACATTAGTCTCTCTTGATTTGCTACTCCTCAATCCATTCATCACTGTGAATTCAGCTCAGGAATTACCTCATTTAACCATTTATAATAGTTTGCTTCTAGTTGGCTTTATTCTTGCATACAAACTGGTACCATTCTTGCATACAAGATGGTACCACTGCTGTTCTTTATGAATGTTAACTTTGCAGGTGTAAATGAGCTATTTTAATTGTATTATTTTTAATAATAAAACTGGAACTATAATTGATAAAAAGATGACACATGAGGATAACTGACAGAACTCCACAGATCTTGGGTTTTGATTGTTTGGGTGGGGATTTTTTGGGGGAGTGCTGGCTTTAAAAATTCGAGTAAAGTTAAAGGCTTGTTCTTTGTTTAATAACTTTAAAATACCTGCCAAATTTAAGATTTATAAGTAACCTACAATTCTATATTAGAAGTGTACACTCAAATGCATTGAAGTAAATGGGAATATCCCTAAAATATTTTTTCACATCATTTCTGTTGCACAGAACAAATCAGATAATGTATTTGCTAGCAAAAATTTATTCTTCCCTGGTTACTAAATCAACTTACTCTCTGTTTTTGCACAGTTCTAAACACACACAAGGTGCAGCTGAACTAGAATTTATAATTTTGAGGCTCTACCAAGACAGAAAGCATTACCTCTCTTTTGGAGGTTCACTTCTAGATCTTGATGAAGCTTGCTTTTGGTCCGGGCCCATAGCTGGCTGGGATACTTCTGCTCCTTTCCTACGGTCAGAGTGTACAGTGGAAGAAGAGATTTCCTGTGATGAGGCAGCTGCTGTACTTAAGGGAGTCTGTGATCTCGATCGCTCTTGAAGTCTTGCTTTCTTTTCCCTCGGTGCATCCGATCTTCCACCAGTCGCTGTATCACTCAGTGTTCCGTCCTGGCTGGGTGAAGGCTGTGGTCCACTTCCAAAAAACCATGCTCCAGATTTCGTTAGGATTTCTTGTTGCTTTCGACATAAATTGCATACCCACATAACCTAGTTGAAGACAACAAGAAGAGTCAGCGCAACTACCTCTCAACCCTGAAATGCATGCTCACTATCACAGAGCAGGTACGATCTCTCACTCTCTGAACTAGTGACGCTGGTGCTCATGACAGGACCCAGAACATGCTTCTCCAAGCACTGACTGCACTGGCTAGAGCCAAGCATCCTACAGGCACATGCTATGCAAGCTTCTCCAAAATGTGTTGTCAATATACATCAGTCCTACCTGTAACAATTGGTCCCTCAGCCCAGCCCTAGCTCTCTTCTAAACAGACACCGACAACATGACCAATGCTTGCTGCTGGTGTTGATGCAACTTGGGGGGTGGGATGAGCTGTTTTCATTGGTGTTAATCACTGTCAGGACAGACAAGCCTACCGGACTGTAAACAGGGCTTGGACCTCAGTTAGTACTGAGTCCTGCCCAGCTAACTCAACTTCCGTTGCCACAGAAAACCGACACAGTATTTTCTTTTAATTAAATTTTCTCACATAACATAACTCAACATTATCCTTAAAAAAAAACCAAATCATGTATTGTGCATGGTTTTAGCTACATCTATAGAAACTACTTACCAGAGGTGTAAAGTAAGGCCTAAAGAAATCTGCTAATAGCAACTAAATACACCAATGAAATGAATACAGAAGTCCCATAGTTTGTACTACTTGGAAATTACCATTTACCATCTCTTTAAGTTACAGCCGTAAATAACATATAAACAAACATGTCCCTGGAAATCACAGCTAAGCTGTGTACATAGACAGTTGTGCTTAGGATTTTTTTTTTTTAATTCCTTATACGCAAATAAACAGGATCATATACATGAAACAAAAACTCTACATTTCAAGTCTATATACATAAGACAGTCTAATGTACAGGATCAACTCACCAGAGAAAAATAAAAAAGTTAATCAAGCCTCTAAAGTGTGTGAAAATTTAAGAAAAAATTGAGACAAAGACAAAACAAGTTTTGAGGCAGAACAAAAAAGGCAAAATGAATGAAGAATACACAAGAGAGAGGATTTTTGCCAGAAATAAAAACAGAAATACGAGGAAACAAAGCTGATCAATAATAAGGAAAATCGTAATGAAAATCTTTAAATTTCATATGGAAAGAATAAAAGAATGGGTGAAATTGTAATGAAGGTAAGAAGGATACTACAAGTTAGAAGGCAAAATATGCTTAAATTATTTTGTGTAAACACAGGAATGATGCAACATTCACAAAATGATACAACAGATGAAAATTAAAAAGAAGAGAAAAAAAACACTTCATGGAAGAAACTGCAACAGGACAAACATCTGGTACCAAGCTCTCTTATTCTCTGGCCTGGGGAGAAAGTGCATGGCTTACAAGGCCATGAAAACTTTAGGCATTTTACATATTAAAAATAATTGAGATTTATTTAAAACACACCAGAATAGACTATTTGTTTAGATTTGAAAACTACATCAGAACTTCCAAATGCATGTCTGCACTGTTTGACCAAACCATTCAGAAAAGACATCCAACTCTGGATTCAACTCTGGATCCGGGTTGCACCTTTATCAAAAGATGACTGCTATATTTCTTCTATTTAAGAAGGATAATAATGTACTTAGTAATAACTTAATTAGAAAAACCCCAACCTTAATCAAAAGCTACATATATTATGATAAAAACAGATAGCCCTGAATAGGATAATAGGAATGGTAATTTTGACAAAAATAAATGCTAGTCCTTCAATCGGAAAAAAATCATTTGATTCCAAAATATCTAATTTCCTCCATCTAGTACACCTCATGAACCAGAGATTCAGTTTATCAGACTATCTGTTCTAAATAGAATAGACTTTTAGTCTATCTGATTATTATTACAGGTATTAAAACAAACCACCAAAACTAAAAGGAAAAAAAACCCACATTTTAGAATGCCTTTATAGAATCTGATACAGTTGTTCTTATCAGACAGCAAGAGTGTGCATGCACATGTATTTGTGTATAAAATCTATGTCAATGCTATAAACTAAGGCCAGTAACAAAAAATGCCATTACCTGTATTTTATCATTTTCCAAGAAAAGTTGAAAGTAGTATTAATAAAAAAAATTAATCAACTAGAGTTTGTTTAAAGGAAGGATAAGGAATACTAAAGTAAAACTTAAATGTTCTAATAAATTACACATGTGTGTATGTATGTAAGCCCATTTAAATGCGTAAAGATGGTAACATACTTCATTTACAATTTATCTCTGATAATATAAAATACGTATAAAGTATGTAATAAAATTCAATAAGTTACTGTTAATTTACATAATCAGCTTTGATACTGTAATTACTTTTATGCAAAACATTACGAGGTGCAAACAAATCGAAATAGCAAATGCACAAATAGACACTGAAAAATACAGAATACTGACAGAAGAAATACTAGACATTTAAAAGCAAAACCATTTGCTTACACTGAGCTTTAAACTCTGCAGTTTGGACACCATACAAACCAATCACCATAGATTACACATGTAAGAAATCTCCATTATACTCACATAGAAGCTACACTACCATCCCTGCTTAGGAATCTCTTCAGGAATTAACAAATGCTACGGTTGCCTTGAGATATATTCGGTCCAAAAGGAAAAATAAAAAGCTTTTCTTTAAGAGGAAAAAAAAATCAAAACTTGAGGTGACAGAAGAGTTTCAGTGACAAAACTGTATATTGAAAAACATTTTTAGAGAAGTACGTGGAGCAAGCAATTTAGCGGCATGCAGGAATTATATCCTGATTGAGTATACTGGGATGTGGTCCAAACTAATCTAAACTAAAGCAGGTCTGTGTAATAACTTATCTTAACAATCCACAGATGTTAGGCAACCAAACAAATGCCCTGATGAAGGATTACAGTTCTCTAATGTGGCTTCTAGACCTCCGCGAGATGCATCAGTAAAATGAAGAGCATTAGACTATTTTATTCTGGCCTGTCACTTCAAAAATAGTTTCTGTTTACTCTCCTCTGGACAGTGAGCTCTGATGCAGTACTACAGTAAGTCATTGAAGACACCCAGCGTCTGGTTTTTGTTGTTGGATTGTTTCTGTTTTATTGCATCCTTGTGTATGTCAATGCAATTCCACACACAAAGCTATTAAAGAGAACCAGTAAAGTGTTCTTCATTCAAAGGATTCAGACACATAGCTCTGGAAAAATGTGCACTTTCATAGCATAGCAAAAGGTTCTGGGCTTTAATGCTACTTAAAAACAAAACAAAACAAAACAAAACAAAATTAAAAAAAAAAAATAAACCGAAAGAGACACACACAGGACTCAGCAGAGGTGGGTGGGTCAGTGGTTCCCACGGAAGATTCACGTGAAAACTTTACAGGCTGCGTGAAACATGCTGGAAGGATCCCATGCTTGCCTTCATGTGAAATACAAAGTATTTCATTCACAGAAAAAATATTCCCCAAACTTACTCTTACAGGTACTGATGAATGTGATCCACAATGAGGAGGAACAGTATTCCTGTACTAACACAACATGAAATTCCAACTTGAAAGAGCCCATAGTAAATAATATATACAACTATACACACAGAAAAAGAGCATTTTTAATTACAAAATAAGAACAATTCTTCATAATTACATATTTTGAACTTGCATTATAGAATGCAAATAAAAAGGCTTTTTTTTTTTCAAATTTGGAAACTTCCAAACATGCACTGGAAGGCTAAAGCCACATTGTGGGGGGCACAAAAATTATACCAAATTTGTATGACACATGCCAGGCAAAACTCAAACTGAGGTCAGAGCAAGTTCCCTAAGTACTTCACCCAAGCCCGGATTCTGAGGAGGCTCCCTAAGGAGCACACTCCTTTACACTTCACTTGTTTAGAAACCCTCAGTTAGGCTGACTCCCACACATCCTGCTCTGTCTCTGTGTGGTAAATTAGGGAACAAGTGTGCTAATAGAACAGGCCACAGGCTACTCTTTACTGAACCTTCATGCTATCTTAATTATTCTGAAGGGTGTACACACAACATTTTTTCAGGTTCTTGGTTTTGTTAATGTTCCTCCTATGCAATTTCAGGAGACACTAGTTATCTCAGACAGATCTAATTAGGCAGACCCTCTTCTCTGCCTGAGGCACCATTAGCTTCAGCAGAGCTCTGCCACCACCCTACAAGTCTTGAAAGTCAGAGGGAAGAAATGTTAACAATTTGCTCTTACAAAACTATTCATTCACAAAATTAGGTTAGATTATGTATCACTTAATGTTTCTGAGACAACACAAAACCATGCAGCAAACCATGAAATTAGTATACAGCATTGCATTTATCTCTTTTGCTATATCAAAATGACTTCTGTAGTAAAATCCTAGCTAAAGTGCCATGAACTGCTTCACTCCATTAAAATATAAATAAATGAAGCTGGAATTCTACTTGAATACTTAATAAGTAAAAAATTCTGCCTTTCTAATGAAAGTGTGCTTGTGAATCCAAGCTTTCATTAAATATATTTTTCAAACTTGTACAGACAGCTGAGTTCATCCAATAGCTCCTGCTCAGCAAAAGGGAAGGTCTTCTTACCAGCTCCCTCCTCTCTTGCCCTTCTTTCTTCCTATCAGGTTTTGTCCTTTCTCTTTCTCCCAGGTTCCCCATGCCACTCACTCCCTTGTATCCTATTCCTTGACTGTCAGGTTCTCCCAGGAGCCACTTGTATTTAAAAACATCTTAGAAATTAATCTGCATTTTTTAAACTGGTTTCATTTTTTGTCACATCAATTTTTCTCATGGAGGGTATGATGAGTAGTGAAATCATGCAGCCAGAAACAGAGGCAAATGGGGATAGGGGGATGTTTTGCCTACAGCACTGTCTCACTGTCTCCTGCTAAATTACATCTTGTAATGACACCAATACGAGCACACTAGACTTTCACAGAAACACTTTTGAGCACTGAAACCAAATGACACAAAATAAACTGCATCTATGCTAGGATCTCTACTCTACTTCAAGGCAAGGTGGCTGCGTACAAATTGCTTCTGGTTGCACCACAGAACAACCCAACTCCCAAACTAGAGGAAAAAAAGATAAGAAAGTGCCAAGGGCAAAAGACAAAGACTGTGTTGAGAAGCTTTGTGTCACTTTGCATAAATACTCTAGAATCTGGGAATAGTCCCAAATTAAGTTTAATTTGTTAGTAAAGGAGTAAGCTAGGAGTCTATGTTCTCATCTAGATTTTCCTCTAGACTGAAGGCTTCAAAAGGACCATGCAATTCTCAGCCATCCACCCCTCCAAGCAGGGAGAGGACCACTTTTCCCACGATGATATTCATCAGACATACAGGGCTCAGCCACTTTAGGACTGTGACATTAAAGTCATTTTAGCTCTCTGTTCTTCCATTATTGTGCACAGCAGATTTTCTTCAAAACTGAGGTTATAAGCTTGATATTTTTATTCTAGTTTGCCAAGAAAAGAAGGATTTTGCCGAAAGCTGATTGGGTTCTTCCCCTTTTTCTCTCCAAACCCCACAATAATGTTTTAATCCACTAGAAAAATGCAATAAAATTTTGCACAGGCATGAAAGCTTTCAAGTGATTATATTCTTAAAAGTTACATGAAACAAGCAGTTGTATAAAAGCCCTATAAATATTTAATTAGTGCAATTTTTTTTGGCATCACAGAATTGACATAGCAATTCAACCACAAGACACACTCATAGGAGATGAGGCTGCACTGCTCACAGAACTACAAGTCACCTTAAAGCCTGTGGTGCCATTTACGAGTTTGACTGAGAGCTTCCAGGAGGGATGTTTAAGTCTGCCTTTACCAGAATTTTCCTCTTGCACTAGAGACTGCATTTCCCAGTCTTTTTCTGCTTGCCTTCCACACCTACCTGAGATGTTATCTTTTCAAATGAGATTCTATGTGTACAAATAAGGACGTGAGTAAGGTGTTTACATTTTCTCTGTCTACAAAGAAATTACCATAGTCATGGCAGGTATTTCAGTTTCCAGACAAAGAAAATCCACTCGCTTTCAAGTAGAAATAGCAAAATAAAATTAAATCCTATGTCTAACGATAGGCTAGTGTCATTTGCAATAATTCAGCATATCCCATCTTGCTGCCACATGCCACTTTTGGAAGGTATAAGCCTATTGTAAGAGTTAGGTTACATCTGCCAGCCATATGTATGTGTCTTATGTACCATAGGGCATCAAAAATCACATCACATGTCTACTTTTAGGTAACTGAGCAGACAGGTCACACATTGATCCTAGTCTTACTCCCAGCCCCAGTTTCTAAACTACAAACTGCCAATGGAAGGAGGTGGAAAAGATAAGGTGGAGCAATGTTTGAAGGAGTTAACATCAAAAGGATTTTTTATGCTAGTTTTGTTTACATTGCTGTTAGCAACAGTGTTACTAGTCATATTAAGATAAAAATAAAACAAAAAACAACTGACTTTCTTCGCATGGCCTTCTGCCAAAATCTCTCAGCTACAGTTGCCAAACTTTCAGAAAGCTGCCAACAACTTCCACAAAAATTAAACACTATCTAGAATAATCCTGCAGCAAACTGAGCGGTGGAAGTGAAATGCTCAGGCAACTATAAAGTAATAATACAAAATATCCTCCCTAAAACAGCACACAGACACAATCAGAACATACTTCTTCAAGAATACCTTTGGAGTTCAAGGAAGAAAGCAAAATAACTAGTGGTGAAGGAAGGAGTTTTGTTTAAAAATTCACACCAGCATATTTAAATACAGTAATTTGAAATATTCTTCCCTGCAAGTTCTTTTCTGAATGTGCGACACAAATAACTTAACTAATGCGCATCACTAAAATATAATACAAGAATTTCACTGTCTTAGCTGTGATCTTCTAAAGCAGGACTATAGCTTTGGTCTCCCTCTCTTCTCATAGATCAGTTCATTTGTCAACTTTATTTCTCTTGTTTGAATTTCCTTCAGTTTCTTCTGATTTATTAACCATGAATTGCTAGCCTCATTTTCCCACTTCCTGTAACATCAGTCTCTGTTTCTCACAGACCATTAAGCTACCTTAGAAATCATTATCTCATAGATAATTTTTGTCTATTCTTTTAGCCTTTAAAAAAAACTAAAAAGTTTTCTATAACTATTTTAACATTTGGCTGTCTTGATGAGCCACAGAAGCATCAACTGTACTCCTGTTAATGACTTCATGGTTTCCACAGTTACAGATATACATGGAACACAGATTTATTTTTTTTTAAATTGCAGAAATCTTACAAAATAAGGTAAATGGCAAAGAACAGTTGTATAGTCAGGACTGACAAAATTTTAGTTGTCATTAGAAAAACAGAGAACTCACCAGAAGCTTCCCACTCCATTTATTCACTTACATATTTACAAACTGCACTAAAAATATACAAATGATCCAAACAAGAGCTTCTTTAATAGTGGATGAGTATGTACATAATTTCTGTGGGAACTTGCACTATAGCACCATTATTTATTTTTTCATACTCTTCTTTTATATATTTTTAATATAAATTACGTCAAAACAGATGCAGTGGAGAGGCAAGAGAGATTTCTTGGGGAGTATAGACTGGAAAATAATTTAAAACAAAAGAAAAGTCAAAACCATAACAGTTAAAACTCCTTTGTTGTAAAATAAAATAAAATAAAAAATATCATGGAAAGAAAATTAAGTGAGCCAACTGCTGAAGGTCACAGGGGAGTTGACAGGCATGAACTAATTCCGATTCTGTATTCTCAAACAAACACACAGACAAAATATTAAAAATATTGTTATGAACTCTCCATATTTGGAGACATTTAAAACACAAGAGTATACAGCCCTGGCAATCTGATCTATCTGGGCTTGTTTTAAGCAAGGAGTTGGACTAGATGATCTCCAGAGGCCCTTTCAAACATCAGCCTCTCTCTGATTCTCTACGGAATAAAGCACTATGTTAAGTAATTTATTGCTAGAAGGTCTGTCTGGTTTTGTCTCACTATCTATACAGGTGTCTGCCCTAAAGCAAACAGTACTTAAAAGCTGAAAAGTTCTGAGGGGAGAGGCACTGTACTCACACAAGGGACTATGGAAAATATGGAATATGGAATATGGAAAGCCCACAGCATACTGACCCATTTTCTTCCCAGAGTATAGACCATAATGCATGAACGTAGCTATGGACACAGCTACTTCCTCAGCTATCCAAGAGCTTAAGATTACTTCCACCAAAAGCTGTTGGAGTGACTGAGTGCTTGAAAGCTTTCAATATGAGTTAGTGAGAACCAAGTTGTCTTATATTTATAGTATACATATATATATAGTATATATAGCTGGTGTCCCCTCTAGTTTTCAGATACTGTCTGCCTAAAACATATATTTGAGGTTCCCAGCCTGTAAAATGCATGTCACTGTTGAGTTAACCAGAGGAACATACTGGCCTTCACGGACACCAGGAGTATGGGGTCACTGGGAGATCCGTTCTGGGCACCTGTGTCTGCAGAGGTGATTCAAGGAAAGAAAAGAAAAATGGACACAGGAAACAAGCAAAGCTTACAGAGATTGCCTGGATCCATAGGAAGGGACAGTGGAGCTGAGACTAACAGAGCACTGTGCAGACAACGAGGCAAAAATCCAAGGGCTGCTAGGAGGAGGAGGAGGATTATCCCTGGCTGCATAAATTGGGACAGAAGGCAGAGAATAGCTGGCAGTTCAGGATTATTCCTAGTGGGAATGAGCTGAATATACAGCAGAGTGACAAAGGATTTTTATGGATGAATCTTTAGGACAAAGATTTTTATGGATGACGTAACAAGGGAATGTATGGGAGCATCTGCAAGCAAGTTCAGATCTTTCAGTTCAAACAAATGCCTGTTTGGAGCAGAAAAAGCATTATTTTGGACATATTTCAGAATGATCTCATTGCAGTGATCTCTGCTGTGAAGCTTCGCAAAGGTCTTTTCAGACCACTTGGATTGATCATCTTTCCACTTGCTGATAATCATGCTTTATGACAGCTCTGCTTACACAGAATTTCCCTCTGTTCCCCACCAAGTCCTGTGCTGGGAAGCTCAGGTTTCTGAGTTTTGCTTAGAGCTCCCACGCCCCCAACTCCCTGCAAAGCCTAGAATAAGGCTGCCAGGGCCTTGTAACCAGACTCTGAAATTAGTCATCTAATTTGTGAGTGATTCAGAGAGGGAGAGTGTGGCACCAAAGGTTTGCTTCCCCCTGTGCCTGTGCAGCTCCACACACAGCCCTGGCTCACCAAGGCTGTCTGGGACAGTCAGTGCCAGTGCCCTCCTGAGACTGAGAATCTTGATGTGAAATCGTCTCTGATTTGTTATAGATACTTTTTTGTATCACACAGAGATACAATTCTAAACACAATCCGGATGAACCCAGAAATGTAAGTTTAAATAAACAAAATCATTACAAACCTCTGCCACTTTCATCCTGAATGTTTTAACTTTCCTTAAGCAAACAAAAGCAACCACTCTCAGTTAAAGAGTCAAATTCACAAATGATTGCACATTATTTTCTTATTATTTAGTTTTCAGAATTAAAAAAAAAAAAAAATGCACACCATGGTGTAAATGCAGCTGGACCAGAACTTTTCATGCTTGAGGGATGTTAAGCATCATATGGTACCTACATAAATGAGTATTTTGTAACACTTTGTACGGCCCAGTAAGGGTTTTGACAAAGCACCAAGCAGGATTATGCCCTATACATGTTATTTACATTCACCACCTATCCCAGACTGACCCTTAAATTTGTAGCTTTCTTTACACAATTAGAAATACTTAAGCTTGATTTTTATGAATGTAAATGCATGCACGGTATGCTTGCATTTACAGAAGACAGATTCTTCCCACCTTTCTATCATCACAGCAAGTTCTTAAAAGTTTAAAACAGCTGCTTTGAAAAGAAACATACACTTTCTTTGTGCAACATTCTACCTTACACAGATCAGCAATCTGACTTCCTCTTCTGAAAAAGCTACCAGACTATCCTGAGGAGCCACAATATACCATAAGAGTTGGCTCAATATCTGATTTGCAGGATGTCACAGGGTTTTTGGCTTTTTTTTTTTTTCATTTCATCTTTGTTGAGCCTACCTTCTGAGGTGTCCATGGTCCTTTCTTTTAATTCTCCCACCTCTCGCTCCAGGTGCAGAGTCTGAGGCTAAGTTGATTAAGTCTGTGCTATCTGTGCTATCAAGCTCGAGCACAAAGGAATCTCAGTAAATCTGGGATGGAAGATTTGAGGAAGGGGAAGAGAGAATATCAGTGTTCTACAACAACTTGGAGTGGATAGTTAAGATATATTTAAAAAAAAAAAAACTGGGGAAAACAAGGTATTTTTGGTAAGAAAAAATGTGGATTTTTTAGGAAAGTAAAGACTACACAGGGACTGAGAAAGGGTAAACAACCGTGAGTTTGAATATGGAAGATTTAAAAGGTAAGGAAAATGAAAATGGGGCAGGAAAATGCAGTAGGAATTTTGAGCCAGTGTAAGAATATTACAAATTTTTTAACTAATCTAGACAGCACACACTTGACAGCCAATTCACAGACCATATCCAATATTAATATCAGATGTTTACTATTCTGAATTTGCAATACTATTGGCAGACCACACAGGGAAAGAGGGAAGTTTCAATTAGGTAAGATGATGGAAAGCAGTGCAGAACAATACAGTTCAGAAATTCAAACAGTAATGATATTTCACTATCTGATGAAGCTACTGTTACAAAAACAGATTCAGAAACTGAGATCAGAACTTTGCTAGATGAGGAGACAATCATTCTGATCTTCTGCACTTACCTGTATATTCACAGATATCTAATGAGGCTTTGTATTTCCTAAACAAATAAAAGGCTTATAGTGATGACTTAAGGCTATGTGGGGAAGAGGCAACAGTTAAAGGATATTCTGCCTCTTTCTTATCAGAAACAGAGGGTTGCATACTCCACAGTGGTACAAATATAGGGACCATGAGCCTGTATATATATACACTTGTGCTCACATGCTTGTTCAACAGAAGCAAGCAATGTTTTTCATCAGGCAACTGACTTTTATGTTGCAGGTTTATGTGTGTGTTGGGACCTAAAAGAAATTTAATGGCCAGCAAGACTGTGACCATCTTGTGAACTGAAAGGATCATTTTAACTTGTCTGATAAACGTTCTGTGCACAGTACTGTTCCTCTTAGTCTCTATTTGATCCCTGCATGTTCTCGTGAATCCATCTTTGAGCTTTTTTTAATTCAGGTTATGTAATACAGCTGGCAGAATGAACCTAGCCAAACAAATCAACCTCAGTTATCTAAATCCAAAACAAACATAATAGACAAATCAGACAATTCCACCTTTATCCAGAGCCACAGGGTTTTATGAGAGGCTTCCTAGAAGATTTTATGTCAGTAATATCTGCTATTTCTAGAATCTGAGTTTAATCTCTCCTCTGCATTTCTCTCTAGATTATAGTTAATTTTAACTCTGCACTGAAATCATGTCAGTAGACTATGTATTAATAAGGTTAGTACTGTTTTATTCTGGTTGTCTCTAAGTTTTAGGCGATTATACTAAAACCAGCAGTTTATCTCAGCTTAAATACGACTAGCTTATAAGAGGTCAGATTCTTCTGACTCTGTTGTCTTTAATAGCTTTCTCTTAACCACTTCAGTTCTTTAGACAGAAGAATACAGGGAAATTGGGAAGACCTGTGAGATAAGGTGGCCAAAAAGAACAAATGTCCAACAGGACATGGGCAAACAGGTAGAAAAGTCAAAGTAGGATGAAGAGAAAAGGTAGAGAGGCAACAACAAGTTGAGGATAAAATTTTAGAAAGGGAGAGTAGGGAGAAAGTAGGACTAATATTAGAAATTATGAGGAAACTAGTGTGCTGGAAAAGCAACAAAACTGGATTGTCTTCTTGTCACATACCAAAGTTTTGAATACAGACGACACAGAAAAATAGAACTTACTTCAGAAAAAGCTCTACTTCCTTTCCTTCTTTTTTTTTTCCAGTTTGTTTTTTTTCCCTCAGAAAAGAAAGCAGGTCTTTGGGGACTTGGAGGTTTCTTTCTCTTTCAAGAAAAATGCTTTTAGGCGAGCTTTATATCTCTTCAGGCATAATCAGCAGAAGACATTACCAAGCTTAAACACACACACCTGCACTACGACAAACCACCTAACAAATGAGCTCACCGGGACTCTTAGTACACATCAAAAAACAGTGGCAAATTGAATGTGAGACACTAAAGCTCTAAATGCAAACAGACCACATCCAGCAGCTTTTGCAATAACCACGTGGCATTGGAGTCTTATTTGCAAATCCTTCACTTTTTTTTTTCTTGCCTATTTTAAAGAAACAAACTATTCTGAAGTTTAACTTTGAACCACTAGCAGAGACCTTTATTTTTTTTGCCCTGTGATCAAAGTAGATTTTGGTAGCTGTATAAGAATTTGCTGCTTGCAGAGTATAACAGAACTGAAAAATTTAAGATCTGCTCTGATTGTCATGGTCTGCAAAAGTCAGACTATAGTACCACCTTTTCTGTATTATTTTAATGGCTTTCTTTCAAATTAAATCAAAGCAGAAATGACCCTTCAGTTTCCAAAACTACACATCCTCATATCTAAAACTACTCCTCCTTCTCTCTACTATATAGTGAGATTGAAGCATTTTTTTGAAAGAGTTGTTGAGACTATGCCATGTCACTTGGAGGACAAGCCAAAGGAACTTTCCTTTTTGTAACATTTATGGTATTTGCTATACTTAGCCATCCAAAAATGTTTATGATACAGAATCTAAGTTCTTTGCACTCATTTTAATAGAATAATATGTGAATTTAAACTGGAAAAGGAAATTACTGGGCATCTAAAGTCAGCCATCCAGAAAGCTATCAGATAAAGAAGGAAAAAAGATTTAGAAAGTACATACCTTTCAGCTATTCAGTACTATAAACTGCTAAGAAATAGTGTTAAAATATATGCTGGACAGGTTATATACTTAAAAGGACAGAAAAATTAAACCAAGTATAGAAGCAAGGAGGGAAAGGTGATTTTCTTAGCCCATAAAACATTGTGGTAGCTACATTTATAATATAGATACGGCAAAAAATAGAGTTCTTAGTTGACAATGAACAGCTCTAAAATAAAACACTAAAATGCAGATTGCTACCAAACAAACCAAAGTCCTTAACCAAGTGAAAGGGCACATAGCACCCTATGTGAGAAGTTTTCAGAAAACAACCGACATACAAGAAATATAAGGTGTTGTACATCTGGAAGCTCTTCTTGCCATAGTTTAGCAGAGTGGCTAAACTATAATTTAAAAGAGTGGCTTTTAAAAACAAATGTTAGAATTGTTAAAACCCAAATCTGATCCTTCTGAGACTAAAACAGGAAGACTCTCTTTTCAATGGATAACTTGGAAATTTAAGCAGGTTGTCTGGAGAAAACTCTACCTAACAGTATGCAACAGATGTTGAGATCCCAAAAACCTCTTCCAACAGTTACTTTTGAGAGTATAATATCTGTCTCATTACAAAAGGAGCATGGTTTCTGAGAAGCATATAATATGTTAGCATAAGACTGCCTGGTAAGTCTCTCTGGAACTTCTGTAGCTTGAAGCATTAGGCTTGCTCCTTGACCTGTGAGAAAGAACCTACATGGCTAACTGCACCTGTCTTTTGTATCCCAAATCTGTCAGCTAGCTTCTTTTCACAAAAAGAAGCAGTTTCTCCCAAGTCAACCAGATCAACTTTTGTTTTCTCCAGTCATCATCTTACCCTCAAGAAGGCTAAAACATTCTACCCTAGATTAAGGTTTTTAATTCCCTTAGCTGATTATTGATCTTTATGAAGCTGAATACTCAGCTGAACTTTATCTTTCTTATTATCTGAAGATTGTGTATGGCAAATTTTCAACAAGAGTCTATGACTGTCTCATTGCAAGGCCATAGAGGTAAAAAAAGATTTTCAGTCTTCATAGGTCTATGAATAATACTCAAGAAATGGAAAAGAATTTACCAACACTAATAAGAATATCCTAAATAAAATACTGAAAATTTAGCTAGGGGTTAGTACAATTTTCAGTAACACACAACATTTTCTTGTCCATGACTGCCTTTCATATGGGGGGAAGAAGCCAAACTGAACTCTCTGCAGCAGAATATATTCACAACTTTCCACAATATCACTGACTGCATAAGCCCAGATACCCTGTTTTAAGGAGTTCAATTCATGTAGGAGACAAAAGACTAAAAAAATTACCTGCTGGTGCATGAATTGTCAGGTTGCGTGTAGGGAAGAGAAGGCGTAGGTTTGCACAGAATATTCAGACAGACTGTGTAGAGTTTCATTTGAAATAAGACTAAATATAGGTTCCTAAATGTGTCTAAAGGCGAACACTGCTGCCTGATTTCCTACTGTAACTAACGAAAATCTGTTGTAGGATTTAATTGCCTCAACACTTGCATTCAGTTCTACCTGCAATGCCTTAACATTTCCAAAACGTGAGTGTGCAGCTGTAAGGTAGGACATGGATATTATCTGAGAGCCACCCTCACTGGGGTAGCGCCAGAAGCTACAGTGAAACTCTGCAGCACCTAATACATGACACTAGATGACTTAAGGCTCTATTTCACTAAACAGGAACAATGGTTGAGAAATATTCAGAGCAAATTCAGTCTAATTCAGGGCAAGCTGAAGCACTGATCTCTTCCAGTAAGTATAATGAAAGCATAAATCCAGCTCACATGTAATGTAGGGGTTCTCATCCGGAACTGATTCCTACTTAGTCCGACAGGTAAATGTATTGTCTTAATTTCTACAGAAATACTCTACAGAAGTGACCAAGAGGGCAGCTCCTCTAAAATGAACAATAGGCTCTACTAAAGACTCACTCGTTGATTAGGAAAACACAAGTTGTATAAAGGAAAGGAGGTATAAACTGCAACACAGGATATTAACAGATATGCAAGAGTGAAGTTATATCATTGATGAAAGCTTACGGGTAAAAATCTTCCTCCATTTAATCCTCTTGTTGCTTTTTCTGCTGCACTGCACTTATATGGGCAAGAACTTGTCTCTGTGGTCTCTTTACCCACCCACAAAGGCAGTGACATCAGTTCCTGAAATAGGCTAGAAAAGCAGGTTTCTTTACAGCTAAAAGGACTGATCCAAATAATCCTGAAGGGTAAAGCTGTCAGGCTGACAAAGGTCTTGAGGGCAGTTTGCTGGATGAACCTTTAACTGCTGTTTGTAGAAGCCATATGGCCAGAGAAGGAAAAATGAGAGAGTAAAATTAACTTTGCTGATGCATGCATAGGTATGAGCTTTAATCACTTACCACATTGCAGAGATACAAGTTATGCTAATATCCCAGCCACATACACACATTTCCTCCAGTCATGACAACACAAACATCATATGCATGCTCATCTATTTATAGAGTCCCAGCAACATCTGCTCAGCTCTACGATTAATCTGTACTTCTCAGTAATACCTTTAGAATGTAATATCCCAAATAATTTTCCCAAAACTCACCACTACAAAGGGTTTTGCTATAGGAGTCTGCTTTTTATGGACAAGTTAAATACAAATATAATAGATTATTGAGAAAATAATATTTCCTTCCAAATCTTCTGTAAACCTGTTACATGTAAGTTAATTTACAGGTGGAATTTTTGCTGGAACACTGAAACTGCACAGTGCATGATTAAACTTCAGCCTAAATAGGGTACAGCTTTTTGGAAATCTCAATCTGGACTAAAAAAATATTATTAGGTGTTATGTGCTCTATAAGGAAATGGAGATTACATTTTGTGCAGATCTTCACTTAAGCTCTTACCAGTCACTAAACAACTGACAATAGATACTTTACACCATTTTGTAGTCACAGTTTTGAGGAGAGATTTGATTTACCTCTACAGAAAGGCTGACCTGCAAATGGGTTCTTACACTAATGGAGTCAAAAAACCCTCACAAAGTATTACAGAAACTTTGTCTATAGATTTGCTTGCTTGACAAATACTGTTCTACACTCAAACTCACAGAGTATGCTTAATAAACTCATGTACCTCAGGTATTTGTATGACAAAGTATCCTAAGTCCTCACTGATTGCAGCACTGGAGAGCTACAGACAGAAGCATCCATCTGTTACGTAAAATTACAAAATGCCCCAGAATACAAAAGGTATGAAAACATGGATGCAAGTATCTTTTATCTAGGACATTGCATGGCTAAAAATACACTAAATTTTAATCCTGGATGAGGATTAAGGTTATTTATTATAAAAAGAGAAATAGCAAGAGAGCACAGATTACATCTAGTCCTCATAATTACTTTGTTCTCTTGAAATTTTTTCAACTACTTGTCAGTTTCTCATAATGTCTAATAGGTCATAAACCTTATTAAATCTCTCTTTGCAGTAAGATCTCTTTTAAGCTAAAATCTCTCTGTTTTTGGGGTGCCAAAATAGACCCAGAATCCAGTTTACCAAATTTAGTTCTATTGAGCATTTTTGTGTTATTTTGTCACTACTAAAACCAAACAATTGTGCCCCAGAAGAGTATATATATTATGAAAATTTTAAATATTAGAAGTCATATTTAGTCCAAAACCCTACAAATCACATTAAAAATCTCATCATGTAGAAGAATCTTACATGAATAAGGGCTACAATGACTCAAGCTGAAAGATACAAATTCCAAGAAATAAATAGATCAAGAAAAGAATTTGCCTTGTTAACAAGTGGTAACAATAAAATCAAAGCAATTCCTATAATGAATTAAAGGACTTGAAAAAGTACGATGTGGTGGAAAGTAAAGACAATTAAATGTGTATAACACACCAAAAGGATATAAGAACAGTTCCAAATAAGTACAGTGATCTCTCAGATGAAACTGCAGCGTATTTTATACACATTTTGCATGGATTTAAGGCTGAGTTTGCTTTTTAATGATAGTAACATTACTGGAAACATGTTGAAGTAATGAAGAACTGGGGCAGCCATAAACAGATTCCTGGGGTAACTATGCTTTGAAAATGATCATCTATACAAACCAATCTACACCAGTAGCCAAACACCTCTTCTCACAGAAAAATCTGGAAAAATATATAAACCTGAAATATTTACTCTATAATCCTTAAATATTTATAAGTATAAACTGTAGTATTTATGAGAATGTTAATAATGATTCAGCAATAAGAATTTGTTTATAATAATAAAAGGTTCCTGCTACAAGAGAAAATCCTCATTAAAGAAGAAATGTTCCCCTTAAAATTAGGATTTTAATTGTATGCATCACTATTATTGCAGCTATCTACAGAACTTTTTGATGGCACAATTGCAAGCAAAAGGGCATCAAATACTATTAATGTCTTTCCAATCTATCAGAATGAGTAAGTGATAAGATGCAGAAAGAAAATTTGATTTCATGCATACAAACATATCATTTTAGCAAATTTCTTAATTGATTGATTTTTTTCTCCTCATTTTGTAAAATTATATCCATATTTTGACTAGTCAGGAATGATCAGAATTGCACCTGATGTAAACTGTTTGGTTTTAGTTTTTGCCTTATACCAGATATGCATATGTTATCATATTAAATCCATAAGGTCATACTTGTTCATATTCAAAACTGTGTGCACTGAATAGACAAGGATTAAAATCTACTATAAAATCACAGTTTATAGGATCATCTTGATTATATTAGGTATATGAACACATCAAACAGAAACCAGGCCCTTCTCATGACTTCTTAATATTGTGTTGCACCGCTAGTATTTTCTTTCATTATTATCCTCTTTCCTCTTAAGGTGCACTACACATGAAAAGTTCTCTGATTTTAATTGTTATAACTTGTTTCATTTGTTCATCTTTTCAATATGTATCGGCAGTCGAAAATAATTAACTGAAACTATCTTCCTTTACACAAGACCCTGATCCCACTTCTTAACTTACAGGTATTTCTACATTTTTGCATTTTCTGAAACCAGAATTATTTCTCAATTCCCTAATATCATCTTTTCCTTGAAGTTTCAAATTTTAATGAATCAACAGATGTAAGACCCCAGTCAACAATGCTTACTACTCACTAAGGTAAAAGAAGGATAAAAGGGCTAACATTTGCTGACACATAAGCATTTGCAAGTTTAAAAAACCAAGCAGCTATTAATATTATTTTAACCACAGGATGAGGAACCAAAAATTCTTAAGGGACAGTATGCAAAAACAGAAGTGTATGCTATTGCATGACACTTCTTAAAATTAATATTTAAGAATACTCTTTATTACTATGAAATAACACACACCTGAGGAATACCATCAGTCTGGGAAAAAGTTTCTCTTATTCAACTGAAAACACCTTGTAAAACAGACATTGAAAACTGCTCCTGCTCCTCAGGTTATACCACCAACTGAATTGGACCAGACAGAATACTGTTAAAATGACAAATATACTGCAATGAAAGCAATTAAAAGCTTAATCAGGTAGCTTTGTTTTTTTCTTTCTCTCTGAACATTAAGCTGAAAAAATCATCGTACTTGTTGGTGGCCCTTTCTAAAGGATTCTGTGAAATTCTAAATTTCATTTGTCCAAACAGAATTATTCCCTAGAAGAACTTAAGGAGATTTTGTATAAGCTTATAATGTGTGTAGTTACAATAAGCAAAAAGTAACAAAAATGACATGAATTATCCTTGACTCTTTCATTATTTGCCATGCAAGTCAAAAGACACAAAGATATGCCAAACTGTAAGGAGCAAGTTCCTTTAGGTAGCCCTACTTGAAAAAGGGAGTTTAGATCAGATGATCTCCAGAGTCTCCCTCCAGCCTCAACTATTCTGGGATTCTGTGACTGCTATGGCATAACATCCCTTTTTGTCAACATAAATGGGTGCATAAATAATAATTCCTCAGTTGATTCCTGAGTTGAATCATTTACATATTTCAAAGGTAAAAAAAGTGGTTTTTAAAAGCTTTATTCTGCCCTGTACTTCCTGTATTAGACTACGCAGTAGGATGCATATATATGGTATGCACGTATATTCACTTAGCAAAAAGCCTGTACAATATATGCTCATACATACATATACTATATTTACATACATGGCATTAGGCAAGAGAAGGTGCAATAAAGCTTCTCCTAAAAAGTCCAATAGACCTTTGTTTTTGCAATTGAAGAAATTATTACAGTCATAGGTATTGCTGACATTTTCTTAATTAAAAAAAGAAACCAATTCAAATTAATTCCCATATTCTCGAATCTGTTAAATTGAAACAAAGGTACTGAAAATACAAGACTAAAAGTAGGATAACATAGCAAGTAGTAACACTGCGGGGGATTACAAGTTTGGGGTTTTTTTTGTTTGTAATGTATTATACTTCACAAAGTTTCAGATTTTTTTATGTATGGTCTCCACAGACCACTGTTACCCAGTTTGCAAGCCAACAGTAAGAACAGACATGAAGGATTTATCACAGGTTAAGAAAGAAGGTTGCAGTAGCAGTAAATTTTCTTGGTCACCAACTGTAGAACTGCATGACAAGTCGCAGTTTGGCAGTTTGGCAAACAGGTAAACTAAACCTGGGTAAACCAAAGAGCTTAACCAAGTGGTTACTGATTTACTGATGATTTAAAGCTATAGTGGAATAAAGGTGTCTAGTAACTCTTCTACAGTTCAATCGTTAAATGAAGAAGCTCTCATCTGGTTAACTTCAGAGCATTAGCATCACATGCCTGCCTTTTTTTGTGAATAAGAAGTAACCAATCAATTTTGTTAGATGGAAAATAACAAAAAAAAATGTTAAAGGCAAACGTTTCTTCAGAAAACTTACTATAGAGCAAGCTAATTTAGGGATTTGCTTAAAAAAATCTATACACTCACACTTGTTTGAAAGTGAACTAGCTTCCCAAAAAGCAGAATAAAGCGTTCTACATCTAACATGAAATAGAATGACTCAGTTTCTTGTTGCTTTGTTTTGTTTTGTTTTGTTTTGGTTTGGTTTGGTTTGGTTTGGTTTGGTTTGGTTTGGTTTGGTTTGGTTTTTTTGCTGGAAGCAGGAGTTCTAGGTAGGGATTATTGAAAAGTAGTTCTTCTTTCCTGATGCATATAAACTCCATATCTTTTAGGAAGCAAATTATGTTGAATGTTACAGAGTGAGAGAGAGAATTTATCTACTATCAATTTGAAATTTGATATGCAACTTTACGTCTTTCTGTTGGATTATTCTTTTTCTTGTTCTACAGCTGTGTTGGTCAGAATGTACATAAATTAGCCTTTTAACAGATAATTTGACCTAACAGTTCTGCAAAAGGGATGTAAAAATGATCTTGCCAATCCAGACATTTTGTTCTGACAATATTACCAACTTCTGTTGCAGCATTAGTACACAGCTGAATTGCAGGGCATATGTACTCAAGTTGGTAAGGTTTAAATTAGCAAGCCATTATGTAAGCAAATTTTAAGCATAATTTAAAGGAACTAAATGACAAACACCCTGTAAAAACAACTGACATCCAAGTAGGGAAATGTTTCCAAGTTGTCTTTCTTTTCAAGTATAAATCACTGACATTATACTAAAATGAAAACAATTTCAGTGAATGCCAGATTAGAAATGTGACTTTCTTCAGCACTGATTATCGACATTATTTTCTGCAATCACATATTATGAAGTTCGGTGAAATCAATTCCCATATATTTATAATGTATTTTACATCCTCATTTCCTACCAGTTTTCTTCCACATATGTAAACAGAAAAATTAGTAGAAAACTGCTCTATTCTGCACAGCTAAGGTATCTGGAAAACACACAAGAAAATGGTGACAAAATCTTCTTCATCATTTGCTCCCAATTCTTTTCACTTTAAATTTGATCTAAAATTGTAACCCTAATGAAAACTAGTAGAATAGTAGACTGATTTCTATGGATAAATATATGGCTTCCTCTGGAACACAGACCTTCCACTAATTCTTTCAATGTCATACAACTTTCACTTAGCACAATACAACCACAGCACCTCACAAGATATTTAAATTTTGATTAAAAAAAAAAATTTGCTCATTCAAGACCATTTTTGTAGCCTAAAATGCATCTCCATTTCTATAAACAGAAAGAAAAATTGCTGTACAACTTCATGTATCAGGTATTTACAAAGGAAATACATCTTTTTTCATGACCTAGCCAAATACTGGGATAAAGTTTTACAGGAATGATGCAAGGGAAGAAGTTGTATTTTCAGGTGTTTTTTTGCTCTACAAGGCTGTGGTACTGCTGGAGGGAAGAACAGTGGCAGCCAGGCCAGCAGGAAGACTGAGGCAGGGCTCTGCCCGCACCTTGCCAAACCACGGAGAAGCACCCGCTGGACATTTTCCTGACTCGTCCACTGCCCTAACAACCACAGCATTCCACATCACACAGGAGAGTGAATGGAACTGAGAGAAGAAACTTAAACGCATTACCATTTTGGCAATTCAAATGCTGGTATATGGAACATAACTAAAACACATACAGAGTGAAAGTGTAGACAATTTACAAGGAACTAAAACCGCCTAGAACACTGTGCCAAATTAGAAGCAAGTGGCCACTCCTGCCAGCTTTTTCGTAAGCAACTACCTGACTTCCTTCTGAAATGCTATCTCACATAACATCCTGTACTAATAATATTCTGCTTTCTTTAAAAGTATATGCAAATGCTCAATGATTACACTGAAAACTCTAGCTTTAACATTTTATTGGGTTGTTTTTCCCTCCAATAAATAAAATGAAATAGAATACCAAGGCTTTACTCTGAGGATTGCAATTGTCTATCTCCAAGCCAGGAGTGTTTAGGGTCAAGTTACACCCATGTAGTCTCATGTATTCACTGTCCTCTACTTTGAATGTTATTCCTTAAAATTTCTGCATTTCTACATATCAATTCCATATGCTAGATATCAATTATAATTGCTTTAGCTTTTGTCCTCCTAATCTCTCTAACCTTCTCTCACATGAGCAGCTTTACATTTCTTGGATCATCCTCTGTTTGACTTTCTTTGTTCCTATCAGTTAATATTTGTCAAAAATCAGTAACACATGGTACACAGCATCCCAGGAGAGGCATCATAAATTCTCTAACTATGCAGGAGATACTTAGAAACTATGATAACATTTGACTTTTCCTGAGCTTGGCACTTTGGTAAGTCACACTTCATCATCCTTTCCAAACAATACACCCCTAACTTGTAGGAACTTGGTGTATGTGTTTTGTATTAATATAATTTATTGTGGTAATAATTCACATGGAGAAAACAAGGGTAAATATGTTGAAAAAGTTTTTCCTAATATGAAACTTGCCAAATAATTTTTTTTGGTAGTCTGTTTCTAATATGTATATTAGTCAGGAGTATTGAGCCATTGAAAATAATTAAATATAATATTTTTCTCATGTTGCTCTATATTAATTATACCAATTGTTCTGCTTATAAAACACGCTATTTGCTAGGTATGTATTAATATTTTGGAATTAATTAATATATATTCCATTATCTTCCAGAGACACGATCTGCTAAAGCAATGGTACTTTATAGAAGTGTTCCCCATGTTCTTCACACAATTGAACTAATTATTGGATACTCTCCCTCTGACTACCATTAACTTTTCAGCCTTTAAAGAGATGTAGCTCATCACACCACAGAAGATATTTTCATATGCAATATTAATATTAGGGCTTTTTCTTGGCATGGGGAAGCTTGGAGTTCAACACAACAATACCTAAACCAAGACAAGTGCAAATAATAAGGATGTGTTTAAGTGGCCTAAGGACAATCCCAATGAGTCATGTATTTCTTCAGCACATATCTTCAGAGCACTTCAGCGCAATGGAGTCTGTTTTCTGGATCCCAGTGATATGTTTCAAAGATGAACACCTAAACTGTCCTCTCATCAAAGACACAATCTCTCCTGCATGCAGACACTATCACAATTTCAGTTACGTAGCAATGTTTGTGTTCCAAACTGAAGGGTGAGCAATGCCTAAAGCATATAAGGGGGTCAGGTGAGTTTCACCTGAATTGCCCCCCAAAACTTAGGTGGCTAAATTGTACCTAAGTGGCATTTATGGCATTTGATACTTATGCTGTTTCTGACCCTAAAGAAGACTCTGTTGCAAGTGCACCAGTGTTTTAATGCACCCCAGAGGACGCATCATTGATGCACTGCTTTAATAAAAAAACAATATCAAGCTGAAACTTCTCTCACACTATCATAAGACATTTAGATGAATAGAATAGAAAAAGATCAGGAATTCCTGGGTTATTTCAGCACTTTATTCATAGTACCACACAGAAAAGCGGGGAAAGAAGCTGTATCAAGTTCATAGCCATTAGAAAAACAACCATGGTCTCAGAACACTACTGCCATAGAAAAAAACCTACTGCAATATGCAGGTGGGATAGAAATAATTTTCTCTGGGTGTGTTAAACAGTACTAAATTTCAGGGTACAGCTATGCTATTATATAAATTGGAGCATAGCACCACTTCATAATGCAAGGATAACTTCGTCATGCGCACGACAAAAACTACTTTGGACTGTAATGAATTTACACTTTCTTCAGCTGAGGTGCCAGCAAAGCTGGCTAATTCCCACTGCTTAATGCTCCAAATTAAAATCTGGAATATCACCTTTTGCAGAGCTGCCCAACAAGAGTTGGTAATTGGACTGCAATATTCTGCTCAAGGACTGTCACCTTTTTGCTATGCAGAGGGTGCAGAGATGAACAGGGAACTACCCTCACCTATTTCAAATAAGGCACAGGCATTAGTGGTGAATATGCCTCTACTAGATCATAAAAGTTCTGCAGATTTTTGAAATGGTAACTATGCATTCAAAAAGGATTCATTCCACCTTGCTCACTACACTTATGGTGAGTCTGAAGAGGTTTTAGTTTACTTAATGCAAATGTAAATAAAAAAGCTGATTTCACAAGAATTCCCTGAATTTCTGCCACAGCCAGAAGTGAAACACAGCAAACCATGTAAAATAATGTAAAATTACAATTAAAATACTAAATTGGATTTCCTGAAGCTGATGGAAGGATTTTGCATGCAAAAAGCCAAAATTGTTAACTAAAGGTATTTTTATGAAATAAAATCTTACTACTCTTTATTGACTCCTCTACTTCTTAGCCTAAAAATAACAAATATTTCTCTGTCTTTAATTTCTTCTATTGTTATAATTTTGACAACAGTCTTGGGTTTCCTTGTTGAGCTATCTTTAAGGCCTATGTTCAGCTGAGGATGGGTAGGGCTTGGGTATTAGGGTTTTTGTTTTCCCCCCTCCCCTGTGGATGATTTTAAAATTTCAGTTCAGTTTTTCACATTAATATGTATCCCAGTTAGCTAACAACATTACAATAATAAATTATAAAAAGCATGTATTCTAACCACTTTGTCCTCCTTTGGGAAAGCATCCAAGGAAGCAGAATAAAAAGAGAAAAGGAAAAAAGAAGAGAAAAAGAATAAAATAGGCAAGTATTAATAGACAGATTTCAAAGAAATGCAATTCTAGCAACTCTCTATGAAGAGATAAAAACATAAAATTAAAAAAAAAAAAAAGAGCTTTAAATAAAAAGATGACATTTACTACAAATGTTGTAAACATGTTTTCCCACCCTGACCCACAGGAGCATAAACAATGTAACAAATAAAAGGCAAGTTACAAATGAATGGGCACTCTTCCTTTCTGTGACTTGAAACAGTGGGTGAAAAATACTTAAGATATATTCAATTTTTTTTCTGAGTAAATATAAGCTGTATCAAATGCACTTTAATTATAATGCAATGTTTCAAAGTAAATTATATTTTGCAGAGAGTTACTCTAATGACACCACCTGCAGGTGACACAATGTAATGCATCTATTTATACTAATATATAAATGTTGGATGTTTTCACATATGGATATGCAAATTTTTGTCCAATTCACCTATATAGTTTTTTTCCAGAACGTGAATTTAATGAACAAGTACATCAAGGCTATTGAAAGCTTCTAAAATAAAACTAAATTGCATTTTTTTGAGGTTAATCTCAACACCCTTCAGTTTTGTGGACAGCTACTGCAGGTAACTGCATGCAGATCAGAGGGAGAAAGATTTAGTCACCTGCCTGAAAGTAAGATACTTAACCCAGATCAATATATAGTTTATTTTTTAAATAAATTTAAAATAAATTGACATAACACTTCCAGTATTCTAAGAATAGTGGTCAAGACTTTCTTCTAAGCAAAAATTGACCAATTTTATGTAAAAGAAATCTATAAATGTATATGAAAAGCTCTACAAGAATAAAAAAATGCAAAATTAAATGAGGTCAATAAAAAGTTATTAATGTGGAGTTGTACCTGAGCGAAAGAATTTCTTCTTTCATTCTATGAAAAACAAATATATTTTCTTCAAGCCATCAGTCAGCAGAACTATATACTATTATTATTTTTTGTTTTAATTAACTCTGTGAATCCTGATTAGCTCCACAATCATTATATAAATTATTTTACTTTATACACACCTCATAATGAAGCAATAAATGAAATACTTAAGTAAAATGAAGCATGAAATGCCAAACTTAAGGTGAACAGTCTGCAGCATGACAATGTCAAGGTGGCTTTTCTTAAGAGCACACATCAGGAAACTTACATTGTTTGATCGCAGAGAGACACGACCTCCACATCGAGCACAAAACTTGGTCCGGCAATAAGAGCATAAATGGCCACAACCATCTGCAAACTTTGTTTTATGACAGATTCCACATGTTGGAGCATCATCCTTGTGCTCTCCCTGGTAACGGCGGGCTTCTTCCCCTATCTTTCTTACTTGCTCTTTATAGCTTTCAAATTGTTGATGCAACCTCCTGCATAGATGAGAAAAAAGTTTATATAGCAAGAATAGGAGGAAAGACTACTACTGTGTATTTCTTTCTTTCAGTTTGCAACACTACCTAACACTCTTGGCATGTTCACAATACTAAATGTACCTCATATCAAATACACTCTGCAAATGAATGAATGTCTAAGGCAATCTAAAGGAAAGAAAAATAGACATTTATTCTTATAGGTTTCCTGAACAAATCATTTCACTTGACCAGAAATTGATTCAAATGCATAGTACTAAACAAAACTGTCTACCATTTACTGAAAAAATAAAGAAATAAGTGCCTGAGGAAATTTGCACTGCTTTGTAACCAACTTTATTTATACAGCAGGTGTAATAAAAAATATGTAAATCAATCTTCAGTTACAGTGTTTTCAAAATCCAAATTACGAACACATATAACTTAAATATTTCAAAACACACTCCACAATCACAGGCCTTACAAGAATACGAGAACATCTTTTTTTATTTTAAATCTATACATTAACAATCTGTTGTGTTTTCTCGTGTTAACTATGGAAGACTACTTAAGATTTGCTAGTCCTAATTACAGACATTTCTTCCAGCTTAGCTGCAAGAGTGTACAGAGGTATTAGCAGGTACAGAGATTCCTAAGATGAAGACTGGTGTTTAAAGAAGTACCTTTTCTCTTCCAGCTGCCCCAAATAACAAACACCCTGATACTATGCCCACCAATTGGCTAAGCATGCTGCTACACAAATGACCCAGCTCCTAATCACCAGCTCAAAGAAGAGAACTCTCAGTTCCCTTTCAATAATTCAGGAATAATAATAATAGTAATAATAATAATAATAATATACTTAGTGATAAAATATTTCTTATCATTATTACATTATCCCTGAGGGAAAAAATGTTCTCTGATTTGTTTCTATGAGATTTTGCTGGCAAAAATAACATTGTAGAGGGGAACCAGCTGAAGGTCCAATCCAGGACTTCTCCTGAACCTGGCTGCATAATGCAACTGCTCTTTAGGATCCTATAGTGGGTTTCTGTGGCTGAGTTTTGTTGCACAGAGGGTTACAGGGGTGGCTTCTGTTAGAAGCTGCTAGAAGCTTCCTCTGTCCTGTGGAGCCATTGCCAGCCAGCTCCAGGATGGACTTCTTGGACCCTTCCGCTGGCCAAGGTTGAGCCAATTAGGAGTGACAGTAACGCCTCTGTGATAACATATTTAAGAACAGAAGGTTGTTGCGCATGAAGAATTGCAGCCAGGGAAGAGCAGGGTCAGAACATGGGATAACAAGGTAGACACCAAGGTCAGTGCAGAAGGAGGGGCAGGAGGTGCTCCAGGTGCCAGAGCTGAGGCCCTGGAGCCCATGACGCAGACCATGGTGGGGCAGCTGTGCCCCTGCAGCCCATGGGGGACCATCAGGGTGCAGAGACCCCCCTGGAGGAGCCCATGCTGGAGCAGGTGGATGCATGAAGGAGGCTGTGACGCTAGGGGAGGCTCAGGATGGAGCAGGGTCCTGACAGGGACCTGCAGCCCATGGAGAGGGAATACCACGCTGGAGCAGGTTTTTCCTGGGTAGGACTTGTGGCCTCTCTGGGGGACCCACACCGGTACAGCTCATTCATGAAGGACTGCACCCCATGGAGGAGTGACCCATGGGACAGCAGTTTGGGAAGAACTGCTGCCTGAGGGGTGGACTCACGCCAGAGAGATCCACCAAGGGGTGTCTCCAGTGGGAGGGACCCCACGGGAGCAGGGGAAGGACTCCTCTCTCTATGCAGATGAGGGACAACATGAAAGGAAGGAGGGGTGGGGGGAAGGCATTTTTAAGACTGTTTTATTTCTCACTCTTTGGCTCTTATCCTGTTAGTAATAAATTTAAGTAATATCCCCACTTTGAGTCTGTTTTGCCCATGAAGATAATTATTAACTGACCTCTCCCAGCTCTTATCTCTATCTTGAACCCTTTGCTTGTTTTTTTTTTCCTCTCTCCTCTGTCCAGTTGCAGAGGGAGAGTGAGAGAGTGGCTTTAGTGGGTACCTGGCATCTGGCCAGGGTCAACCCACTACAGCACTGAACTCGATGTTCACCAGATCCCTTTCAGTGAGCTAACCCAGGAACCTGAATCAACATAACATTAATTCTCCTATCCAAATAAAACCTAAACCCAGAAATGCCATCATTTTGCTTACGGATTTGCTCTGCTCTGAGCAGGAAAGTGGAGACCCGGGAGGAATGTAGGACATGAGCTCCTGAATCCAGAAATTAAAGGGACCACTGAAGAGCAGGATGACCCTTTTTAAAGCAGCAACAAGCTCAGCTGTCATGAAGCTTAGTTTACTTCACCCAACCTGGAATTTAATTTAAAAGGATATTTTAGCTGTTAACTATCTCATCATATCAAATCATCAAAAAAGAAAAATTTCTCTAGGTGCACTGCAAGTCATGACCTGTCATGAGCTTGGGCAAAGACCTCAGACAGCCAAGAGTCCAGCAGGGTACTTGGTACAACCATTTTTTTCACCATGCTGTGTGGAACCCAGGATTTTTGCCCACTTTTCCAGATGTTGCTTTAAATCTACATCTGCATGGATAACATTTAAAAAATCATGAGCAGCTACACTGATTATTAAGAGAAACAGGGAATCTTGAGTTTAATAAATGGAAACAGTAGGTGTGTTATCTATAGAAGTGTTGGTGATATCCTTTATCTCCACTACCTGCTCTGAGCTACCCACTCCCTTAATTAGCACTGAGACTCACACCATTTAACCAAAGCACTTGTACTGACACAATTTCATGTTTCTGTGGGCTTGTGTGTGTGTGTGTGTGTGTATGTTTGTGAGGCGAACTTGTCTGGACATTTAAGATGCAAGTAATCAGTGTTTTTTGTATGAAATACTGTTTTAGTGACGCAGATATTTTTACTTGAACATGATATTCAGCCTAAAAAATTACAATTTAACTAGACTCACAGGAATCATGGTAAAGTTGACATAATTCAGTTGGAAAGAAATAACAATGCTTGTAACTACATAAATCAATCAGCACTCACACTAAAACCAGTGACTTCACATGGGCACATTCTAGTAAGGATGCAGCAACAGCAAAAGTTGAGCAGCCAAATAATCTATTCTCCCTCACTGCAAACATGATGCATTATACTTAATGCTTTATACTAATAAATTTGGCAGGAGTAGCAAAACCTGTGCAGTATTGAATAACATGAGAAAAGTAGGTCAAAGAATTAGGCAAAATACTGGAGACACTTTATACTTTTGGCCATATAACTGGATTACACATATGAATTATCTTACACAGCTACTCACTTATGCATAGAAACAAAGACATCCAGAAATTTGTATAATATTTAGCTTAAAGAATGCAATTAAATAATGGAGACGTCTGTAGGTAAATTTCTTATTACATCAAATATTCTATTAAAAAATGGAACCATGGAAACTAAATCTAGTTCTCATCCACGAAAGCAAAACCAAAAGCCCTGGGTGCTTGCAAACATGAAAAGGCAAGGTAACAGAAGCACTGCCCCTTTTCCTGTTCTTTTCCAATTAGACCATCTACATTTGCATTTTTTCTATCTCATAGGAAGCTTACAAAGTGTATTAATACAATGACGTTTTGTCCTTCTGGGTGCACCGAGGGTTAGATGAACATAGTAGCAACTTGGCAAAACTTAAGTGAGATGAGATTTCAGTTCTTTATAAATAAGTATTACTTATTTACAGATTTGTTAATTTCTGCATCTGTGTAAGACTCTTTTTACCATGAGGGGTTCAAAACCTTTATCCTGCATGTCATACACAGCACTACTGAGAAAACTCCATTCTATTTTATAGAATACAGGAAAATGACTGCAGATTTCAGAGAGCAGAAAGAATCTTGTACAGCTCACAGCAGGTCTGGTTCAATTAGTTCTTTTTTAACCATCTTTCCTACCTTTTTGAGGAAAAAGCTGGATTTCTGTATCTCTGGCTATTCAATAACAACAGCAGCAAACCCCTCTCAACAGTTTTGCCTTATACAGAAGTATTAAGCAAGCATTAAAATACAGATGGATATTTTGCTCCACGACTTCCAGGCTATAGAGCAAATTTTCATCAGATGCAAGGAAAATGTAATTTTATTAAATATTCCTTCATGTAGACAAGCACCTAAAGGTTAAGCTAAAGACTTAATAACACCATATAATATAATGGTTTGGCAGATCCTTGAGGCAGATATCAATTCAAATCTCCTCTGACAGAAAGAGCAACCAGGCTACTATGTAAGAGGAATACATGCACGTATCCACATGATTTTTATCATGCACCCTAAAATTCATCCATCTGATTCTACCACTAAGCTCAGTGGCACTTGAAGGATAAGCTTACTCCAATGACACTCTTGCCACACTTCACTTGTGCAGACCTCGCATCACTTTCAAAAAAACAGCTGCATCCACAAAAGCTGGCTTGGCTGGGGAGGGTGCCTGCTATTTCACATTCACATGCATGATACATATGTATGATCAAAGAAAAAGGTAATACTATGGGAGAATCTTTGGGCACATCAGATCTCATCACTAAAACAAAATCTTCTGTTGCTCAAATTCTGGAAGAGACTAAGCCACTTGGAGAGGCACTTCAGCCTAAGGACCTTACCACACATACATGAGAGGCTGGCATCGTTACTCCTAGTGCACAAAAAAACCCACACACCCATTCACCTTTACTGCATACCTATAACTCAATATATGTTAAAATTTCTTTTTTCCACAAGAAAACACAGTGGCTTCCTCCTCCTTTTTTTTTCCAAAGACACTTCACAAAAAATCGGCTTTAGCTATGTGTCATACATGTACCATATTTTCACTTGAATATTCAGTATTTTACTTTGACTGTGTAAACTAGTAAAAAAAATACTGATAGGCAATTCTGCAAAGCTCCACTCATGTCTTCATGTATTTATCAAAAACTGCAAGCCTTGGAGAACACTCATGTGATGAATATCTCACACAACTTAAACCTTTCAGATAGGAGGACAAACAATGGACATTGAGGCTATTCATAATATTGGCTGATTAGAAAGTGACATATCAAGCCACACAGAAGTTATCATTTGTGGTGTTGGGTTCTGGGAGATGGACCAAGATGTATATCTATACTCTGCAGTCATTTCCACTAAGTAGATATTAAAGCTGCAATCCAAGAATGCAATATTTTTAACATAGTATGTTATTGCTTTTTTACTGTTTTAAATTCCTATGTTTTAAATGTTTTAAGTATCTATCTGAAATATCTGCAGGTATATGCTGAAGATTAGAACGTTACAGAACCGGGAATTTGCATATTTATGCTCTGTCTGTAGAGATTTTATAAAAATTACAAAGATTTCGGTCTCTTTCATGCTCAGTTACATTTTAAATGATTTTTAAATGTAGTATGGAACTACACTTTTTACTTCCTTAGAAATCCAGCAGATGGCACTGCAGATCGCATTTTCACTCTCCCAGTCCAACTCAAATGATTCAGTCTTGAAATTGAACACCTGATGTAATGTTATAAAAATATTGTGCCCTGTCATGAGTTCATGTTAGTAGAAAAAGTGCCACCTTCTAAATGACATAGCCTTAAGTAACTATATAACAGTAGCTACTGCATGTATGGAAAAAAGCTTAGTAAAATGCAGTATTTTGTCACATGTCACACAGACACATTATCACACTGAGCTCAGACAAGTTTTTACATAAGATAAGCGAGGCTCTTACGAATTTCTGTTCTTAGCATTATTTTTTTATGATAAATAAAAAAAAAAAATGCAAGCAGCGATATTTAGCATGCCCAGAAGGGCAACAGATACATCTAAAAACCTGTTGGAAAACTTTAGGCAGCGACATCAAAGCTGTGACCTGAAAAAACACTATTCAGCTGCTCTGTAAATATAGAATTAGCTCAGTCTCACTGCATGCCTTCCCAGTTTGCCAGCACTGCAGGTACTGATCTCAGGGAGGTGTTCCCAGAGGGAACAGTGTGGTACCTAGCTTTTGTCTCAACCCCACTAGCACCTTAGCTGGGAAAAGCTGTCATCTTGTCATGGTTTTTGGGAATACATGCTTTAAACAACACAGCCAAGGCAGGAAACTTTAGCAAGCTGCTGTGGATAGTTTTGTGTGAGTAAAGAAAACTGAGGAGTTTATGGGGCATCTGCATGTGTTGACTAGAAAAACAGCTGAAGTTGAGCGGAGAAGCCTAGATATATTTTCTGGTTACTTCATGCCATTTTAAGAGTAGAGTATAGTGTCTGTCTTTAAAAAAATGCTTGTCCAAGGCAAGCAAGATGTGGTTCTCTATAAGTTTTGAAACAGGTAGGAACACAACTAATCAACTAATCTTTAGAGCAAAAAAGGCCATATTTCTTTAAGATAAGTACAGGTACTAACCAAAGGACTGCCAGTGAAAGATTTAATGGCTTCCACATCCATATTTTCTTCTGCACAAACTGTCTGCTTTGTTGCCCCTATTGTCCAACTCATCACTTTTCTGTGACTTTACTTACCACATATTTGACCTTTCGCTATTCATATTTCCTGTAGGTCTCATCTCTCCCTCCTACACATTTTTAAATAAATATATGATAATAACTATTATACACAATAAATATTATAGCATGTAATATATCCTATAATATAAACAACAAATATTCCTCAAAATCTCAGATTTTACCTGGCCTGAAGGCTTCTTCATTTTCCCCTGTTCATTCAACACACAGCTATGGATGAATTCTATTATTCTCTCAATTTAGTCTTCACCTGCTGCCCCTGACATTTTTCACCTCACCAGCAATCATCTGACTCCTGCTGGGCATCAGCCTTTTCTCCTCCACATGCCAAGATCTCTTCTTCCTCCCTGTTTTATTGGTGCAAACACAAATCTCACAGGTCTGTTTCTCTACCTCACATTTGTCTCCTTCTGTCCAAACTGAAATTTTTGGCATAGATTACTGGCTCCTGTCATGGGTGACCTGTACATCAAACTTCATAAACTGAAATAGAGATTTCCTTGTACTTCCAGCAAACCTTATCACCCTCTCCATTCTGCTTTCCTCTCGAGACCAATAACCACCACGCCACACACTGAACTCAGACCTATTTAGACCTTCACCTAAAATGCCATAGTTGTGGAAACTAATTTTGCAAATTAAAACCAAACTAAATGAAAAAAAAAAACCACAACAACAATTAAACAACAACAACAAAAGAAACAAAGAAAAAAACCCCAACAACAACAGCAACAAAAAACCCTCCACCAAAGTTTAACTAAATTCAGATCCATCCAGCCTAAACAGTCAACTATCACTAGCTCATCCCTCAATTCCTTTTCTTGCCAGTGTAAGCCTGTCCTGCTGATAGTCCAATCACAATTCTGCAACAGATATAATTTAATTTATTTTACCTCTCTCTTTGTATTCCTCAGATGAATCTGCTTTTCTGCTGCATAAAACATAAATGGCTTATCTTCATCCTCAAAGACTTTGACAGCCTATTTCCATCTTGCCTATCATTTCTCATTCAGTACCGAGACACTTCTGCTCAAGGTAAAGTTTCAAGCAAGAATCACAAAAAGGTCTGGCTTGGAAATGACCTTAAAGATCATCTAGTACCAAACCCCCTGCCATGGGCAGGGACACCACCCATTAGACTGGGTTGCTCAAAGTCCCATCCAACACAGCCTTGTTGCCCCTAACACGGGAGTATTAGCAGCATCATCATCCCATTATCCTCCTTAAAACTCTCCTGTACTGTCATGCCTATAAAGATCTGGACAAAAATTAGGAATGTTAAAACTTTTACTTATCAAGCCAGACAATACAGATTCCCTTATTGTTTTATTATTTGCCTAATACTTCCAATGCAGGCTGCCCTGTGGCAAAGATTGCCTTTCTTCCTTCATGTGTAAAAACACTCACTCAGAAGGGTTATAGTCCATGAGAAGTGCTTCCAGGCAACATGGTAACACCATTCTCCTAACATGATTCAGAAATTCAAGAAGTTAATATTTTTAATTTATTTTAATCAGTTTATGATTCCCAGTTTATGATTCCAATCATTTACTTTTTGTTTTCCAACCCTCAGGCAATATACTTTTGTTTTTCCCCATGATATGGGGGACAATTTTGTTATGAGACTCATGATAAAATTCAGGCTTGGTCAAGATAAAGGTTTCACCTTTGCGGTGAAAGTGGTCACCACCATTGGAAACAAAAGTTGTTCACATGTAACAGATACTTTTAACCTCTATACAATCTATCTTAATTCCAATTTCTTCCTATAATCTATTATCAACTGCATACTGCCTAGCAGCATCCTCACAGGACCATACAGGCTATGGCAAAGAAGTCCCACATCTTGGTTAGAAAGCAGCTCTCCTCATTGCACTGGAGCAGAGACACACCAGCAAAGTGGCGTGGACTGCAGCTTTATTTCCAGGGCTCTTATCTGGTGCCTTTTCACCAGCAGTAGCAGTCCTTTGCAAGCTAACATTTCACTAAGGGCAGGTTTTCTGCAAGCATATAAATGACCTCATTAAATAACTTGCTTAAAACGCAATTTTTCAGCTTCCTGGAAGATTTCCTAACTTAGATTACTGGAAAACTTTATTTTCATAGTATTTGTTTGGGGTTTTTTAAATTACTGCAGCCCACAGGCAGACTTCTTCCTCACACAACTGAATAACTGTGAGTCAAAAATGTGCAATATTTACAATAAGGAATCTACATTCCAGCTTTCCACAGTTACTTCCAAATGACCAATATTTACAATAAGGAATCTACATTCCAGCTTTCCACAGTTCCTTCCAAATGACCATTACGCTTTCTGAGGTATAAAAGAGAAAACAGATAACGAAGAAAACAACACATAATAGTACTAAAAAAGGCTAAATAGCTGAGGAATCCAGAAAGAAACTGCATGGTTTGTATTAAAAAGAACTTACATGCTGAGACATATTTAGTACTGAAGGAATCAATGACTTCTGCTGAAAAAAATTATTAATTATTATCCCTTCTTTGTTTAAAAACATACATTCCTATGCCATGGCTTTTATGAAAAATGCAAATAATTTAAATTAACAGTTTTTCTTTTTTCATATTCAGAGTTAATAAAAATACGAAAACCAATACCATCACTAAAGAGATGTTCCGTTCTCCTCATATAACTATTTCTACTGCCTCAATTCAGAGTACAGCTGCTATGCTTTAAGATAATCGTGTGCAGAAAAAGCCTATGTTTCAAAAATTAAAGTCTTTCTTTTTCATGAAAAGTGTTTCTGTAGCATTACAAAGGGTTTTGTGGGGGTTTTGGAGTGATATTTGATACATTTCAGCTCTGAAGAATTATTTGGAAACTAAAGGTTTTAACAGGTAAGAAAAAAAAAAAAAAAACAAGATTGAGGGAGTCAACAGCTTTCTGCTCAGTACTGCTTCATTCCAGCTTCATCTCAGGACCCAGAGCCCTCGCACTTTTGGGAACCTCTGTCGCCCTTCCTTGGCCTTTTTAAGGAGGTACAAACCCTTCCACCCAATTGCTGTTATGAGCTGTGATCTGGAAACCCTCTTCTTGGGCAGGGTATTGGCCTTATTCATCATGTCCCAGATGGCTTGCACAAAAGCAAGGAAGAACACCTCTAGGTCACAGCACAAGTATGGAAAAGTCTGAAAGGGCAACACAAATCCAGAACACAAGAAAAACAGATAAAAGACATGGCCCATCTGTCCGAGGTGGAGAGGGAACTATAAGTGTGGGAAATTACACCAGAGTGGAAGACTCCAGCTGTCTGTCCTAGAGAATGAAAGCTTTGTCAGAAAAGGTCACAGCGATAGAAGTCCAGGATTTCAGGTCAGCCATGAGACGAGGTTTCACATAAAGCCCCTCAAGTATTTTATGATGTAAGTACAAACTGAAGAATTAGCATTAATGACTTTGAAAATGTCACAGAATAGGATAGTGAGTGGGAAATAGTTGCAAGGAGCTACCCATTTCCCTATCTTCAATGGACAGGAAAAGGATATAGCTCCACTAACTTAACAATTTTTTAGTATCATCCAAGTAAAATTTGTCATTAAATTGACCACAAATAATTACACTGACCACAAATAATTGCACTGCATAAAATTCAGTGACACAGAGCTTAATATAATATGAAGTCTTCTCCAGTGAGTGAGCCTGCACATAGTTCCACAGCAAAACAATATTCATAAACATTTGTACCTAAGCCCATTGGAAACACCTGTTTTAAAAACCGCAAGCAACAACCACAGTCCTCAATAGTTTCATCTGAATATCAAATTCAAAGCCTTTGAAAACAAGGAAATGACAAGTTGTGGTACAACACACATTAACTCTTGTCTTGAGGAACAGAGTCCAGCATGCTTTTAGCATGCAGGCTCCCTCAGTGCCTTAGGGCAACATATGACTCTGTACTGCACTGCAGAAACCGCACCATATTTGCTAAATGTTCAACGCTTCTACTTCTTTTATCATCCTATTTTAGCTAGAGTATCTGCCCTTGCAGCTATTGTTTGAATTTCACTTACTCATTATTAGTCCCACAGATTAGACTCTACTCTCATCCCACTACTGTCAGCTTCCCAGGTGAGCAGACTCCTGTGCCCTAATACAGTCAAATCAGCGGTTTGCTGGAATATAAAAGTACATGAAGTGGTATCATACAGAGAGGAGGCATGTCTACCCACTTGTCTTATACTTTTACATTTCCCTGAGCAGCCCCAACAGGCCACTGTCTCAAGTCGTAACACGATCTTAAGGAAAGAAGATGGAGCTAAAGACGGTCAACCACACCACAAAACTGGGAAAAAAAACACTGGAGTCAAAGAATTTGTTTAAAAAGAAATAAAATAGATAGAGAGTTAGAGGGGGTTAAGAGCGAGAAAAAGTATCAACTACGAAGGCAGTTAATTGCAAGGGACAGCAAGCAGAGCACCTTGAAGACCTCCACAGAGTCAGCAGGCTACGGAAACAGTATTCTACCCAGAGACCTAGTAGGATTCTGAAGACCCCAAAGTCACTGGGATCCTCTCTGTCAGGCTTCTGCCTTCTCCCAGTGCTGTACACTGACAGTTTGACTGGAGCCAGTAGAAGGGGGGTGAGAACACCCTACAATGTATCAGTGCCTTATCCCTTGGTCTTAACCCGTACGGGCATTTTTATACACCTCTCACCTCTGTGGACAACCCCACCAACACCAGTCATCTCACGTTGCCATCACCGTTTTGCTATATTTTCCCTTTTAATTGCTTCACCACTCAGCTCTCCCAGCAAGAGAGCAGCTAGTTTGCTCTGGAGAGTTGTTACCAGTTCCAAGTGACAGAGTTCAAAAGTTTCATGAGTTCATACACACAGTGCTGTAAGCAGCCTCAGCTTTACCAAATGTAACCACAGTGAGATCCGGGATCCAAATCTCACTGAATTATTGATATGGGTCAGAACCAACTCCCTGTGTGTGTGTGTGTGTGTGTGTGTGTGTGTGTGTGCAGATGGGGAAGGGCTGGGCCTGGACCTGCAGGTACAAGCTAAGGGCAGCACACAGGGGCTCTGCTGAGGGCACAGGGCAGAGCTGACGGCCATGTAGCCGGGCTGCTGGTCAAGGCAGACCTGCCTGGTAGCCCACCCACACCACACCCCTGCAGCCTGTGACTGCTACAGCACAACTCACTCTCCCTGGAAGGCACTGACCAGATACGCTGCCTGGGAGGGAAAACTGAACTCTATAAATACACGAGACTCCATGTGGTCTCCCTCTTTTTCTCCTCTCCTTCTTCAGCCAACACCATGTGAATCATCAAATCTTGTCAGTAACCATTTTTTTTTCCTTTCTTTCTTGTCTCTTTCTTTACCCCTTTTAATCTCTTTTCTTTTACTCTTTTCCTTCTCTTTTGGGTAACTTAAAACCAATGAACTGTCTTTTACTAAAGCTGGTGTATGGATTATTTTTAGTGGGTGTTTCCTGTGGAATCGGTCTTTATGCTGAATGTTTTGGTAAAATGCTTTTTTCTTGGCTGTATTTTACTCCTGTAAAAGCCTTTTGTCAAAATATCCTACTTTTCTCACTAAATTAAAAAGAATTTCTCTTAGAGTGTGTGACTCTTTCTCCCGATGCAAATTTGAGATTATAACAAACCAAAAAGCTTTTTAAAAGTCTTAAATAAAAACGTAACTGCTCTGGGCAGTTTGTAGCTTAATCCAGAACGCAACAACCACTTAAAAAGTTATAGAAGTATCACTATGTCACAGTTCCGCTCCAACTGAAGCATTAAAACACACATTCAGGGCCAAGCATTATCTGCCTAATAAACACAGGGTATCTAAAGATATTCAGCTTTTTAAAGATTGCTGGAAGTATGCATGCATCAAACCTGCAGACATACATGACTATATTATTTTACTTATCACAGTCATGCAATACCTGTTGCAGGAAAACCAGCCATAATGGTTAGGGGCAGCAATATCCACACAACCACACAGTCAGAGAGTCCAGGATACCAAATAAGGGCGAGACATGACTATAAGAAAGAGAATCTGAGCCCACACAGTTGCATTAATGCTTCTGGATTAAAAACAAACAAACAAAAATAAAAAACAAACAAACAAAGGCAACAGAATCAGAATCTGAGGAGAGATAAAACCACTGGCTGCAGCAGAAGTGTGAGCTTGAGCATCTCTTGCAGCTCCACTGTCAAACCGAGGTGTTTTAAGAAATAAAGTTCGAGCATATTTCAAGGTGCAAATATTGACTCAGTGTTGTTTGTATGTGACCTTAACAGGAATATATGGCTCTTAGAAGAAAAGCTTTTCTTACTGAAAGTTAAAATAACACAATTTGTTACAGAGATTGTTTTAAAACTGAATTTCACTTCTCTAAAATTCTTCAGATTAACAGTTTCCATAAGACCCACTGTAAAAAGAGGCCTGAGAAATTTTCCCCTGCCTACTCACATTATCAAACCACAACAAGGAGACCATCTCCCAGCATCTCTTCAATTCAAAACACTCTTACAATTTAGCCCTGCTAAAGTGGAAGGTAAGGTCTTCCTCTTTTCCCAGTTACTTCAGAGATAAGTATCTATTCACCAATAAATTTATATATATATTTTACATATATATATATATGTATAAATGAGGTTTATGCAAGGCTTACTTATATTATGAAATCAGGGCTTACTCAGACACCAAAAGAAGACTGATAAAAATATTAAAGGCAGTTAATTAAAGTTAATAGTTAATTTATCTTTGTTCTTTCAGTGAAATGTTTTCATTCTGTGTTTTCTTTATATAGCAGAGCAGATGAACTGTTTTAGTACAGGTGTATCACAGAAAACAGATCCCAGAGACATCCATGCTAGTTCCATTTGCAAGATTACAGAGCATTTCCTTTAACATCATTGCATTTGCAGATACAGTTAATTTTCATACACGGTTGCTAATTTTTAAAAAAAAACCCTCTACATATGTTAGACAGAAGCTTTTTTTATAAAACATTTGAAAAAAACCTGATGGAAAGCTACCCTATTAACTGACTAAGAAATGTCTTCATTTTCCTCATTTACTTAAATATTACTGAATCTAACCCATCACCCCAGTCTCCCTTGTTGAATAAAAGACACACAAAGCTTGTCTACCGAATGAGCTTACCTGTGTTAGCTTGAGATGGCATAACAATGCTTTAATGCCACTGAATGATCCTTGAAGCAGTACTCTCTGAGCCCCACAGGAAATTTTTCTAGTAAAATACTATTTTGTGAAGTGGCTCTGCTAGTAAATGTCCCTTAAAATACATTAAATAGATGAGTAAAGAATAACTTGATTTATTTTCTCTTCAAAAACATCAGTTTTGTTTTATTATGGAACACAAATATAATTTATTTAAGCTAAACTTCACCACAATCAAATCTTTGTGAACATATAAAACCTAATCTGTTTTCAGAGTGAAGCAAAAGAGAATGAAATAGTGGTCTCTTCAATTTTTTTAATAATTTATTAGATCACATAATATGCTACTGAGGGCATGGGTTTTTTACTAAGGATGGTTATCACATAGTAATCAACTGGCCATAAAATGGAGAATAACTAAAAGTCATGTAAAACAAAGTGGGCAAAGCCTGAAAGGGGTGGGGCAGGACGTGGGGAGGCAGGGTGTTACGGTAGAAAAGTTCTATTTAAGGACTGGAGAGGGGGAAAAAGATTAATGAAAATCTTAAGAAAGACTTTTTAAAAGTAAGGCATAGATTTGCACCTACACTAAATCACACACACACAGGAAACACCACTTGGTTCTCTTATTCTGAATGCAGAACTACTAACCACTAGACATTTTAATGAAGCAGTGCATGAAAAAGAAAGAAAATTAAAGAGAAGCCTATTTATACAACTGAACAATACTAATCCGTAGCACCGGTAAGTTCGTCTGGCTGAATCACATAACCCAGGCAGAAGTTGTTCCCATCAACTGACCTACCTACAGCAGAGGCAGTCCAAGCCAGGGGAGAGCAGAGCTCTTCCTCTCTTCCCAGCTACTTCAGAGATAAGTGTCTATTCACCCATCAGAGGGGATCATCATCCCATCAGAGGGGACCACTCGATGTCTTAAGAGATTAGCCGCTGTTTACAGGCAGTTGGTCCTGTATAGCCTTGCACTATTAAGCTGTTAAGTCTGTCTGGAAAACCTCTTGTCCAGCAATATCCAGGAGAGCTGGCAGAAGATGAGCACATGATTATATGGCTTCGCTATGTATACACAACCATGTATTGCTGTTTTTCTTTACCTGCTTCAAGAAGCCATAGGAAACAGAGGCACCTCTTCTAAAGTTTAAGCTTAAGAACACCTGGCAAGTCAAGATTTTGGTCTCTTAAAATACTATCAAATAAAAAACTCATCATGGCTAATACCACAAATATTGCTGCAGGCCCCTCTACTCAGCAATACTATCATTTTTTCATACTATCTGTTACCCTGACCCCCAAGTTTAATTACATTGTGACAGTTGGGGAAGTGATTTTTTTTTTTTTTTGGTGTCAATACCATGATATTGAAATGCTGGATTAAAACAGAATCAGCCATCACTAATCCCAACACTTGCAAATCAAGATGTATTTTATCTGTGAAACCAGTTTCAAAAACAGTTCCGTAGTGCAACTCCAGTTAGGGTGAAATTAGCAACCAGGGTAAGAACAGACCCTGCTATACTCTGACAATATTGGTTTTGTTACACTCACACAGTGGGAAAAGATGCTTAAATACTCTATGGTCTGCTACGAACAATGCAATGGACATAAGGTAAAAAAATAAAATCCCCAGAGCTGGAGTATATCCCTTCAGTCAGCTGATGCCTGGTAAAAAGCTTGGAAAATTATGAGGTGTGGGTACCAGTTCAACATAACAGGAAATTACTTTGGAGCAATGTTTATTAAAACAGTTTTCTGAAACAGTCTTTCTCACACGTGCATTTGAAAAACAAAAAGAAATCTGAGTATTTTTGGCATCCAATGTGTTAAACAGATGATAGGTATCAGATGGCAATACAGGGTGAGCAGCAAAAATATGACAAAGCACAGTGGTCTGTAAACAGAGAAAAGCTACTGAAATTCTAACTGCCATATGGTGGTAACAAACAGGACACGTGCAAAACAGGAAAAGATCTCACAGTGAGGGGTGTGATAGGAGCCAGCAAAATGCAGAACTGAAAAAAAATTACAATAGGACTGCAAGCACAACAGTGATAACGTTTCAAATTAATTATATTCAGCTGAGACTCAGTGTGTACAGTATGTCTTCTACCTAAAAATAATTTAACAGCCTTGCTGAGAGCATCTCTAATTTATCATCCTGTTCACCTTCCTTTATAATTTCCATATTACAAGGAACAAAAAAGGCTCACACATCTATTTTAAATATACCATCAAAGTGCTTGAACACAAGATAATGATTAAGCTTGTCTCTAGCATTATTTAATTCTCTTCATTATTCTGGATGCCAAAGTAAACACAAATGAAAAGCATATGGCATCTTAGTGAATTAGAAAATTAGAAAAGGAGAACATTAACTGGTTTATTATATGTTTTAAGCATAGCACATGGTAAAATTAAAAATGTCAAGGCTCTTTATATTTATGATTTATTTTCATTCCTTCTTTTAATGTAGACCCTATTGAAGTTAAATGTTCTCAAGAATACTATTTGTGAAAGAAAACCAATAGCATGCTCTCTACATTTTTATTACCTATTTTTTCTCCAGAATATTATTGCTCATAACTGGTTTAAGAAAATTGTCTTTAGTGTGAAATTGTTCTCAGTAGAAAAATGGAGCCTCTTTTGTGGTGAGCATCCTTGCTTTTTGATGCTCACTAAGACTGTACAAACTAAGAATTAAATCAGTGTTAGCAAAGAATTTTTCTGCAAAACTCTCTTACCTGATGAAGTTGTTGAGCAGAAAATGTAAGCCCAAAATTAGTGTAAACTATTTTTCCTTTGAACTAAATCTCCATAGCAAGGTCTATAGAAAAACATGACATCCAATTTCAGGTTTTCTTCTCTTTTCCTTCCTGTATCTATCAACATTTTGATTAATTCCTAAGTCTACTACTTATGCGCAAACTCTTCCGAAAAGACATTCCCATAAAGAAATTCAGTCCACATAGTTCCATACTGCTCATATATCAAAATATGGATTTTATTCCTGTAGTAATGCATACGAGAAAATTGTCACATGGACAACACAGCACAAGCACACCAAGAGAGATGCTTCAGTAACCACAAGCCCATTCATCACATCTAGCAGACCCACTGAGGTTCTCTCCTGAGGAGTCACACTCGTCATAGGTATGATTTTAAGAGAAGAAAAGTTTCTGCCAACCCATTTCCCATTTAAGTCCTGACAGAAAACCCCCAGGGCTCATTTTAAACCAATAATGTCTTAAATAACAGCAGTCAGTGTCCTTTGGGAAACACTGCGCAAAGCCTACTGACTTGTTTTATGATTCTGCCTGCTACTCTGAAGTACCCATAAATTTGGCAGAGAGATGTTTCTCCAAAGGTTTTCCTTGGTTAATATTTTTCTTCTGTTCTGCAGTGGTTCTCACAACAGCACATTAAGTAGTGTGCAGTCATAGAGATTCAGACTCTCTGGTCATTTTGGACTTCCACAGGTGTCCCCAGGCTGGTGAGCCATCACGTGCCATAAGCTCAGACTTTCAGAAGATTTGGAACAGTGCTACAGAAGGTTCCAGGTACAAATCTCCAGTGCAATTGTGTCCATACAAAAAGCATTGAAAATTTTCAAGTGACCAAGTCATAATTTGTTCCAGAATACTTGGATCTAACCATAGCATTAGTCTCCTACCTATTCTCTAGAAGGAAAAGATATTTCATTCCCCTTGGATGACCCTTTACAGGGCTGAAAGCTCTAAAGATTTAGTTCCTGTTATAACTCAGTACTTTTTTAACCTAAAAATGGATTTCCAGATGGAGCTAGATGTAAAGGAAGAATCTCATTCTTTTACATAAAGATATCTTATTGCTTGAGCCAGAAGTCTCTCCTCATCTAAGCAGAGTTCTTGTGGTTTTTGATGATAACTGACTTTTTATTCTGCCAAATTCACAGATTTTTTCACAACTACATGGAACAGTCGTAGAATGGGATCACTATTTTGCAGTCTTGTTCTGTGCCGTGTTTTTGAAAAAGCACTCCTTCCCTTTACTTGGGGTACATGATGTAAAATTCCATGCTGTGTGTAAAGACTGCTTAAGGGACATTTTTATCCAGCACATTCTACAATATGCATAGAATCAACCAGTTTGGAAAAGACCTCTGAGATCAACAAGTCCAACCCTTGATCCAACACCACCATGGTTACTAGACCATGGCACTAAGTGCCACATCCAGTCTCATCTTAAAAACTACAGGAACAGTGAATCCACCACCTCCCTGGGCAGCCCATTCCAGTGCCTGATCACTCTCTCTGTAAAAAATTTCTTCCTAATATCCAACCTAAACTTTCCCTGGCAGAGCTTAAGACTGTGCCCTCTTGTCCTAAGGCTGGTTGCCTGGGAGAAGATACCAACCCCCACCTGGCTACAACCTCCTCTCAGGGAGTTGTAGAGAGTGATGAGGTCTCCCTGAGCCTCCTCTTCTCCAGGCTAAACAACCCCAGCTCCCTCAGCTTCTCCTCACAGGACTTGTGCTCAAGTCCCTTCAACAGCCTCGTTGCCCTTCTTTGGACACTCTCCAGCACCTCAATGTCTTTCCTGAACTCAGGGGCCCAGAACTGGACACAGCACCTGAGGTGTTCAGCTTCCTGTTGACTAGAACCTCCAGGTCCCTCTCCATCTAGTTGCTCTCCAGCCACTTTGTCCCCAGCCTGGAGCACTGTAGGGGATTGTTGTGGCCAAAGTGCAGGACCCAGCACTTGGTCTTATTAAACATCATACCACTGGATAAAAATCTTTTCTCCAAAAGCTGAACAGAAGGACTAAGAGGGAAGCTGTATGGGTACCCAGAGTGAGATCCTTCAAAACATCTGATGATGATTTCTTATCAGCTCTCTCCGCCCCAGTGGAACAACTAAAAATTTCCTTCTGTCAGCTATAATCCAAAGAGCCACCAGTGCATTTCTGAAGTAGAAGTGAAAACCTGGAGGCTTCAGAAAAATTCCTGAAGCTCGTTAAAAGTACAAATACTGAGAGTTTTACTATATTTCAAAGAAAATCACCTACCAAACCATCTGTGCATTGCACCACGCTTTGGTCTACAGCCAGGACAGCACAGAGGTGAGCTGGGCACAGAACATTGACATCATCTAACCATGTCACTAATGTAGGATGTCACTGATGTGGTCTCATATCTGCCAGTTTCCTGAAAAGTAGGAAGTTACATACAATTTGCCAGACAAATTTGCCATGTTTAATGATGGGGCAAAACAATCTGCCTTGCATGACGAAAGGTAGTATTTTTTCTACCTGAAAAGTAGATAGGCAAGAAGTTCCTATCTATGGGTAGGAACAATTCTCACCTTTTCTTTCTCGCAATAAATTGCCAAGATTATCAAAATAATATGCTGGTATGTCCAATATTATGTGTATATTCAAAAAACATCTTGCTAGGATTGCACCGCGTGAAATGTCATTTCTAACACTTTAGGAAGAGGGAAAAAAAAAAAAAGAAAAGAAAAAAAAAATTATCTAAGTCCTGGAGTTCAAGAAGTGCGTAACATTGTGTTGATGGGATCTGAAGCTGTATAATGCATTAACACTCAGATAAGAAGTAAGTCTTGTTCAGAGAATACTGAGAGATCAGCAGCTCCTAGGTGAATCACACCATTAAAAATGCATGCCCTGCTTCCAAGGACAGTCACTTCAACTCCCATCCCTCAGTGCTTATTCTGCCTTTCACTACTAGATTAAAAAGCTTTTAGTGGTGAATACTGTGCGTGTATGAAAGTGTTTACATTTTATAATCAAGTCACCTCTTGATCTCCTGTGCGACAAACTAAATAGATTGAAATCTCTAAATCCTCCACTGCAAAGTAGTTTCTCCAGAATCTGAAACATTATTGTAGTTCTTAACCGAACCTTTTGCAACCTTTCAACAAGCTTTAAAAACATAATGCCCTAAGAACTGTGTCCTTCTTTTACCCATTTTCCAAATGCAGCAATACAAATGCAAAGGGTGAATGTCGGGCTTAACAGCCCCTTTGGTCATACGAGTGTCCCTTTTGAATTCTGGCTCTACGTCAGGAGTCTCATAAATTTGAAGAATTTACCTAATGCCCCAAATTGTTTAACCAAGGAAAAAAGAACATCAGCCAACTAGACACTTCTGCAGCCTGGTGTTTCAGTCTTCTTCAGCACAAATAATTAAGGCCCAATTATTTTTAGATATTTATCCAAAGCAGATGGGTCTCAAGCTTTCGTTGGCTACTATCAAAGTCAGAAACAACTTCTTGTCCTCACAGGATGCAAATATTTTTCTCCATTTTTTCCCCCCCATGTACTAACAGAAAAATTTAGTTTGCTTTTGTACATATTAGTAGGGAGATATTGAAAAACACTTGAAAGGCAACACTGTCCTCAGTCACAGCCAGCACAGCTTCATGAGAGGAAGTCCTGAATATCAAACCTGATTTCCTTTTTTCACAAGGTAACCCACCTAGCTGATCAAGGGAAGCCATCTTCTTTTTGGAATTCAGTAAAGCTTTCAATACACTCTCTCACAGAATCCTTCTGGACAAAATGTCCAGCATACAGTTGGATAAACACACCATGTGGTAGGTGAGCAATTGGCTCATGGGTTGAGCACAGAGGGTGATAGTGAATGGGGTAATAGCAGAGTGGTGACCTGTCACGAGTGGGGTTCCACGGGGCTCCATCTTCAACATCTTCATAATGACTTGGACACAGGACTGGAAGGGATACTAAGCAAGTTTGCAGATGAGACAAAACTGGGAGGAGCTGTTGACTCCCCCGAAGGCAGGGAGGCCCTGCAGAGAGACCTTGATAAATTAGAGGACTGGGCAATCACCAACCACATGAAGTTCAACAAGGGAAAATGCCAGATTCAGCACCTAGGATGGGGCAACCCTGGATGTACATACAGATGGGGAATGAGATGTTGGAAAGCAGTACCATGGAAAGGGACCTGGGGGTCCTGGTTGATGACAAGTTGAATCTGAGTCAGCAGTGCCCTGGCAGCCAGGAGGGCCAGCTGTGTCCTGGGGGGCATCAGGCAAAGCATCGCCAGCCAGTCGAGGGAGGGGATTGTCCTGCTCTGCTCTGCACTGGGGTGCTCTCAACTTGAATATTGTGTGCAGTTTTGGGCACCTCAATATAAGAAAGATATTAATCCTTTAGAGAGTGTCCAAAGGAGGGCAATGAAGATGGTGAAGGGCCTTAAGGGAAAGCCGTATGAGGAGCAGCTGAGGTCACTTGGTCAGTTCAGCCTGGAGAAGAGGAGACTGAGGGGAGACCTCATCGCAGTTTACAGCTTCCTTGGGAGGGGAAGAGGAGGGGCAAGCACTGATCTTTTCTCTGTGGTGACCAGTGACAGGACCTGGTCACCACATTCACTTCAGGAATGGCCTGAAGTTGTGTGAGGGGAGGTTTAGGTTGGATATTAGAAAGAGGTTCTTCACCCAGAGGGGGAGTGGGCACTGGAACAGGTTCCCCAGGGAAGTGGTCACAGCATCAAGCCTGACAGAGTTCAAGAAGTGTTTGGATGATACTCTTAGGCATATGATGTGACTCTTGGGGATGGTCCTGTGCTGGGCTAAGGGTTGGACTCAATGATCCTTGCAGGTCACTTCCAACTCAGCATATTCTGTGATTCTGTGATCTGAAAAAGGAGCCAGTATCTTTCTTAGGGTATCTTCTGTCAAAAGTATATTTCCTGAGCAGCCTCTTTCTACCTGCAGATCTGGATTTTTTCCTTATTTATTTGGTATCCCTTACCAGCTCCCTGTATTTCATAGCTTATCATTCCGGACAGTTTGTGCTTATAAGGAATAAAGACAGATGAGTAAAAGCAGCTGGCACTGCATCATTTCTAAGTTACTCTGGTAGATTAGCCCATTTAAATATCATATTCCCTGGAAGATATTCCACATTAAACTTGACAGGATACTGTTGAATGCAAGGAAATGAAAGTTTCAAAGTCTCATATTAGTATTTTCATCTCTGTAAAAAATACTAAAAATATTGTCCTATTTTCTTCTATGTAGCGTCTACAAAGAATTATATAAAATCTTTCCTGCAGTTCTTAGTAAGAACATTTGAAATTTTTTAAAGAACAAAAATTAACTTGCATTTTTATGATGTACAGAATTTACAGATAAAGAATCCTAAATGATTGTTCAATGAAAAGGAAGATACAAATGAAAAAATGCACAATGAAAAATGGCAATCAATTTCTTGTGGAAGAAAACCACTTTGTTTTCTTGGCCACTCAAGTGTATTCTTTTTCTTTGATCATTTGTACTAGTGAAAAATTTTCCAAGTCGTAGAAAACAGCTTCTTTTCATGAATAAAGTCAACTGTCCCTCCTTAAGAAAAAAGGCTCTCACTGTTCTAACATAACTTTTCTCCACCTCTCCTGTCAAAAACTCTAGATAATGTGAATCAGAGTAGAATTTAAAAAGTTGACTTATTTCACTTTCACAAAAAAATATATCTATTAATTGCAGCAAAATACTTCAGTGCGTTGTATCTTATTTCCTTCTACTAATGTCCCTTAGCTAAATTTGAAAGTCTTCGGTCAGGGGAAATTCCTTAGAAACGATTCTGAAATCCTTCCTTCATCCTTCTTCTTATTTTTAGATATCAGATGCTGGCAGGTAGGAAAGTTGATTTCTTGCAAATCCTGAATTTCAGCAGACCTCCTTTGATTTCCTTCTTCGAGGTTGCAACAGACAATTAGTATTCCGCGCTGTCAGAAAAGTTCTTAATTAAGTTCATGAAAGAGCTTTTGAATTCTTGACTGAAGTGGAACACTCTTGCTTATTGCTTGTGGTGTCATTGCTGCCAGTGCTATGAATAGCTCTCCTGCTCCTCCCCGTGCATGCTCTTTAGCAATGGTGCAGCACCACCGGCCCCCTGGCAGCTCTGCTATTGCAACTAGCACTGCCGGAAAACTTCTCATGTGCCTTGCAGAGTCCATGCTGCCACTGCCAGTGTTCTCTAACACTTTTGATCCTTCCTCTTAAATCACATATATTCATCTCCTACAAAATCCACCTTGTTACCATAAGAAAAAAAAAAAAACAAACCTGAGTATCTGCTGTTCAATAATTCTTCAAAACTTCTGTGACCTGAAACGACCATTATAGAAAGCATCTAAAAAGCCTAACTGAGAAAAAGCATATTCCTTTGAGATGAAGTTCTGACATTTTTACAAACATTTTTAGACCCCAAAAAATAATGTAGGATTCTGTGATTTTCTCAGACTGAATCTCAGTTTTAATCTCTAAGTATTTATTCTGATTTTACTTAGATAACTCTTTATCTCTGTCAAGGATATGATTTGCATTCTATTTGTAAGGAGAGCAAAGATGGATCCAAACAAGAGACATTTAGAGTGACAAGAACTGAGAGACAAAAGATAAAATTTCCAGATTAAATCTTTGCAAATGCTCAAAACAAAAAGGGAATAGGAGATGACAACACAAATGCTGCTCCAGGGAAAAAAGCAGAAAAGTTAAAGTACAGTGTTAGACAACTTCTGCCACTTACTCATTTTTTAGCACTTTCAGAATCTTGTAATATACCCTTCTTCTTCTCTACTTGGAAAATACTACATGCATTAGCAGGCTTCCACTATGGCACACCAGTATTGGTGTATTTCCTTTACTTCCTTCCTTATTCATTAGATGAAATTATGAAGTCAAGAGTCTAGATCTGACAGTGCAACAAAGTCTATAATGTATTAGAGCATTTAGAGACAGAGTAATTTAAAAGAGTTTTTTTAGAGATTGTATAAACAAACCAAACAAGAGCTGCTTAACTGCTTCTTAAAACCATGAGCCCCATCAACATAGATGTTCCCAAAAAAGTCCCAAATAGCATCTCGAATAGATGTGCTAGATTCCCCCAGTCGGGCAACTGAATCCTGCCTGTATTTATAGTCAATGGAGTCTGTAGTGTCATTGCCTCATATCAAAGTAGAAATCTGCTTTTGATTACCTTGGCCCTGCCTGAGCTGCTTTAGTTTTAGTTCTGAAAGCAAAGTCAAAATAACTATTGTTGTTAACAAGACAAGGCAGAAGTTATGCTGGTTTAGAAAGTAACTTTTTCTGGGGGAATAAACCAAACACCTCTCCCAGGCATACAGAGACACAACACATACACACAGCTCCCTCCTCCCACCCCAGAAAGAAAAAAGAAAACCCACACAGCTAAAAATGTCCCCAGCTCCTGCCCTGATGGACATTCAAATTATGGAAGTGCATTCAGGGAAAGACCTCCTCTTTTGAAAAGGAAGAGCATGGCAGGATGTTTAGTTCAGACACTTAACTTTTATCAGCACTTTTAAAAAAATCTTCTCCACATTTCAGAAAAGAAGAACCAGAGTAATAACATTTGTGGAACTGCAACCTAAACAGTATCTGTTATCAAAGTTATACTATTTTTCTGAAATATCTAAATTCACATTTATAAGGCACAAGCCCACACTAAATTTAAATAATATCTTTCTCATTATGCTTTAATAACAATCATATATCATGTCATCCTTCAAATTTTGTAGTAACTCTTAGTAATAAAGGACTGTGGTTTATCCATGCTGAAATAATTTTTCAGTCTAATATATTTCATACATTGAGTTAATGAAATAATGTCTGCTGCTTTCTACTTCATAAATTCCATGTGCTTATGCTGTCTTTTAGGGTGTTGTATGTGAAAATTTCAGGCAACATAGTACAGAACATATGTATGTTAAACATATTTCAAGTACTTGATCACATAAATAGGTAAAGCCATTCTGACTAGATATGGCTGTATTTGTACAAACCAAACAATTACACATTCCTCTCTCGATCCCTTATTTGAGCTCTTACAGATATGAACATGCTCAATTTGCAGATGAACAAATTCTCTTCTTAGGATACAAAAAAGTAACAGTAAGTTACAGGTCAAAACTAACAAAATACCTGATTTAGATGAAAATGAAAACAGGGTTCTCACAATTTCCTGAATTAAAAACATCCATGCATTTTGTTCCTCAAGATCTTTTGTCTTATGGATTCTCACTACAGTAGTATATGCTAAGGATTTAAAATTCCAATAGTTTCCTCATACTGGCACAGGATCCAAAGCCAAAACCAAGAATGCTACTTGAGAATGGATGGTCTTACCACCATTATTAATTATTTCTCCAGCACAGGAATCCACAGCCTATCAAATAGCTACCATCTTTGTTCTTAACCATAGAGCTAAGTATATCAAAAGCTGGAGGTGAAGAAGTGGCAAGCATGTCCACAGTCATAGGGAGGATGTTTTTGACTTGCTGCTGAGCCACACTAATACAGTTTGTGTCTTGTAGGTACAAGAAGAACAAGAGGTACCTTCACAACTGACTGTTGCACTGGAGGGACTGGGAGGGGAAAAGGAGTTGATGAGTGAGGTTATATTCCTCAATATTTAGTTTCTAGTGAAAATATTTTACTAATATAAAAGTAAAAAGGACTGACATAAATACAAATGTGTGGGAAACTCATCTAGGATGAGACAGGAGACTCCAGCTAGATGGAGTTTAAAAGCAGGTAACTCCTGCAACAGAGCAGAGCAGATTTAGACAGTGGGCAAGGTGTCAAAACTTAGAAATGCAATGAGGGGGAAAAGAAGACATTGGTATAAAAATTGCTCTTCTTGTCTTGTATGACATGCAATATTGATGTCCCCCAGAAAAAAACGGAAGCAACATCTTCCATGTTTAACAAAACAACACAGGTAACAATCTTTCAAAAGTTTTAGTTTTTCTTCTAATTACATATGACTATTACCATAAACTGCATGATTATTTTAGATAATCATATACCACACTACACAGAGTTCATAATCATACTACCAGAAATGTGTAACAAATTTAAATTCAAAATTAAAATAAGCTGTGGACATCATCCTCAGGGTTTCCTACTAAGCTGTTCTCTTTTTTTCTACATATGCTACATTAATCACTTAAATGTAATTCTATCTGTCACTTTTATGAAGCCCTAATTTTATTCTGATTTTTTAAAATAACGTGTTACCTCTTTCTACTTGGAGACTGACAAAGTCTAGACTTTTCTAAGAGTTTTTCAACTAAATTTGATTTTGTTTCTTCTACTATACAAAAATATACAAACCTTAAAATGCCTACCTTCCTTTAATTAAGAGACAAAGGTATCAGCCAGAGTAGGTCATCTTCTGAAATTCTCTTCTCCATCCCTTATACGAGGAATTAGATGAATGTATCATTTCTATGGATATAAGTGGAATTCCAAGAACAGGTGTCTAGAATTTTGGTGAAGCAATGCCTACTTAGCAGAAACTGAACTAAGGAATCTGAACACCTCATTGCTCTTGGCTGCATGTTTCTTATGCATGCATTCATTTTCTCTTTTTGTGGGTCCTGTTGTTTTACAGTCTTTTATTTCTCATCCTCGTGCTATTCAGAGTCATACAAACCATCAGGATCAGACCTACAGGATCAGGCAAATCCTCTGCCATTCCCAAACTGCTGTTCTCTGATATATCTTCTATTAAGGAACTTAAAATTAATGAAATTTAAAATAGTAATATTTGGATTTTGTTCACACTCTAACAGTGCTTTTTAACATATTCTTCTCTAGTTTATCTCCCCTTAATATTATTGTTTAAAACTACAATCTTCAAGACAGATCTTTGATCCTTTTTCTTGCTCTTGGTCATTGTAAATATTCACAGAGAACCTTTTCACCTATTCAGTACTGTCTAGCATGTGATATTTTTAAAGCAACTGAAATTCCATTCAGAACACACCACAGGACTGCAATGTTACAAGTTACTACCAAGGAACATAAGGTCAGAAACCAAAGAGATGCCATCACCCTGTCGTGGTTTTGACTCTGGCTGGATTTTTAACACTTACTGAAAACCGTTTTTCCCCCTCCTGCCACCTCTGCTCTTTTCAGAGGGGAGGAAAAAAAAGTTAGAGAATTCCTGGGTAATATAAGAACTGGGAGACTCGCTTACTAATTAATTTTCATGGGTAAAAAGACTCAAAGTGAATAGAACTTAAATTTATTCCTAACAAACTTAAACTAAAAGCTAAATTTATTGCTAACAAAATAAGAACCAAAGAGTAAAAGAATAAAGCAGTCTTAAAACACAACACCTTCCTTCCACTCCCCCCTTCCCTCAGGGAGATGACAAAAGGGGGAAAGTCACAGCCAGCAGTTGCTTCTGCCACTGTTAAAATCCATCTCTTAGATAGGAACTCTTTCCAATTCACTGTCCTGGGGGGTAACTTTTCCATCAGGCACAGAGGTCTCTCTCTCTTTGCATTCTGATGGTCTCCATGGACTGCAAGGGGACAACTTGCTTCACCATGGCCATCACTGTGGTCATCACCACGGTTACAGGGGGTAATGGCTTTGAGTCCTTCCCCTGTTTGCTGTGGGGTTCCTCCCCATGGGAGACGGTCCTCCATAGACCTCTCTGGTGTGGGTCCATCCCTCAGGCCACAGTTCTTCCATAATCTGCTGTCCCTTGGGTCACGAATGAGTTTCACTAGCATGGATCCCCCACAGGGCCACAAGTCCTACCCGGGACAACTTGCTCCAGTGTAGGTTTCTCTCTCCATCGGCCACAGGTCTCCAGCAAGACTCTGTTTCATCTTAGGCCTCCCACGGGGTCACAGCCTCCTTATGCACTCTTCTGCTCCAGCATGGGCTCCTTCATGAGTTGCAGAAGGGAGTCTCTGCTCCTCAGCAGTCTTCCATAGGCTTCGGGGGTCTCAGCTTTCAGTCTTTCCCCTGCTGGAGGGGGAGAGGGAGGCCTCTGGGCCTTTTCTTCCCCCCTCGGCTACACTGACCTTGGAGTCTACATTGCTATCTCATGTTCTCCTCTGCTCTCCTCTTCAGCTGGAATTTCTTCTGTGCAACAAACTTGTTCCTCTGTTCTTGAATATGTTATAACAGAAGCAAATACCATTGGCTAGTAGTAGGAAGTTCCTCACTGAAGTGGCTATCACTGGCTTTTTCATAGAACAGCAAAAGCTTCTAGTGGCTTCTAATCAAAATCATCTCTATGGCCTCCTATTACCAAAACTTCAGTCACTTGAACCCATGACACACCCACACAAAGTCCATACTCTGAGAATGTGGAGTTGAAAACTTGTGATTTACCACACTACAGAAAAAAAAAAATTGTGTCAAGTGTCTATGAAGAAAGAATACCATTTAAAAAAGGGACAATGAGAGTAGGTTAAGTTGAAGACATAATCGATGAAATGAGGGGCATGCATTTTATTCAAATCCTTTTCCAGTTCTGTGCTTCTGTTCATGAAGGAAAAATACTAGAGGTTGTCCACAAGTCTCTTTTGCTGCAGTATCTTACAAAGAAGTATAAAAGACATTTCTATGACTCCTAAAGAATATCGAAATTACTCCCCTACTTAAGATCTTCATTCATTTTTATTTCACCGCAATAAAATCTGCAATGGCTTCCCACCACAAGTTGATATTGGGAAAGGTATGAGGGAACAAACCTGTTCCTTCTACCACAAAAACTTAGGATGTCATCTCTAACACATTCCCTCAACTTGACTCTGGGACTTGGAATGTATTCCCATGCACTTTTCTTTGACAGATTAATGCACTGAATATGGTAGCTCATTAAAACATTTTAAAATAAAGTACAGTTTGGGGATTTCTAATGTGAACATGATTTCTAGAATTACCTCAACACAGGATTTCTCCATTGCAGTATTTCCCTAGACATCACTGCAACAATGGAAAAGGAAAGCACCAAAGCACACTTTCCATTTTAATTTGTAATTGCTCAGCACCATAAAGTTGCGTAGGGAAGTTTGGTGGTCAATAACTGTTTGGTGCATGCATTCAAATAAATCCTCACTATAAGTAAATGAAATCAACAGTCTCTATTAATGGACAGAATACCAGCAGTAAATGATGAGCTGTATGCCTCTGTTGCTGCACAATACAGAACGAAGAAATGGAAAATGCATGAAGATGCCTCAGCGATGATGGACAGAGTCATTCTGCAAGTTATTGCCTGCCATCTCTATCCTTCTTCACAAGCACAGTTATCAGTGCTAAGCCTTCCTGACCAAAAGGTCAAAAAGATGTGGTCTAAACAGGGAAAGGACAGTCTGTGAACAGCTACCCATCATTTCTAGTCTGATGGTGGGAGAAACACTGATTCCCTTCAACTTTTTCATACCAGACAAAGAGATTGTATGGAAAACACTCACAAAGTAAAGCAAAAGGTGGACTACGTAGGACAGTGGAGGAGTAGCGAAGTTACATTCCCACCTCTTCTGTACTGGTCACAAAGCTTGCTTCCAGCAGGCAATGATTTAGAGAATCTCCAGAAATTAAATCTCACCTAAAGAGCAGATCCCTGGTTAGGTAACAAGAACACAAACACTCTCTTAGATTCATGTTGCTAGAACTGGATCTTTATGACCAAAAAAACTGTCCATACATCAACTGTGAAAGTAAAAGGTCCAGGAGCCACTGCCCCATGCTGACCAGTGAGTAGACTAGCTTGACACATTTAATAGCTATAGGTTATTTGTACATCTACAGGTGGAAATAGAAAAAAGCTGATGTATTCAGGGCTTTGGAAAATTAACTGCCTGGAGATGTTCAGGACCAACATTTGCTCTAATTATTCCTCCTGTAAGCAGGAAAAAAATGACTGTCCTATCTTTGGTTAAAAATCTAGAAGCAGAGTCTCCCCCTCTCCCATGCCGTCCTTACTGAATTCCCTCTTCCACTCACCCTCTCCCCCTCCTTCTTTGTTCTATTTTCCACCTTCATTACCACCTCCTCCTCACCTCTCACATTCTCCCTTTTGTCTCCCTCACTCTCCCTCTCACTTTCTCTCCCCCTTTTCTACTCCTCATCCCACACACCCTCCTCTGTTAGCTTCACTATGTGAGAAGTTAAGAGGAAAGAAGAAAGAGAAAAGGCAGAAGGATTTACGGAGGTGGAGAACTACAAATAAAGAAGGAGAGACAAAAAAAGAAAGATGTGCTAAGCCATCCTATTTGTGTCAGTGAAAGCAAGGATATGAACCCAGAGCCCTGATCCGGCAGACAGATGCTAACTGGTAGGGAGCAATTCTGCCAGCAGGGACACCGTTTAAGAATTCAATCAATAGCAAATCTCCGGTGAAAACAAATAAGCATGCAATATTCAAATGTAGATTGAAAACCATTAAAATATCCCTGGGTTTTAGGGGGAGAGTCTGATTTAGAAACTGTAATACAAATGAAGTGACTCCCCACTCAGAACTACTTCACATATGAAAATGGCTACACAAACAGTCATCTTCCCCCAAAACTACCTACAGCTGCCTATTTGTGTACAGACCATCACATGCACATCTGCTTATTCATAAAAATTATCTGGGAAGCATACTTTTTTAATATTGAGATTTTACTGGCAATATTCATAATTATCAACCCAATTTATTCTTAGACAGTCACCTCCCAGGATTCACGAAGCATGTGTCAGAGTTTGCAGCAGGGATCCTCCTGAACTCCTAAGCCTGCCCAGCTTTCACTGTTCTGGGGCCATAGAATCAATCAAGCAGTATAGCGAGTGATGGGGTTTTTTTAATTAGATCATATCAGGATTATAATTAGCACTGTGTAGGAGCAGAATTAAGGTAACACAGCAAATGCATAACAATTCTACCATGCCTGGCATGACTAGTGCCAGCAGTAAAACAGCTAATAGCATCTGATTATTTTCTCCTTGCCACATGTGCTTTCATTTCCAGCACACGCCAATGGAAGTGGTTCCAGAAGGAGAGAGCAGAGGGTGCTGCCTCAGTCCCCCAGTTGCAAGGCCCAGTAGGGCGCAAACGTGTCACAGACACTTTCACTCTGAGAATGCCTGGCTTCCAGGAGCAACAGCAACCTGCTGTGCCATGCACAAACGTGCAGGTCTGACATTAGGGGAAACACATACTTGGCTGAAGGCACCTTTTCCTCTGAGATGTTGGAAGGGAGACCAAGGTGTGGGAAGCAGGTTAGGCAGCACACACTCTTTCTCATCCTCTCCCACTGTGAGCACAGCTAACAGCTGAACAGAACTACACCGAGCCTGTTTGCAGTTATTCCCTTGGGACAGCTGCACAATCATCACTACATTACAAGGTGTAAGACGTACAGCAAACCTCACCTGTTCCTCTGCCACACCAGAAGACAGGTGTTGTGGAAACGAAGCTGTAGTGAGGAAACCAGCAATCATGACAGAGACATCAGCTCAGTATAGTTTGCAGACTATTGTCCTTGCAGCTCTAGCAGAGTGGGAGGCTGTCCCTTCAGCAGTTCTCTGGTGAAATCTGCTGAAGAACTCCAGCCATCTGCCCCTTCTCAATGTCTGCATCTCATGATGAGTGAAAGTAGAATGAGGTTAACATTTTTCAATTTATCTCAACAAATGGTAATCTATATCTATTTAAACAAAAATAACTAAATACCAACAACTTGAAAAGCAGTCAATATGATTTAAAGCACCGTGACTGCTGTAAGAAAGGTGAGATGAAACACAGCCATATTTCATCATGTAGGATGGAAGGACTTCATCTAGTCCAGAGTCCTACTTGCTGCTGTAAGCAGCAACTGTACCTCTGAAAAGCAAGGAAAGCTAGTCACTGAGCTAAATAACTAGGCAGGCAGAGGCAGCAGCCTCACTGACAAGGCAGCCAGTCCCTGAGTCCAAATGTGGAGAGCAAAACATGTACAGTGATGGTAGCCAAGCTCAGACAAGAGTCCAGGTAAGTCTGTAGAAATGCAGAACATCCCATCAAACACCACTGTCCCCCACCATCAGTTCCTAAGGGACATCACCAGTAGCCTGTTGCCAATTTTGTTTTGGATGCAGATCACCAACCTCGGAACGCAGCAATCCAACCAATACTTATAAATCTTCAAGCTATCTATGAGGATGCTACTGAAGAATTTTTTGGAGAATTTGCTGAAGTACATTTCAAGCAATATTCATTACACTTCTCTTGTTTACAGAGCCAATCATTTGTAGAAGGCAAATAGGTTGGTCAGGCATGATTTGTCATTGGTAATGCTGTGCTAGCTGTTTTCAATCATTTTCTGGTCTTTCATGTGCTCAGAAATGGGTTCTAGAAGAATTTGCTCCATAATCTTCCCAAATTCTGTGGACAGACCAAAAAACCCTGTAGGTGTCATTCTTCTTCAAGAGAGGTGCAATGTTTATATTTATCCAATCACCAGGGATGTCTCCTGATTGCCAGATAACAAAAAGCAGTCTTCTTATTTATGCAGACTTTCTCCACAATCTTAGATGCATCTGTAACAAGACCTGTAGGAACCACTGCAAAAATTTGCTTAGATGCTTTCTAAAATATGTTCTATATCTAACAAAATTTTAGATCAAGCCCATATGTTGTACAGATTGGATCTAACCTGGGGAGCAGTAACTGATATTTTCATATGCCATCCTATTCATCCTATATAGATTACCATTTGATCTCCCAATAGCATTTGAAAAGTCCCCTCAGACCAAGGAAAAAGATTCTTCCTCTCATCTAAACAAGATCCCTTTGAGTTTGATGAACTACATTTGTTGTCAAACAAGTTTTCTCAAATGCCAAAGCCATCCCTGAAAGTTGGTAAAGCTAGCTTAAAAGGTATTTTCTGTTACTGTATGGCAGAAAGACATCTTTCAGTGCCTCAGATCTGGTTATTGCATGTTTATGTGTGTAAAATGCTCTCCACCCATACATGCACCTTCTAGCTTATTTAGCCACTTGCAGTGAACATCTCTTGCATATTCAGGGAAAATGCTCCATGCCCAGTCTCTCCACTGGGATCAAATTCCTGTGTACTTTCACATAATGGAATTTCAGTAGGATACGGTACCTTTGTCAGATAATCAGTTAATTCTATTCCATAATTTTTTCCATTTTACTGCAGCCAGGACATAGGCATTCTCCATCCCGTGGAGAATTGGCTGCAGTTTTCTGCTCCTCTCTGCCTTCACTACAAAGGGAATTACATTAGACTGGCAGCAACAGTCTCATGGCTTATTAGTATTTCCTTTGCTGATCTTTGAAAGGTTGTACCCAGAGAGAAAGCATTTAGCAGCTAGGAAATGAGCCAAAGAAACACTTCAATACTTGAAGAGAGTTCTTTCCCAAACTAAAAAAATATTTTTACTTGACTGACTAAAAGCATTATAAACCCTATAAAATTAATTTTAAGAAATCAAAAATTGTAAAAAAAGCAATATTCAAGGGAATATTCGTGATATTGCTCCACAAACTCCATTTCCTGAAGATATCTCTACAATTTTTATCATTTCCTTACATTCCATTTTTCCCCACATCACCCTCTTGAATCAGAACTCTGGACTGAATCTTAAAAATTAATAACCAAGAAACAGATATTTGTGTTTTATGCCATGTTTCCCACTTACTTTTCAGCAGATAATCAAGTTTTTATATAAATGAATCAAAATACAACTCAGAGACTATGACTGTGATTATTATAGAAGACATCTTTTTTCCCTTACCCACTGTTGTAAAAATACTTAGCAAAAAATGAAGTCATACTACCCAATTTTTACAATTCCACACAACTGTATACTTTATACAGTATTTAATAATCACATTACTTTTATTTAGCTTAAAATTCAGATTTGCAACAGCTCTAACAACTAAGTGGAGTTGATACTTTATTGTCTTCTGATCCCACTGGTCTAAGACTTGTCAGGAGGGAGAAACAAAGAGACAGAAACCCTGCAGCTGTCTCCTGGACAGAAGCCCTGGAGAAATGCAGGAACGAGGAAGCAGTTCACCTGCTGTTTTTCCACACCTCTTTGCCTGAGTGTCAGGCACCATCACTAGACCAGGAGAGTTGTTTTTTTGGGTCACCCTTAATCAGTTGCTGAGACACACCTAAGGGGTATGTTTAGACTGACATTTACTCTTCACTATAACATGCAAGAATTTCAAGGAAAGCATCTTTTTCCCTGCTTTGTTTTGGGAAGTCAGAAAACAAGTAGCCTTGGATGTCTGGCAGATGCAGATCTTCAACTAAAAAAGAAATTCCAGGTGGTATGTATCAATCAAAAAGCTTAAAGTTTTTTAAGCTGGAACTGCTGACAGTATCTGATTCTACTAAAAATGGGGTGGGAAGAGGGAGGGAAGAGAACACAAAGAACATGGGCTGAACCATGAACAGAGGCCCCGTATTGCCAGAAAACCTCAGAGTCTGACTGTATCTTCCCTCACTTTTAGGAAGGCCTTGCTAATATCCTTCTGCAGGCAGTCCTTACAGCATGTCCATTTTCACAATTTTTCTCTAACATGTCTCTAACATATGCTGTCCTGAATTTTATGTGCTTGACTCCTGACACCAAGACCATAGTTTTGAAGGATAATTACATGCCTTCAGTATAAAGAAGTAGTTAGCCTAAGGTCAGCAGGGCAATATGCATCCACTACAGATCACTAAAGACATTTCAATCTATTTGATCTGCCTAATGATCAATATGGATTTTAAAAGTGTTCTCAACCCCATGGTGAAAAAGGCTAGAGAAGCATATGAGCAATGCCTGCACCATCTGTGGGACAGCAGTATTAAAAAAAACAAACTTTACACAAAAATCCCATTATATTGTTAAAGACAAGAAAGGTAAGCCCTAAATTCTGTGTTTCTTCACTAGGCTGAGTAGCTCCTACAAAAAATAAAAGGAGTAGATATCAGACATACTCCAAAGATATTGCTTCAGATTATTCACTATTACACTATATAAAAGGCAGTGTCAAGAAACACTGATTTGAAGTGGTGGTTGATCTAAACTATCCTGCTAGTGTTGAACAATTTCTGTAAGTTGGCATGTATGCAGTGTTAATAAAAAGCTGGAAGACTGAAGTTTCATGTTGCAAACTTGATGGCTATTATGTTTAATACAGAAACCTTTAACCATTTTGTTAGAAAATAAAGTTATCAAGATGTTTCACAACTTGAAATGTTCTAATTTCCAATGTTCCCTAACAACTTCTCAGCATGCTGCAGTAAACTGGGCCCTCTGCTAAATGGCATCAGTAAAATGGCAGCTTCCAGAGAGAAAATTAAAACTAAAGAAATCACCCCATTTTAAGTTTAAAAAATGTAGTCCAGAAATTCACACTTTAATTTTGCATATACATCCCAGAAAGATCAGAACTTTAGAGGTGCTTTCAGTGACACTGCTAATGCACAACTCTGTGATCCTTAGTCTTATATTTAGACCATTCTCTGAGACTCATATTAAATACAGAAACCAAAGAAAAGGGAAGCCATTTTCAGATTCATGTGAGAGAAACACACATTACCACCGACTTTGTGATTTTTTGACTGAAACTCTAAGTGTGATCTGGGTTCTGCCACAAGGAGAAAAAATGTATAAAAAAAAGAAACAGTTGAGATTTCATCAAAATGAGCATCCAGCCTCCAGAGCTCAGCTCTGGTGACAACAGATAGGCTCCACAGCAGTATCAGCAGGATGAATTATGTAGACAAGAACTGCAATCCTTATTTATACAACCCATTAACTAGCTATATATATACACATACATACAGAGAAACATATGGAAACTTTTGGCTAAGGATGAATTATACAATGAACTTCAGGAAAGATGGAGGTTCATATGAAGTTGCAGAAAAAGTCATTAAAAACATTTAGAAATGAATGGCAGAACATCTTCCATTACAGATCATTTTTGATGCTTGATGATTTTTACTTCCTTCAAAATCTATTTTAAAAATTTTTGTCTAACAGAACCTACTTTTAAATCACAACACACAATTCTATCTCTACACATGCAGTGCATCTCAGAGGTCACGGTGAAGGAGGACTCGGTAGCTTTAGACCAGCAGGAAAACACCTCCTTGCAGTCAGCCTCAAGGAATCCCAGCACTGCCTACATCAAAGCTGCCTGCACCCCAGTCTCAGGAGAGCCCCCTGGGCTGCAGCGTAGGAGATGCCTTCCTTATGCCTCCGTCTGACCATGCACCCCAAGGAGATGCCAGCACCGCATCCCAGCCCTGGGCTAGGCCGGCACCACCACGCTGCCCTCAGGTCACACCACGGGCACGCAGCTGCCTCATGCCAGCTCCTTCCCTTACCATCACAGAGACAGCACCCACTGTCGCCAGCTAATCAAACAGCTTTATATTAATCCATAATTGATGGGTTTTTTTTAAAAAGAAACTTTCAAAACATCAAACCGTCTTTCTCGGTCATTAATTCAACTCTCTGAATATTTTATATCTCCAGACACTTCTACTTGGGTGTACTTATTTTAAGAGCACTTCATCACAGCACTGATGCTACTTGTATACATCCATCACTTCTTGATTTCATTGTGTGTGTAAACATAAACAGAAATGCCTAGAGTTTGATGTTATAGCAATACCCAAACTGTATTGGAAAGACGTGAAATCACTTTCACTAACAACAGTGAAACTTAAAAAACCAAAAATATATCTGATTCCATACACAGAACAGCTATGCCTACTTAAATATGAATATTTCTGGCAAACAGAACATTTTATTATTTATAAGACAGTAGCAGCTCCTTTTTCTCTGAAAAGAAACAAAATTTTCTCTTGTGTAAACAACTTATTTTGACTTAAATACCTTCCTATTTTTTTAATTCACAGCATACATCTTCTATTTTCAAATATCAAATATCTGCATTATTAATTCTATCCAGAATTATTTATGTGGGATGATGGGTCAAGAAGCAGGCTGGAAGACAAGAGCTTCTTTTGTATTCTGTATTTTTCTTTTGTATATTTGCCAAGTATTATAGAACTGTGAGTGATAATTTTGTGAAAATTGAATAGTCAATCCCATAGACATAATCAAACTAACAACTCCACCTCCTGCATTGCATTCCTAGCCTGTAAACCAAATTCCTGAGGAGCACAGCATCATCTACCCAGTTCCACTCCCCATCCACTTGCAGCTTTAGATTTATTACAGTTTAATGGGCTAGAGGTGGGGCTTGTGTTACCACTTGGATCAACTATCTGCAAAAATGTGATGCACTGTTTTCTTGGCAGTCAAGGAACTACATCTTAAAAAGAACACCCCGCTGAATTCACCTGCTAGCTTTTCTTCCAAGTCATCAATTAAATTATTTGCAACTGCTGTCCCAACTTCAATCATTTAACTTAAGGCTCAATGAGCAAGAAGAAGAGCAGATGTAATGAACATGTCCCCCAGTGGCTGCTTTTTAAAAGGCTCCTTAGAAGTCTAATTTTAAAAGCAGAATGTGAAGAAATGAAAAAAATGAGAGAAACCGCAAGGAGTGGGGAAATAATTTGTATTTTTTTACTGTAACATGAGTTCTATGAGACCTGCAGTGTTTCCAAAAATAGAAGCAATGCTAATGGAAATAAACATTACACCATTTTTGTGTTGCTTTTCTTGAGCATCTTCTCTCTGAAGGTACCAAAATATTTTCAGTAATAATATCAGTTAAAAATTAAGAGTTCACTTATTTTTCACTTTTCTCAACTTTGCACAGAAAAATTTAGTGCCATACTGTTTACCACACAGTGTATCATCATTAACCAATGATGAGGAAATACATGATGATGAGATAAAATTGGTGATGGGAAAATACAAGTCGATGCCAACAGTGGCACTAGATCGCACCAGACTTCTAAGATTATTCTAAGAAACTAAATTATCCTCAAGGATTTAAATGTTTTCCCGTTAATGAGGATCTACATCAGCTCACTAAGAAAACCTCATGGAACCTAGAAAATATTCCTGACATCAGTAAACTCATAACAGAGTTTGGCAATTTGTCACATCTAAAAAGCAAAAAAAATAAAAGGAATAATCTCATTTGAAATTAAAATCAATACACAATTCTTCACATTGATCAGCATAGGCATGGTCAATTATTAAGGGTATGTTTAAAGAAAATGTGCACCGAACTTAAATGTGGTTGCTCTGGGAAAAGCAGCATTACTCTTTTTCCAGGTAACTTTTCATAATAAAGGGTTAAACACCAGCTTCTTGCTGTTAAGATTGTTACAAACAGAAAAAAGAGAGAGGCTTACAAACTTAATTTATTTATTTTTTAATACAAAAAGCCAGTTTTCTCACCTCACTAGGGCAGGCTCTCCCCAGGGAAAATAAGCATGTTCCAGCACCCAAGTGGAAGAGAACACAGAGTGTAAGTAAATATCTAAATAAGAACTTGTTGTGAATGACTATTATTTTTTCAGGTATTAAGTACACCTAGATCACACATTCAAAGCTGACTAATCTTTGTCAATTGAGATAAATCAGGAAACTTTGCCACTATTTTTTAATTCTTATTTCTAAACATAACAGCCTTCCATAGAACTGTCTAAAGTGTTGTGAGTGGCAATTTTTTTTCAGAAAGTGTCTCCAGTGAGGAACAACAGTCACGTAACTGGCACATTGTTGAGCAGTTTTCAACATGATTTCCTCACAGACTGAGATGGCAGATGCTTTTTTTCTAGTTCTTTCCCACACTTTGCACAACTACTGCCATCTTCTTCCTCCATTAATTATCTCTTTGGTTTTCAGTTGTGCTGTTTCTTCCCTATCACTTATTCTGCTGTGCTTTTTCACTTTCTATGTAATGTTTCCACTTTCTTTCCCACTTATTTTTTTTAAAACCTTGTTATTCTAAAGATTTCCTGCCTATTCTTAGTAGGGCTGTAGGATACACCTACTCTTATAAAACCATTTCAAAGTCTGAGGGAAAACTTGCATAAAATTACATACAACACTGTTATGCAAGTACAAATATTCCACAACTCTACCTTGCTACATCTTCCCTAAGCCTACTGACTAGCCTAACATCTGTCTCCCTCTTGTGTATTCCATTAATGAATTCCACTAATTTCATTTTCCCTTCTTCTAAGTGCATTTGTCTTACAAGTCACTGTGTCCCATCCCAGTCTCACTTTCTTTGCACTTGCCTCCATCACCCCAAAGATATCTTCTTTCAATTCTGTCAGGTCTGCCATCACAAAGTGGGAAAAATATCAGGACCAGGAAGGTAAAAAACACAGAGTTGGAAGGTCAGGTGAGAGTCACAACTACCTCTGTCAGTGTATTACAGTAACTTTGTTAAGCTGTTTAGAATCAAAAATCAGGTAAACTGCATAAAGAAACAGAATTTAGAAACTCCCATCAAAACCCCAAAGCCAAGGTAGTCTGATATCATAAGATGAGAAGAAATTGCCTTCTGAAGAAAAGTTGATGGTTAGGTCCAGAGAAAGGATGGCTGAACTGGCAGTTGCAAGAAATCCCTGGACAGAGAAAATAAAAGGAAGAAAAGGCAAAAGATTCCAGGAGTGTATGGACAGAAAGAAAGTCAGCTTCAAAGCTTCCATTTCAACAGGATATATAAAATGCTTATTAAGATAAAATATGCAATACTTCCCTTTCATTGTCTGTTACTTCTCTGTCTCTTGAATGTATAGCTTCAACAGTATGCGCAATAAGTCTGATTCTCATGAACCATTTTGTTTGGTAGGGTCATCTTGACATCTTTGTCCAACCTTGGTGCTCAAGCAGGGTCAGTTAGTGCACGTTTCCAGGGATGAAGTCTCCAGGTCCTCTTCCACAAGATTGCTTTCTAGTTGTTCATTCCTTAGCCTGTACCATTGCCTAGAGTTATTCCTCTCTAGATGCAAGACTTGACATATTCTTTTGTTGAACTTAGTAAGATTCCTATCTGCCCAGTTCTTCTTACGGTCCAGGTCCTTCTGAATTTCAACACACTCATCTCATGCATCAGCTATTCTTTCCAGTTTTGTGCCATCTGTGAACATGTTAAAGGTTCACTCTGTCTCACAGTTCAGCTCATTACTGAAGAGGTTAGACAGTACTGGACCTGGTACTGACACCAAGAGTACACAACTTGTAACTTGTCTCCAACTCAATTATGTGCCGCTGATTACCACCCTATTGGCCCCATCATTCAGACTGTTTTTAATCCACCTCACTCACCAATTACCTAACCTACACCTTGTCAGTTTGTCTATAAGGTTATTACAGGAGACACTGTCAAGTTTATGTTACTGAAATAATGGTAAACAATACCTATTGCTTTCCTCTTATCCACCCTGCCATAGAAAGCTGAGGTTGGTTAAGCATTTGTAAGTGCATGGTGTCTACTTATAATCACCTTCTTGTCCTTCATTCGTTTGAAATCATTTCCAGGATTAATTTCTCCATAACCTTTGCAGGGCTTGAGGTGAAGGTGACTGTCCCATAGTTCCTTCTTGCCACCTTCAAAGACAGGAGAGACATTTTCTTCCAGTCTTTTGGAGCCTCTCCCAACCACCAAGATCTTTCAAAGATAACTGAGAGTAGTCTTGCCATGACATCAGCCAGCTCCCTCAGCAGTTGTGAGTGCATCCCATCAGGTCCCATGGACTTCTGTATGTCCGGTTCTGAGAACTATGTTTATTTCAAGCTTTTAATTTTGTTTTTTAAATCATTTCAACACTGCAATTCCTGGCAGGATCTTTGAAATTGCTGGTTAAGGAAAATCAGAAACTTCCAGAAAGGAAATGAGATGTTACCATTCACCTCTAACTCTGAAGAATTCATGGAACCTGCATACAGCACTACAGAATCACAAAATCATAGAATGAGTAAGGTTGGAAGGACCACAGTGGGTCATCTTAACCAACATATCTGTTCAAGCAGGATTATCCTGGAGCACATGGCACAGGACTGCATCCAGACAGTTCTTGAGCATCTCCAATGTGGAAGACTCCACAACCTCTCTGGGTAATCTGCTCCAGTACATGGTCACCCACGTAGGAAAGAAGTGCTTCCTAATGCTCATGAAAGTTGTATGCAGCAGCTATATACGTGGCTAAATACACATCACAGTATAAAATTCATTCTAGTGCACTAAAGGACACCAATGAACACAAGCAACAATAACTATTTGGGAGGAACTTACAAAAAATACCTAAAGGTTAACTGCCCACTAGCTTTGCTGAACAATTTAGCTTAAAATAACCTAAGTATCATTCATAATGACTTCCTGTTTACTGGACAACTGACAGTACAGGACTGCTGAGGCTGACATGCAACATTTATTAACACCAAAACTCAATTTCTATACTGCACATTGCAATACAACTGCTTAATAGGCTGGCATTTTCTTTGTCAAATAGCTCAAAAGACTGAACTCTGCTCTACGCTGCATATATCACAAAAACACCGACATACCACAAAACCAAAAGGAAAGCTATGCACAGCTAAAACAGCACGCTCCTGTCACATGTCCCCGAGTGCATTAACTTTGTGTCCATCCTTCCAGTTGACTGCTGAAACTGGTAGAACTGTAGGCCAGCTTCAGCACACCTGTAACCCCTTCTATCCAGGACACACCACCTTGCAGGACAAACCACCTCCATCCAGGACAAGAAAGAAGTTCCTTCAGCTTGGGTAGTCTAAAAAAGCCTTTCCTTAAAATCATGAGAAAGGGCATTATTCTAGGTTCATCCCATGAGACTCTTATTCTTCATTAACAGACAGTTAACAAGCAAGAAATAGTTCATGCTTTATAAGAGACACATGCTGTGGTTTGAAGATCTAATGGATGACTTGAAGAGCACAGAGCAGATTGGGTCAACAATTCTTACCAACAGCACACTGTGTTACTCATCACCACTTCCCTCATTTGCAAGTGTGATGCCTCTTGTCGCAGTCTCAACTTAAGCACCACCTCTTTTTCTCAAAATGTTTTTTTAATTCATTAAAAAGATTTACTTAATTATCATAATGCAATAAATAGCCCATCTAATGTAGTGTATGAAATTTTTTCAAGATTCACATTCTTAATTTTAGGTTAGCAGTTTAGGATATTAGTTTAATTTTCTTTGCACATAGACATATTTCTAAATACAAACGGTATCAATAAGAAAGAAATCCTTAGAGAGTGTTACATAGTCCTCAGTGAAGCACAATTAAATCTATTCAACTAGACAGACATTATTTAGTAAGTACATTCCATAAGCTACTGATTCTGAAATTATGCTGTAATACAAAGGAACCAATTTCCACATTAATTTGTATTAATGTAATGACTTAAGATCAAGAATTCTCCTTATCCTATTCTTGCCTACTGTGAAAATGTGGCCTGAATTCCAGAAATATCTAACCCTCTATAGGCAAAGCCCACAGAAAACTCCCATATTGTGAAGAACAGCTTTTAGTCCTGAAGAACAGATGCTTTTTGTCATTCTCTCTGGATCAACACTATTTATCCTAACCTTTTAGCTAAGGAAACCTTTCAAAAGTTATTATTTGCTAAAATTTGTGTTTTATTCAGAAGTAATTCAAAGAACTTTGGAGTTCTGCAATACGCTTTTTTCACACACAAAAACAAAAACTGTGAAGAAAAACAAAAATCATTGTCCTGTAAAATAAAATTCTTTAAAAAGGAATGAGGAAGATTTTGGTGAATATCCAGCTCTTTGCTTACCACAATGCTCATAAATACCCTTAGTCTCTTTGAAACCTTCTAAAAGATAACTAAGCTTTTCAAAAGTAAACACTTAATCACAAACTCAATCTTCCCCCAATACTGTAGATCATGTGTTTCATCTCAGATATCAGAGGTGAGTCTGTACTAAGTCTTGCTACAAAAATCTTTGTCCCATGGCCACTTCATTTGCATATCCTGTATAATACAAGAACAAATCCTCTGTATAAATTATGCCTGTTTGGGATTCATCAAGCTTCTTGTCACAGATACAGTTTTCTGCACCACTGGACAGAATGGTTCCTACAGGGGGTGAAGTCAGCCAAAAGAGAAGCAATTCAACCAGAAACAAACAGATTAATTAAACCCACTAATTTATGAAAGAAAAGAGGCCAGCAATACCTATATGCTGCAAATTACTTAAGTTGTTTGTCCACCTATTTGAGGAAGGAAGTCACCTACAGAGCCCTACCCGGCTCTGTGCTGACAGTGACTCTTTGAAATGGTATCTGGATAAATTTCTCCGATTCTATTTAAGAAGCTGTTAAATCATTAACACGTAAAAAATGCATTACTTGGTTTTCCCATGGCAAGCTATGTTACATAAACATTCACCTGCTTTCTCTCCAAATTGCACGGTATTTTAAAAGCTATTATAAATTCATATTTTATCCTACTTCTGTTTTCATGGCTTGTAACAGATGGTAGAATTATTTAGTTTGTTTTCAGTTTATCATGTACCTACTTTATATATGTTCAACCCAGAAAGGAAGCAAGTGAAGAAAAAGAGGAAGGCCAGCCCATTGCATTGCCCTGTTTACTTCCCTGGGGCCAGACAAGAGACTGCTTTGCTCCTCACAGCTCTTCAGCAATCCGTCAAAAACGGAGGGCACTGAAGAAGCCTAAATTTGAAAACCTGCCAGGGAGACTTTCAAGGCAAACCACTGACAGACTGGAAGAGCACTGCTCTGGAGACCACAGAAAACCGCATGGAGTTTGCATGGCTCAGGGAAACTCTAAAGCTGGACCAATTCTTCCTTTTCAAGAGGTTCAAATAATGAGATTCACCTAGAAGACTTGAGTTTCCCCTAGTTAAACAGTTATTTTAGATTCTCTGAGTGTGTTCTAATAAAACATAAATTTAGCTAATTGCTAGGTTTCTGCTATAACTTAGTTTGTTCAGCTTGAAGAAATAAGCTGGGTACCTCTAATCAAAGACTCGACTCTGAATAGTCAACTGGTGGAGGTTCCCTACATCTAATGATATTTTAAGTCCGATTCTCCTCTTGAGATAGAGAGATAAAGATGCAAAAAAGATGCAAGCTAAGATGCTACAAAAACATAGCAGCAATCAATCCTAATATCCAGAAGTTTCTTAAAGCCCTATGGTTAGTGATTAAGTTATTCTGAAATAATTGTGTTTTCCAAAAACAAGGAACTATCCTCCTGCAGTCTCTCAACAGTTAATAGCGAGAAAAGAGGATAGAATCATAGAGAAAAAAATGGATACAAACAGATGGATTACCATTCAATTTAATACTTTTCTCAGTATAAATGAAAGTACTTTTCAACAGCACTGACAAGAAAATGTAGATGAGAAGAATCTCACTCCAAACCACCTGCAGATTTAATGGTTTTCAGATGCTGACTTTTTCTTGCATTGCCTGTCATGTTATACTAGAAGCAGAAACAGAGATCTATCTATACATGTGGTTCCAGAAATGGTAAATGCTTTATTTGCTATAACTTCAAAAAGATGAAAGCTTCTAAGGGCAGTGAAGGTCTCCCTAAAAAATGCTTGATTCATATAATAAAATCTATGACAGTAATAATGAAAGTAAAAATGGTTTGCATTATTAAAGCATTTATCTTAAAAAACTCTAACATTTGAAGCCAAAACTTACCTTTGTACTACGGTCCAAGTCCTGCCAGTCAGGAGGTCTGGTAGCAGGACTGGAATTACAGAAATAAGACTTACCATAATGCAGACCCTAAGAAAAGGCCATTAGAGTTGCCATTCTGTGTACAAATATCATTAATGACTTCAGACTGGAAAGCAGCCCGACACAGAGAAAATCACTTCCCGTGCCAACAATATTACTTCCTGTCAACGCCACCGCTAACGGTGGTATCTTTCACTTTTGCCACTGTTGACTATGACATCCAGTCAACAGTAAAGCAGTCTGTGAACCCCTAGCTAAATGTGAAGATGACTGAGTAAACTGATCAAGAATTATGTGAATTCAAAGTGTTTAACAGGGCTGTAAGAAACACTACTGGAAGTTCCCAAGAAACAAAGCATTCTGCATGCGTGACACTGAAGCACTAAAATTATGAGCATGTCAAAATATCTGCACAGCACTAGAACATTTAAAATATTGATATCCCGATGATATAAGAACACAAACTGAATCAAAATAAAAATAAAAAAAATTATTCTGACAATATCATGATGAATTCCTCATTTAAGAAGACAGAGACCTAGGAAATCTAACCCAGAGAGATATGCCCCAGTTTGTATGCAATTTTTCTGTTGAATTTAATTTTATAGAATCATGGGCATCCTTGAGCTTCAGAAGGACTGCTTGAGGTCCCTCATCTAAGCCCATCCTCCTCAAGCACAGTCTGCTACAGCAGGTTGCCTGGGACCATGTCCAATCCAGTTCTTGATTATCTCCAGTGATGGAAACTTAATGAACTTCAGACGACATAAAGTTAATAGGCATTTAGTCTGACTTGCTGTATTCATTTGAAGGCTTTTTCATTCTTTAATATCTGAGACAGACAGCTGTCCTCAAAAAACACATGCGCCATACACCATGCGGTTACCAACCAGGGAGAGAAACAGTCCTCAGCGCTGCACAGCCCACACCATGCTGGAAGGCTGGCAAGCCCTCACTTCACACAGGCAGGATGGTGGGAAAGTGGTCCAGGAAAAAAAATGTCTTTTACTGCTTTTCTATTTTGCCATTATCACTTCATTGAAAATAGTTTTTACATTCAGCATCTTTATCAAATTTTTAACTTGAAGGCAACCAAAAAAAAAAAATCCAGCTCTAACTACAATCTTCTGCCATCAGAATCAACCCAAGATTTGGTTTGAAATTGCCTACATAAAAAAAACAGGCTACTAAGGCTTGTAATTTGTGTTGCCACATGCTATGCTTAAGGCTTAAAAAAAAATCCTTTGACTTATGGTAGTGCAAAATAAATCCAAATTATTTTAAGACCATTTCTGAAGACACACATAGTTTAAAGAGGCAATTAAATTTACCTGAAACATATACTCTAATGGGAGAGAGAAGTATGTTATCAGACCAAGTAATCTTATTAAAATTTCAGCAGTTGTAAAGAGTTTAAATTAGTCCTTTCAAGATTTATCAAGATGCTCAATAGAAAGACAAAGACTCAGACCACATCCTATAAGATAATAAAAGATAATTCACCATACTGAGAAATAAGAAAGGAAAGGAAGGGAGAGAGGGAGGGAGGGAGGGAGGGAGGAAGGAAGGAAGGAAGGAAGGAAGGAAGGAAGGAAGGAAGGAAGGAAGGAAGGAAGGAAGGAAGGAAGGAAGGAAGGAAGGAAGGAAGGAAGGAAGGAAGGAAGGAAGGAAGGAAGGAAGGAAGGAAGGAAGCTACTGCAAATGGCTCTTATTTCAGCAGACAGACCTCAATATGATTTATTTAAATTTAAATAAAAAGTGGAATTATCTCCATTTTATTGATAAGGGTGCTACAGTCCACAGGAATAAAAATAATTCATTGTGTATGGCTGGACAATTAATGAATGAAGAACAGCCTGGTACCATCTCAGAAAATGGGAGAGTACTCTATGCAAAGACACTGTCCATGGGAATTTTCTTCCTCCCTTCTACAGTGTTGCTGCTCGCTTTGCTGGAAGACTACAGCAGAGAAAAGCAGGCAGAACATGAAATCAGATTCCATGTACTGCACATTTTAGAACATGTATGGTAGCCATACTACTGCTAATCTGATGTTGAATGCAGCATGATCTAATTGCTTAGGGTAGGTTGCTGTTTTAGCCGCTAAAACACTCTCCACTTCTTGCAAAAAGCTATGCCAATGACTTAAAAGAAATAATGCTTTCTGATTAAATTTTAATCATGTAATTTTAAATACTTTTTCTGAATATTTACATGGTATGGTATTATCAAATAATACAGTATACCACTCTGACATGCATAAGGAAAAGAATGAAGTAAATACCTCAGGCTTAAAAACTTATATTTTTAAAACATTCTTGAAATTTTAATAGGCAAGCCCCAGAAATTCTTAAAGCATTTATTCCAAATCCTGACAGTCTCAAACAAAATATTTTAATTAAGTTTAACAGCTCAAAAGGTATACTTTTTAACAATGTATGATTGGTATTAGCTTTGGCTTAAGGCTATACAAAGTTCTGAACTAACAGAAACTACTCCATTCTTTGTAGCAGGGTTTATCATCTAGAGAAGAAGCAACAATGAAAATAGAAAGTTTACAGGATCAGAGTATAACAAGGTAAAATGAAGAAAAATCTTCCTTCTTGATTACTTATGCCTTAGAGTACCTTATGATTACCTATGCCTTAGAGACACTCTCTCGGGTATCATTAAAATCTGCTGTTTGAGATCTTGGCTTCATTTGATTATGTAGTTTACCTCTCTAAAAGAAAAAAAAAAATGGATGGTGGAACTTCTCACTCTGTAATCCCTTAAGAGGACACTGTTCTCTACTCAGCCAGCCCCATGCATCCTGGACACCATTCCTGCATATTTCCTCATCTGGTCAGAGGTCTACAAGCAGCTGCAGAGTTAATTCTAGCAACTCCTATTGAGATACATCACTTTAAAGAAAAGAATGACAAAACAATTGCTTCTCCTCAATTCCAGAAGACCAGGTTTCCAAATCAAAGATGTGAATGGCACACTCACATACACATTAAATTACAGCCTATGCTAGCAAACAGCACTAAAGAAAAAAAGGAAAGGATTGTCGATACTTAGTCTATCCCTTTCTTCTACTTTGCACTGGCAAATGCTGACAGGAGTCTCACCAGATTTCTTGCAGCTGGAAGATGAGAATCAATCCAGGTTTACCAAAGTAGGAAAAATCTGAGATATGCCAGACCCAAACCTCCCAAACTCAAATAAAAAAATTCCATAATGAAAGGAAAACAGCAACCTCTCACTTTAAATCGCAATATGTAGTGCAATGTAATCATTCACCCTCCAGAGGTAGTCAAGCAATATTTTGATTCTTGCCTTTCAGCCATTCTGAACAACTTAATTACCATCCTTTGCTAAAATGGATGCAGCAATGATGCAGGTTTAATTCTCAAGATATGTTTCATGGCGTGTTTGGTTGTTGGAGTGAATACTCCAATTCAGTAAAGCAAGCTGAACTAAACGTAGCTAAAGCTTTTCTGCTTGTACAATGATTTTAAGAGATTTCTAAATAAAAACACAGAAATGCAGAAGAATATATTGCAAAGACATGTTGAAAGCAAAATTACTGACATTTGCAAGCCTTATATAGCAGACATCTCCTTCATCTTACTTCTTTTCCAGGTCCGCTCTCTTGCTACAGCATTAATCCTATGCTTGTACTGTACAAGTATGTGGAACACATTAATAGGAAATACTTTGAAAGCACTAAATTTGATTTAATAACTAATGAAATTTATTAAATGATCACTTCATTACAGAGCATTTCTCCTTCCTATATGAATGTTGGGGTTTACTTACAATTTAAAACACAGATTCAGATCTTGTTTCCAAAACACTATTTATATATTAATAGGCATATTTAGTTTCATTGTTTTATTTTACTGATACATTTTTAATTCTGCTTTATTTTATTATGTGATTCAAAGTGACAGCCTATTACAGACTTGATCTTTCCTGTCTGACTTTTCTGAAGTTTAGATTAATAAATATATTTATAATAACTATTTATACTGCCACTTTGGAATTACATTTAACATCTTCCATGCAACAGTAAACACTTATCTGTGACAGATCTACTTTGCCTCTGTAAAATATTGACTTCCTATTACCATCATGAGAAAATACAGAATTTTAGGAAATTAATTTCTCACCCACCTACTGTTTACTGTGGAGGCTCATAAAAGGCATATCAAGTTACCAAACTAATGGAGTAAAAATAGACATAATTGTTTAAATGATTATTTGTCCTTCCCATGCTTTATACTCATGATAGATAATAAATCACTTATTTTTTGGGATTGAATCCAATTAACACAGCTGTAAGTAAATTAGAATTACTAATTAGCTTTTTTGTTTTAAATGCTGGTAACATGGAGGCAGAGGTCTAAACTAACACTGTATTTTAAAGTTACATGTGCATTTAACACTGAGATACAAAATTGTGTGCTTACTTACCCAGAACACTGTTAGTCAGTGAGTTGCTTCTGTGATACTGGTCACAAGCTGCTAAAATATCCCATAATGTTTTTAATGCAATAAAAATGCTAATATTCTACAGATTTTTTTTTTTTAAACAGTGATTGTTTTCTTTACCACAGGGTGGTGGTAAAGTGGTTTAACACTTTTGAACTGATCTCTCCATTAAATACTGAAAACTCTCAAGTCAAGTAATAGTTATCTTGCAGTCCAAAGAGATAATTGTGGCTGATAAAGATATTTTTGAACATTTCTTAGCTCTTTTGTCCCCAGAGGACTGGAATATTCTGTTGGTTGACTGCAACAGTATTTTGATGAAACAGTGTACATCTCCAGCACAGATGTGTAACAGGCTGTCATTTTTTTCAGAACCAAAGAAATTCTCCATCAGATTAATATCTGTAGTTTTGATGTAAAAGAGATTGTGAAATAGGCCCTCAGAATGGTCAATTTGCTCATTTAATTGACTCAGTATTCTTTCCCACTTTTCTTAACTGGGTGAGTAGTTAGAATATAGATAATGCAGTACATGGATAAAATTACATGCTGTGTAAATTCTGCTACAAAAAAATGATGTTAAAACAGTTCATAATTAAGCACATTTCAATTATATAACAAAAAAATACATTACAGTGACATTTCAAGTCTCCCTTTAACTGTTCCTAGCATGAAAAAACAATGGAATAATGGTCAAATTTGAAAAAAACTTGTTTCCTCTTATGGGTTGAAATGACTCGTTAGGGCACCCAGAACAGCATTAACTCTCACCACTGAAGACAACAGGTGACAATCATATGTTTAACTCATTTTTTCTATTTGTAGTGGACTAAAAAAATTAACTGGATTTTTTATCTTTAAGAAACATCTCTCCTGGTTTCTATCACAACATGGCAAACTCACTGAAATATCTCTCCGAAATCGCAAGGTTCAAGCTAAAAAAACAATTTAAAAATATCAAATTACATCAAGACATGACAGAAAGATGGTGATAAAGGCGACCTAAAAAAATTCCCTAGGCACTAAGAAGCAGAACAATTGCTGAAGCATTCTCTCCCATTCTACTACCTAGCTAGACAGATGTCTTGGCTTTCTTAGATAACAGAAAGAAAATATTGTGATCCTAGGAAACATTATCAGATGCAGACAGTATCAAATACACAGAACACCTTCTCATCTCCTTTACTGCCCTGGAAATTCCGAAGAGGTTATCATTCGTCTGCTGGAGAAGTAGTGAAGTGACATTTTTGAGAATTTTCCTGTACTACAAGTCACTCCATCAAGACAAGCTGCCTCTGTTCATTCACTGAAGGCAGCACTTCTCCTGCAGGAAAGATTCACTACGGAATCTTCTTGAATAGCCTTCCTGACCAGCATATATATAGTGGGAGTACACAGCCTTCCTCTAAGCTTGAGCTCTGTTACTGTATGATTTTTCCAACATGGCCTTTTTGAGGGGAGCTGGTACACTGTGGACATGTACTCCTGACCATGGTAAGTCCAGCCAGATATATCTGCCCAGACACTTTACTTCACTGAGGACTATAGGTACAGAAATGTAAAACCAAAATGTGGTCTAAGGCATCATATCCAAACTTAATTATTTTTTCTGCCTGACTTCGGAAACAGTTTGGCTTGTGGGCACTCCTGTCTCCTTTGGTTGAAAAAAACTAATCCCTGAACATCAGGTGATATTTACAAACAGATTTGTGTCACTGAAAAACCCAAATTTTTTCAAAATAAACCTTAAAGAAATATTCAAGAGTAGGTTTACACAGCATACCTGCTTATCTGTTGTACATGACCCACACCTATGAACTAAGCAACCTGTTTCTCCCAAAAATAATAAAAAACACCACCACAAATTGCTATCACTATTTCTATTTTTAAATCTAAGTAAAATGCCATAAGTGCCTTATAAGCACAAAGAAAGAAAATTACAGAAGAACAACATGACATAGAAGGCATAGAAGAACAACACAGCTTCAAGCCCAGATAACTCCAAACAAATGTTCTCCTTCTGTTTAGGTCCTTACTGTATGCAGATCCCTATGGTAAATGAAGGCTATCTCTCTTCCATCAACTCTAAAACCTTCTCAGTAACAGACCTGACGGGCAGTAAGTCCACTCCTAGACTTGAGGTACATTTCATTTCAAAATGCTTTCCAGTTAAGAATTCAAATGTGTTCTGTCTGAACATACAAAGCAAAAACATGGTTGCTACTGAAATTAAAAGATTTAGAAGTCATCTACAAATCACAGCTCAAATACTGCAAGACTTCATTTGAATACTCCTACATTAAAAAAAAAAAAAAAAGAAAGAAAGAAAGAAATTCACAACTTTCTGGTGTTAACTATTTCTTTTGGTAAAATTTGTATTTTAAGTTGTTTTCCTTTCCTGCGAACAAGTGTTGGCAGACTGTTCCAAGCCTGTCACTTCACTGCAGCTTATCTTTTTATTTCATTGATCTTCTAAATCAGCAAATTCCTACACTTTAAATACTAACCAAAATGCAGTTTTGGGTGTTAGCATACTAAGATTTAAAAATATTCAGAATAGCATAAGTATTCCATGTGAAATATTTTCTCTCATTCATGCCTCCCTAACTACTCTAACTGATGGATGGGGATTTTTTGTATAGTTATTCAGTGTTGCTGTTCCCCGGTCTTAATGATCTGCTTCATGAAGATGAACAACTTGCACACATTTGAAAAGCAAGTTATTATGACCATCATCTGTAGCACAGTTTCAAAGTACTAAAAAGAAAAATAATTTAAACTGCAGTAACAATACATTTTAACATATCACCATTGTTTTAAGACAGAACTGTCTGACCAACTGAAAGCAGTTTTCTCCCTTGAAGTGGTTTTGAAATCATGTCTAGAAGGGTCACTAATTCCACAGGTATCCAAGCTGAAAAAACAAGAGAAAAATAAATTGCTTATAAGCCAGTAACTCTTCTTTTAGACCAGAGCATAATGTTACTATTCTTCCTATTTGATTTTCTTTCAGCATGACAAACTTCTAATCAGATAACTGGGCCCTGGAGAAGCATGTGGCATGACTTATTTTTGTTGAAAATAATCAAGATAAACTATCTTTTCACTGAGTCATATGATCAAAATATTATTCCAGGAAATAAACTGTTTTCAGAATATAGGAGGTACAGAAGCGCTTCCATAGTAAGCAATGCTCACAGAGTTTCCCAAGAGTCTGCTGTAAAAGACAATCGAGCTCCTTAAAAAGGGAGCTTTGCAGTTCATGAAGGATGTAAATGAGAAGCCAGCTTTTAATTTCTTAAGGCATCCCCAAAGAAACTACACTGTATGGTCTGCTCCTTTCTGCAGAAATTTCCAAGTTTATAGCTTTATGAAATAAATACTACAGAAAGCATCTGAGATCTGCCACTGCCCTACATCACATTGTAGATTACATATATCAGATCAAGGATGCAAAATGGTAAACCCCTGTTGGGAAATCCACAGAAGGGCCTTCTCAGAATTATGGTTCTTCATCCTCAACACCAGATGAAGCTCTCCAGAAAGCTTGTAAGCAGCTTTCCATTCTCCTGTCTAGGTTCCTCACAATTACAGAGACTCTGCATTTGCCAAATAACATGGAAGGTTTGCAGTAAGATCTTTCTTCAGGCTTTTTGATATGCTGTAAATAAACAGATATATCTACTTGGTACAGAAAAATCACAGAATGATCAAATTGTTTAGTTTGGAAAAGACCCTAAGGATCACCGAGAGAGATAAGGTCTCCCCTGAGCCTTTCCTCCAACCTGAACACCCTCAGCTCCTTCAGCTACTCCTCACAGGACTTGTGCTCCAGACTCTTCACCAGCTTCATTGCCCTTTGCTGGACACACTCCAGCATCTCAATGTCTTTCTTGTAGTGAGGAGCCCAAAATGGCAACAGGATTCAACATGCGGCTTCAGCAGTGCCAAGTACATAGGGACAGTCACTTCCCTGGTCCTGCTGGCCACATTATTTTTGCTAGCCAGGATGCCATTAGCCTTCTTGGCAACCTGCTTGGCACACTGCTGGCTCATGTCCAGCCAGCTGTTGACCAGCGCCGTAGGTCCTTTTTTGCTGGGCACCTGTCCAGACACTCTTCCCCCAACCTTTAGCATTGCATGGGATTGTTGTGCCTCAAGTGCAGGCCCTGGCACTTGGCCTTATTGAACCTCTCACCGTCATCCCCAGCCCATCAATCCAGCCCGTCCAGATCCTTCTGCAGAGCCTTCCTTCCCTCCAGCTGATGAGTACTCTCATCCAATTTGGTGGTGTCCACAAACCCGCTGAAGGCGCACTCAATTCCCTCACCCATCAATAAAGACATTAAACAGGGCTGGTCCCAACACTGATCCCTGCGGAACCACATTAGTGACCAGCCACCATCTGGATGTAACTCTATTCACCACCACTCTCTAGGCCCAGCCATCCAGCCAGTTTTTACCCAGCAAAGAGTGTACCTATCCAAGCCACGAGTAGCCAGTTTATCCACGAGAATCCTGGGGGGGAAAGTATCAAAGGCTGTTTACTAAAGTACAGGTGCACTACATTCACAGCCTTTCTCTCATCCACTAAGCACATCTCTTGATCATAGAAGGACATGCCTTTCTTAACTCGTAGTCTGGGCCTGATGCCTTGGTTTTCCTGCATATTCTGTGTGATAGCACTCAGGATGATCTGCTCCATGACCTTCTCTGGCACCGAGGTCACTGACAGGCCTGTATTTCCACAAATCCTCCTTTCAACCCTTCCTGTAGATAGATGTCACATTTGCCATCTTTCAGTCAGCTGGGGCCTCTCTGCTTATCCAGAACTGCTAGCAAATAATGGAAAGTAGCCCAGTGAGCACTTTTTCCAGCTCCCTCAGTACCCTCAGGTGGATCCCATCAGGGCCCATAGACTAAGTAGTGTAGAAGCTCACTAATAATTTCTTCTTGGATTATGGGAGCATTATTCTGCTCCCCATCCCTGTCTTCAATCTCAGGGGGCTAAGTACCTGGAGAACAACTGATCTTGCTATTAAAAACTGAGGCATTAAGTGCCTCAGCCTTTTCCTCATCCTTTGTCACTGTGTCTCCCCCCGCTTCCAGTAAAGGCTGGAGTATATCTGTGGGGTTCCTTTTGTTGCTGATTTATTTATAGAAACTTTTTTACTGTATTTTATGGTACAGATAGATTAAGTTCTGCTTGGGCTTTGGCCCTTCTAATTGTCTAGCTGCATAACCTCATGACATCCTTGTAATCATCCTGAGTTGGCTGTCTCTTCTTCCAGAGGTCATACACTCTCTCTTTTCTTCCCAATCCCCAGCTAAAGCTCTTCTTACTTCCCATCTGTCTTTTGGTACGTGGAGACAGCCTGCTCTTGCACCTCTAAGATTTTCTTTTTGAAGAATGTACAGCCTTCCTCGACTCCTTTGCCTCTCAGGGACTCTGTTGACCAGTCTCCTGAATAGGCCATATTCTGCCTCTCCAGGAGTCCAAAGACTCCACTCCTTACTTTCCCAAGAATTGAAAACTGAATTATTTCAAGATTGCTATGCCTAAGATGGCCACCAACAATCGCATCACACACAAGCCCTTCTATAATGCCATAAGTGGATTAGTGCATCTCAGACACAGCCTCTGTGTCCAGTGGGGTCCCCTGTTGGTTCTCTAGGGTCCACCATGTCCAAATGTGACAGATTCCCTCATCCATCTTACTCTGAACTCTTATTCCAGAAAAGGGAGATCAAAGCTAGCCTGGCATCTGCTGGCTGGACACATGCAAACTTCTCATGGGTATGGCTATCTATAGACAAAAGAAAATGCAAACCTACAGTTCAGAGATGCTTCACTGGTCTTCCCATCTCCCAGCGCCACAGCCAAGACCTTCACACACCAGTCTCCCACAGAAGCCAGACTCAAGGAGTTCATTAGCTACCACAAACGAATTTGCAAGTTACCCTCCACTAAGGCATGGCCAGGAGCCCTCACCAAAGCATGGCCTAGTCTGTGCTCCAGAGAAATGTTACCATGAGCAGCAAGAGAAATCCAAACTATGCTCTCTACCCTAGCCTGTGTGAAAAAGAAACAAATACAAGTCAAAATGAACAGGGAAGAAAACTAGAAAGAGCTAAGAGCAATTGAAGACATTTTTCCAGTCATTCTGGATGAATGTGATCTTCTCCATCCACATCTGTTTTGCTCTGGTGGATCAGCAGCCCTTGCAGTGCCTTGGACTCCTCCACCTCAGAGCATCTACTGACTCCAGCTCCTGGAGGGCATGAGAGCCATATGGGTATTGCTGGCAATGCGCTCCTGTTGTGTGCCTGGGTCATCATCCCATTTCCCACCAGCTGATGCAACGTACGAGGCTTTAGATAAAGAGGCCTTCGGACAGCTCTTGAGCATCATAACCATAAGCAAAAAGAACATAAACTGAAGCATGGGGGATTGAAGCATGAGTGATGCAAATGGCTGCCAGACCATGGAAAAAAGAGCAGTTGATATTCCAATAAGAATTGGATTCCAGTGAGATGCAGAAGCCTGATTCCCACCAACCTTAACTGTGCAGTGTTAATTCAGTATTATTTGTCCTTTCTGAGACTTTATTCTTCCTTCATTTGTTGTTGCTTGTACTAGTGACTTAATATTCTACCTTTCCTTGTGCTAATAATTGAATACTGAATAAATCTGTCCTGGAAAAACGTCAAATAAAAGAAAAAAGCTACAAGGTATAGAAATGGGGATACTCTCAAACTCGGAAAGAAAAAACTAGACTAAAATGGTATGCAGGATAAAGTGAGGAGTGTTTTTTCATGAGGTCTTGCTACTCCAAAAATTTACCTTCAATCAGGAAAAAAATTTAAACGTTTATTATGTAGAAGAATTAAAAAACAGATCTCTCCCACCACCTCTTTCACCATACAGACAACAAGATGAAGATAAATGTGACAGGAGAAGAAGTGATTTGGGCATAGACTCCATGGACAAACTTAATAATTTAAGAGCAGGAAAAAACCACCATTGTTCATAATACCATATTTTGGTGCATTTAGAAGAGATGCATTCAGAAATCTGTCTGGATGGCAGATGCTCTTATTGTCCCATGAAAGAGCCTGGAACAAAAAGCTTGTTTTAGAAATAGGCTAACAAGATACTGAATTCTGAGTCAGTAACCGGCTGTTCAGGGAGAATGTCTTAGATTGCCTGGTTCCATATTTTATCAGAACTCTAGGGTAGTCTCAACTGTTCTAAATTTATCCCAGTTTTTGGTTTTACATCTCAGTATACTCAGGTTCATTTTGTGTACAAGCGACTAGAAAGAAAAGGCTCTAGAATATGGGCCTTCTTCTGAGAGTTTTGTTTTATGAATTGGTGACTGATATCTCAAAAATTGAAGAGATGTCAAAAAGAAGATACTGCAGTCACTTTACTTTCATTTAACTCATTAAACCAAAAATCACAGGGAGCAAAGAGACATTAACTACCCTTTATTATTATTTTTTTATTATTTTATATGTATGATATGCACTGTATTTTATACAAATATATATATATATATATATATATATATATAAACACACACACATAAATAAAATGATGTTTTGTCCTAGGGGCTGGGATCAAAGCTACACTGGATTTTTACACAGAAGTTTCATTTTTTCAGTGCACTGAAGCAGCATCACTGATTATAAATTCAAAAAGTCCTGTGTTTTATTACTTCCACATTTTTGGTCTCAGTGATGACAGTGAGATATTATTTGGTTCTATATATATCTCATATATTATGAGATATTATTAGCTACAACTATAGCAGAGGTTTTCCCCTCCTCATCTTCCTGTGGAGCAGCAATGGCTTAACTTCTCTATCTGTAAAATCCCATGCAGAAATATGGATGCACACCTCAAACAACATGAGAAATAAGACCACTGAATCTAAGTTCCTCAGATGGCCAGAGCAGGTGTGCGAAGTTCATTGCACACGTACACTGCTCATGTGTGTACTCTGCTGCACAGTCTGCACTGACTTCACAGCAAGTGTGAAACATCCCTGCACTCTAAGTGGGCATCTGGCTGATTGTTAACACATAGCAGTTATTTGTCTGGGATTTCCAGATACCTCACAGCAGTCCAGCCAGAAGAGCAGCAGTCCCACAGACATCCCAGAGAAAACTGCCGATCCCTTCCCTCCCCATCTCAACCAAACTGGATGAAGCTTTGTAATATTACACCTAAGCAATCAACTGGGAAAAAAAAAAAAAAAAAAAAAAAAAAGGATGAAAAGGATGGTTTCTGGTTATCAGGAAGGCTAAAACTAGGGGGGGAAAGGTGGATGGGTTTTTTTAAACCTGTTCACATCAAACGGAGTTGTGCCAACAGATCACACCATTGCCATAAGGAAACCTCTGAACCTCTGGTAATGCAGGATTTAAACCCAGGGCTTACATTTAAAATTCTTCAGGAACAGTCTAACTCTTAGTAAAACACCTAGCACAGCAGCAGTAGCAGCAGGCCTGAGACCACAAATCATATGATGACAATAAATGATTTATCAAACAAAATATTTCATCCACAGATGCACAGAGCCTTCACATATAGGTGAACCCATTGTTTGGGGAACCCACTGACTCAGTTTCAGTTTTTAGATGATAAATTCATGCACATTAACTTTACTCCCAGTATATAGAAGGATTATGAAACAGGATTTTCAGAAGCATGAGAGCCCATTTTTATACACAATTTAGGCAGCCAGGAATCTAAAGCACAGATTATTTTCTTCAAAACTTGAAAATATTTGAGCTATAAATTTTAAAAAAAAAATTTATAAAAAATGCATTTATTCTGATTACACCTTTTCTCTTCCACCCAGTTTAGAATTAAAAAGTAGCCAATTCTAATCATGACACTGAATTGAACATTGCTTTTGCAGACTTTTCACAGCTTGTTAGATTTGTACTTTCCAAGAAAATTGCCTAATTCTATGTACCCTGAGGTTCAAGGAGTTAGAAAGCATGCACACTTCCATTCACACAATACATGCCTTCATTCTTCCTACTCCCTTTCCTTTTCATCCTTTTTCCATTTTCCCTGGGCATTCAAAATTATTCTTCATAATGCAGCAAATACATTTTTTTCCTGCATCTAAATCAGTATTTGGTTTTTTGGTTATTAATTTTTTTCCTCTGTAGTGAAGAACTATCGAGACTGCAATACCTTCTTCAAAAAGCTCAGTCTTCAGCACGTACTTAGAGTACATGAACTGAATAGACATTTTTGTACTTGATATTTATCAAAGTTCTCTCGGATCAGACAGTATTATCATCTTTCCCTCCATCATCTGACAGGACTGTGGCTTATGCTGGTGTCACTCACACTATGAAGAAAGCCTGGCTATCACTCCAGCTCCGTACATTTGCAGAAAAGCAGATACAGGTTTCCCAAAACCCACACACTGCTGAAAGGCTAAGCTCTATGCTTGTCAGATTATATTAAATAGTAAATATAAACAGAAAGAACTTCAAAAGGATGCAGGATTTGGCCTGTCTGACATTAGTTCATACAAACTCAAAATGCAAAAGGTGCTTTTAGGTTGCATATGAGGTGAGCCTCTAATTTCTGAATCTCAAGGAGGGTAACATCCACCATTTCCATCCTCTGAACTGCCAGAAAGGGCTGGGTGATAGAAGCAGACCAGGAAACATTGTCATGGCATACACAGTGCTGCTCTCAGCCAGCAAATTCAGGCGCTCCCTTGTCCCTGTGTCAAAAATTCCTTCCCATCTGCAGTTCTGCTAAAGACAATTCTGCAGTAACTTCCAGGATCAACCAGATGAAGACTCTCCAAATCAAAAACAGGCAGCTAGCTATTTTACTGCAATGGGCTCCGATACTCTTCATAAAACCACACAAGGAGATATTAGTTGTTTTAAACTCTACCTACTCTACTGCAACACAAGAAGAAAGGGTCAGCTTTCCAAGAATAAAGGCTCCTGAACCAGACTCTGTGGAACTTCCAACAGAATAAGCGAAGAAAATAGCCCTTACTGTGGAGGGTTTCCTCATGGTTCTCCTGAAAGCATCCAGATACACTTATCCTGGAAGTCTCCATTACAGCCATACAAGACAGATCTACAAGGAGAAACGTGCATAAACACATACAGTCTTCACACAGAAACAGGTCCTTTGGGAATGATTTTTGAAAGTTTTCAAGCTTAAAGGGAGATTTTTGAGTGGGTTGATGAAGTCTCATCAGGCACATGAGAGATTTCAGTAGGTAGTCTACCTGAGTTTTTAAGTTTTTAAACAATGATGTTCAGACTTTTGTCCTTGTATCTAGGCTCCAAGAAATGGCAGAACACACCTAAAAAGATAAGTTACTTAGCTTAGGAAATAAACTTCACTGCTGTATCTCGCAATGTTTTTCCTTACATAGGGAGGAGACTTGACTACCATGACTTTAGTCATCCACATCAGTCACCCTGTGTTTTTTTCAGAAGAAAAAAGACACATCTAGGAATATCTCATTTGTTTTCTACATTTAATTTAGACTGAGCCATAGGGAGTCTATATACAGAGGTTCCTATTCCTTTCAATTAACCAGTTGGTGTTTTTTTTTTCATAACCAACTACCCTACAAGAAGCCAGTGATGTTGCAGGTGTTTATGTGTAGTCTGATGCATTCTATTTTAGCTGCCTGGAGGGCAACTAGTCAGTTAGCCAGTACTACTGGCTCTTTCGCATTTTCCCACCTTCACGCAGAAGCAAGCAGAAAACCAGAGTAGTAAGTAGAAGAAATTTGTGTAAAAAACAGCACTGAGAGAGGTCTTGGCTAGAATGTATATTGCCAGCAAAGTAAAAACACGGGGAAATGTTTCCACAGGTATGTCACTCATCCTTGGAACAGCCATGGCACTTCTGTCACAGAGGTAGTTGTGTGGTTTTTGGTTTTTAAAATGTTTAAAGACAAAGAATCAAATACGGGATTACAATTTTTCTTATCAACTAAACTATTTCTGTATACAGTTATTAACACTGGAGTCTAAGAAATTACACATGAGCACAAAAAATACTTTCCTAGGTTGGGCAAATGGTCCATTCAATCCTATATTTTGGCTCTAATAAAAGATAGTAGACAAGGGTATACAGGGAGAACACATGAGCTGACAACTTTTTTTAGCCCTTTCCCCTTATTCTCCACAAGCATCCACTGCTGTTGTTTGGGGGATGTAGAATAAGAGGGGGGCCCCAAAACCTTGAGAGGATATTAGCTATATTTGAAATGTCACTGAAAGCTGTAGCCTGTTACATGGGGAAGTTGCCAAGTTAAAAATAGAAACTACCAATCTGACTACAGCTGTGAGATGCATTTCACTGATGGACTGGCTTTTATTTAAAAGGATGAATCCCTTAAAAAAATCCCCAACATTGTAAAATGTTACCTATTTCAGAACACCAAAACCTGCAGTGCTGACTGCAGAAAGAAATTAAAAGCAACCCAGTGCATTGCAATATATGTACTCATCAGCAGTAGGTCAGCAGAAAGCACTTTGATGAATATGCTGCTGCTGCTGCTTTTCTACTTTCTGACTGTTGCAGTAAAAGAGATAGAAATCTAAAAAGGTATCTCTAACAGCTGGGTGCTGAATTACTAAAGTGGGAGTAGTCTGCATGGGTTTGAATTTGCTTTTAAGGCATCATATTCCCCTATATGTTTAGAGCTGTATATAAACAGCTATGTAGCATTCGTCTCTAATATCAGCTGCTCTCCAGTAATAGACAAGGACTTCAAGCCAGCCTCCAAAAATTTCCCAGCTGAATGGCCTTAAAATAAACAGACTTTACATTACTTGAAACTTACAAAAGATAAAATATCATGCAGGTGAAAAGCAAATTCACCTTTGATTTCTTCTCTCTGTTGTGAAATGTATCTTAAAAAGGAAGAGAGATGGTTTTAAAAATTGTGTTTGTACAGCACTTCATTTTTCAAACTGCAACGAACCAAGTACACTCATTCAACACCCTCGTAACTTATAAACTTAGATGTTTTCTAGGCACCTGTAAATCACTTCACTTGCATACAGTGAATTAACTGCATACGAATGTATGGATAAGAAAGGCTTTAAACCCCTTGTATGCTGCTGGACTTGAGCACCTGATAACTTGATAACTTCTCCATCTCAAGAGAGGAAACCAGTCTACTGCTGGAAGGTGCATTTATTGGCACATGAGATTCTGCCAGTCCAGCTCCATGAGCAAGACTAACACACCTGGGAGAGTCACACCTCCAGGCCGACCTCACATACACTAGTCTCTCAGCAGGTCACACAGAATATGCTTTCTTTTTTTAATTGTGTATTTTTCTTTGATGTACATATATTACATTTGTTAATACTAGTGAAAGCACCGAGAATCTCTCGAGAACAAAGGGAAATCAGAGCCCCGAAGGGTATGCACTCACTCCTACTGAAAGCAATGACTGCCATAGTTTGAGCTGCCTGAACTGCACCATGAAACCTCCTCAAAAGGGTATAAAGCATACATGCACTTTCACTGGAATATTGCCATAGTGATGTTTGGCTTATATATATTTTAATCAGAGCTTCTGAAAAAGCTCTTCTTCAAAGGGCCTACAGTGTACAATTTAATTAGCAATTTGTTAGAGAGCGACTGGAATCGCTTTGAAATTCTGCCATCTGATAAGGAACAAGCACATTGAGTCTCAGGTGCCTTCTAAACCATACACAGACAGTGCTCCAGACCTTCATTTAAAATGAAATCTTCTAGGCCAGCATTATATTTGTCCAGACCATGCTTAGAGTAGTACTGGACCCAGGAGTCCATCTGCAAACAGGTCAAACACAGGAAAGTCAAGACTGATTATGCCACTTCTCAGGGGACATTTTTGGTTTGGTAAGAGGATAGTGTTTTGTAGTTTTGGATCCTAAGCCCCAACTTAAAAACCAAGCACCTTCCATTTTCAAGTGAATTCTTTAAACTCAAATGTAATGACAGCCTGGACATAAACCCAGACTTAAAGACTATGTGCCAGTCAGTCATAGATCAGCCTGAAGCGACAGGTTTGCAACTTTCTGAGAAGCAGGGAACTACACGGGCTAAATAGAATAAATGGAACAGCTAATACAATAGCATTTATTCACATTCAGTTTTGAATGTCAGATTTATAAATTAAAAATGGAAGTCTTTCAAGCTGCTGTAACTTCCCCATTTTGTATACAAAAATGAAATAAAATTTTGTTGAGACCATCTATTAGATTGGCAGTCATTGCAATGAGGGGAAAATATAGATGCAGCAATTTTTAGAGTGGGAACACAAAGGATGGTTTGCTGCTCCTGACACGCTCTCCTCTTCAAATTAAACTTTTGCTGTCATTTATGTATTAAAAATATGCAGTACAAGAATATATTTCCTACTCACCTCAAAATTTCCCTTTTATTTATGGATCAAGACCCATTAATTTCCTAAAACTGCTTGCTTTAAAGGCAAAAGACATATTCCAGATGGTATCATAAACTAGAGGCCACTCTTAGAAAGTGATTTATTGCGTTTACCTGAACATAGAACCATTAAATCTCCATGTTCACTGTTGTGGGCTTTAGAAGAAAAGAATTGAAACATTTTACTTTATTCTAAGAATCTCTTTTTAATTAGATGCATTTAGCACACATCTTCTCATTATATTCATCATGCCCTATTTGAGCAGCTTCTCAAATCACTTGTGATTGCACAAACACGTCCTCTGCAAGGGCCTGAAAGGCGGCTGCTGCTGCTGGCTCCACCTCTCAGCTCTGCAGTTTTTTTATGAATGACTAGCAATCACTGACAATGAATGACTGCCAACTGCCCACTCAACCCTTTCTACTCTTCCCTGCACGTACATACTAGAGAAGCAAACAAGCTCCGTGACTGCAAATGAGCCTTCAGTACACATACAGCATTCATCTTTCAAAACAGGAACTAAATGTTCTTCCGGATACTTGGAGTATAGAAATTAAATATTAAAAGCTTATGCAACATCCTTTTTCTTTCTTTTTTTTTTCTTTTTTTATTTTTTTTTTATCAACCAGATAACTTTTTAGGCATTTAATCAAATTGAAATTGTCTTTTTCTGAATGCTTCACTGCTTCGGCAGCAAACAGCAAAACTGGAACTAAAGAGCCCTCACCTACTTTCAGCAAACTGAGATTTATCTGGAGCCAAAACATAAAAATCTCTTTGTTATTTTGCAATACTATATGCTGAGGCTTCAACATAAAAGATACTTTCTATCCAGAAGGCAGTTACTTCTATACCACCAACTTCTTAATTTAATGGATACATGAAAACAATCATTACAATTTTGCTTGTTTATTACAATAAGAATGGCCTGTAAAGAACATTAAATGTCACTGTAGCTACCATCATAGCCCAATCAATCTAAAATTGTGACTGTAAGCAGAGAGTAAAAACCCACACAGGAGAAACCTTTTTATTACAAGTTAGTAACTAAGGCCAAATGTCAAAAAGTAGCTCAAATCAAGCAGTAGCTCTCTGCATGCTCTGAAATGACTCTGTGATAGCTGAAAATAAGTAAAATAAAATAAAATAAAATAAAATAAAATAAAATAAAATAAAATAAAATAAAATAAAATAAAATAAAATAAAATAAAATAAAATAAAATAAAATAAAATAAAATAAAATAAAATAAAGCATGCTCTATTGCATACTCCTTAAGATGCCCTTTCAGTTCTTGCAACCCTGCAACCAGTATTGCCACTGCCAGGAAGAAGCCACAGGCTTTGCATTGAGTTTTCAAGGCTTCAGGATCAAGGTTTGTCAGGACTGCTTTGTCTGAACTTCCCTTGGCCTGTCTTCTCTTGGTATCACTTGGTAGTAACTGCAACAGCAAATAACAAAGCTTTGTGTCTCCTGTTTTCTAGAAGGGGAAACAGAGGTGTTTGGGACATGTGAAGAAGAGTGAACATGAGCAGGTTGCAATTAGCACACTCAGAAATATGAAAGTGACACAGGTACAGACGTGCCGTCACCGAGGATTACTCAATCCGGAGAAATATACACAATCTAGAACAGAAACATAGACAGAGTAGTCAGAAGAGGCAATGTTTGATGTCCTTTGCCTGCCTTAAGCTCAATTCAGCTAAAACAATGAGGGCTTGAAGAGATCTGAGCACAGTGAATTACCATCTAGAATACAACTCAGCATCTTGAGTGCATGAAAAAAATTTCAGAAGCAGCTCATACTGAGGCTTGAGCTCATGTTCTAATGTCCAACAATTATCAAGAACTGACTAGAAAATTAAATATAACACACTGAAAACTTATACACCATATTTCAGCATAATTATTACTAATTAATGATCATGAATCACACGTAAAGACTGGGGCACGGTGGGACAGACATGGGACATAAAGGGATCTTGTAAGTATCTTAAAAATATCAGCAAATTTAAGTAATTTAATTCACTAACAAGTATTCTTAATATAAATATGTTGATAACCAGACAACAGTACATGGGTTGCAAAACCCATTGTCCATACACTTTCTCTAACTGAACTGGGCTAAATGAAGCTCCTACTCATGTTCTGTTCATCTAAGCACAAAGAAAAAAAATGTAAGTAGTAATATATGTAGTGGCAGAAGTATTTCAACATCTTTATCTTCATGTCAAAGGCTTAACTTGAGCTGAGACCCATGAAATCATCAAAAATGTAGCAAAAGATTTTAGTGAACTCCTCTTTAGGTGTTGTGTCCTAAAGCAAACTGTTTCTCCTCTGCAAATCCCAGCAAATGCTGATAAGCACAGGACATATAAACCAGTGTGAAAGGAGGACAGAGTTAACATTTCCTTTGTGTCCAGAGTAAAAGTATCAAAACTAATCTTTAGTAGCAACTTTTTTTGCTGTGGTTTGGGGTTTTTTTCAGTTTGGGGTTTTTGTTAAGCCTTCTTGCAGAACAAATAAAATTACAGAGCCAAAGAAACAGAATAAATATCTCTCTACTTAAGGAAGATCAAATGGCTACATAGGAATAGCAGCGAAGAAGGCCTGAAGATGAGCACATTCTTACCCAATTAGTTTGTTTGCCATCTCCAGCAGTATTAGGTAGCCTTAATGAGGATCACCTCTTCTTACAAATTTTACCATGCTTACTTCCATCAATACACTATCACAAGCTACCACAAAACTGCTATTAAAAATGTGGAAGGAGATTGAGAGAGTTGTAGAAACAGCCTTTGAAGTCTCTAACCCTGTTACAAGCTTGGTGCCTTTCCTGTCCCACCACACTGACGTCCTTCTGTAAACAAAGCATGTCCCCTCCTTGATGTTTGCTGCGCACAGTTTACGAGAGCTGATCACTTTGAGGTGGCTGGTTTCTAGGCCAGGCACCCAGGGAAGTTGATCAACCATTAAGGCTCCTGTGGTCAAGATTTTTGCTTCTGTCACAACAAAACTCAATATTTTCCACACAAGAATAGCACTACTCAGTTTTGCAGTTTTCATGGTCATCCTCCAGCTTGAGGCGCATGTGAATATCCCCACAGGTGTTTCGCTCACTACTCCACAGAAAGGAGCAAACAAAAGGGCTGGGGATGAACCCAGACAAAATTGCTATTTGAAATAGTTGATATGTCCCCAAATCTGTTTTCATTTGTGTTTGCTCCCCTGGATATGTTGCATTTTCAGAACAGTCAACATGATTGCTTCACACATTGACACTAGCGCTATTCATAGCAAACAAATCTCAGTAATTCCACTTTTTCTTTTGATCTATTTTTGCAGGTGTTCTGATGCTGACATGATTAGGTTGAGAGTGTACTTCTTTGTCTGAAAGTAATTCTGAGGCGAGACCAAAAAAACCTTCATCACTGCAAGATCTGAAATACCATCAGTCTTTGGGACATAATTAAGGATTTTTTTCTAAGCTATTTAAGATTCTTATGACAGATAATGACTAAACAGTACTAACCATTCTTTCACATCCAATTCAAACAACTTTTATTATATGACCAGGGAGAAAGCCAACATGTTAGGCATCATAACATATTCAGGAAGACAGTTATGTTAACATAGCACAAAATCAGCTCTTCAATTATTCTTGATTACATCTAGGCTGCCCAGTTGGAAATAGCTGAAAGATACATTTAGACTGCAGTAGGGGACATTTATTCTATAAATTATTTGCAAACTGTCAAACACCAGCATGGCTTTTACCTAAAATACATGTATCACTCTTACTCCATGTCTTCACTTTATTGGATATGTAATAATTCAGGTATTTGAAGGGTTGTCTCCAAACAAAACAGCTACATTGATATTTTGAAAGCTGTTTTTTCCACTTCTCATGTTCTATTCACTACATAAATTATGTAAATGGAAGTAATTTATTAAATCTTTCACAGAGATATATCCAACATGAAACCAGGCAAGGGTTGTGTGCATGAATATGGTGACATCATTTTAGACCATCCTGGTTCTGGGCTAAAATAAGCCCATAAGATCTGTGAAGAACCAGGGAAGCAGAGAAAAGCAGATACAGTGACATTGGGTTGTTTTTTTTTTTATCTTTCTCTTCATGGAAATCCAACTATTCCTTATGAAAAAAATCTATACTTCTCAATAGTTAATCACTTTTGTGGGCTCTATATCCTCTGTGAAGACATATTCCGTATATGATCTCCACAGAGCTCATTCTGTACATCATCTATACTTGCATCCTCCTACACACGCAAGATCACAGGATATTTGAGGTTGAAAGGGATCTCTGGAGATGATCTAGTCCAACCAGCTGCTCACAGCTGGGTCAGCTCTGACATCATATCAGATTGCTCAGGGCTTTATCCAGTCAGTTTTGAAACTTTAAAGGATGGAGACTACACAATCTTGCTGGGCAACTGCTCACTGCTTGACTATCCTTATGATGGAAAAGCTTTTCCTTATATACCGAGTCTCTCAGTTTATGCCAAATACCTCTCATACTCCAACCAACACAATGTTCAGAAAAGCCTGGCTCCATCTTCCGAATAAACTCCTTGTAGGTACTGGAAGGCCACTAACAGGTTCCCTCCAAAGCCTTCTCTTCTCTCTTCACTGGGCTGACCAAGACCAGTTTCCTCAGCCTTTCCCACGGCAAGTGTTCCAGATACCTGACCATGCTGGTGAACTCTGTCAGTTCATCAGTATCCTTCCTGTACTGTGGGGTCCAAAACAACATGAACAGTATCAGGGAAGATGAAAAGGGAAAAGGTTCAAAAGATGCATTATTCTAGATGATGTCTAATGAGTGCTGAATAGAGGATAATCCCTTCTCTCAATCTCATGGTTGCTACGTGCTGTTGGCCTTCTGTGCTACCAAGGTACACTGCTGGTTTATATTCAGCTTGCTGTCCATTAGGATGTCCCTGAGCTGCTGCCAGTCAGTCAGTTCCCAGCCCACATTGTTACACTGCTTCCCAGATGCAGGAGTTTGCACTTGCCCTACTAAATTTCACTGGGTTCCTGTCAATCCACTTCTCTTGTTTATCAGGGTCAATCTAGATCTGTCTTCATGCCTATCTACTAGTCCACCCAGTATGGCATTATCTGCAAATTTAACCAGAGTGCATTCTGTTGCCTTTTTCAAGTCACTGAAAAACACATTAAATGGTAGAGACCCATGTGGGCACTCCACTTGCCACCAGCACTCAGGCAGAACACAAACCATTAACTGCTATACTCTGAGCCTAAATATCCTACTAGGTTTTTACCCATCTTGTTGCTAGCCCATCCAGAGAGTAAAGTCCTAATTTGGACACAAGAATTTTGTGGGAGATTGTATAGACATTTCTGATAATGCCGAGGCCAGTGACACACTGCTGTCTCATTCACACAGCTAGTCATTTCATCATAGCAAGGCAACTTACCAAATCACCAATTTGCCTTGAACCATATTCCAAAAGGATTCACTCCATGATTTTCCCAGGGACTGAAGTAACTGTGACTGGTTTGCAGTTCTTCCAAGTTAAAATTTTGGAATTTTTTGAACTTGGGCACAAATTTGCATTTATCCAGTCAACAGAGAACTCACCCAACCTCCTTTTTGAAGACAAGACAGCAAGCAATCTTGCAAGGACATCTGTTGACAGAAGACATAAGACACCAATGTTCCTCAACACAGGAGTCTCCACTTATATCACAATTGCTCACAGGCTCTGGCTTCCCCATTTTGCACAGTCAGGAGATTCAGGTACTCATCTCTGCAAGGTCTCTATGAAAACACCCTCAATCTCTTTTCCATCTCCCCTGATACCATATATATAGTCTGCTCCTCTCCTCCTACAGCTCCACATCTTGGCCGCAACTTCCCATCCAGCACATAACCTCCAGCAGACACAGCCACCACCTCCAACTGTCCCAGTCAGTGAGCCTGCTATCCCAGAGGCTAACATGAGATGGGTCCTTCCACGGGGGATCTCCTACCACTGAACTGCTTCCTTGGGCTGTCCCAACGCATCAAGCAGATGGGCTGCAAAAACCTTCTCCTTCAGGTTATGGTGTTTCCTTCAGCACCCACATAATGGCCTGAAAAGTATTCCATTTGACCAGAGCATCTAAACTTCAGCACAATCAGAAAGTTAAGTACCTTTTTAACCACTGGAACCCTCCTGGAACATGTGGATGGGAACCTGAAGTGATTTTTGGCCACATGCTGCATGAGGAAGAGCTTCTTCACAGCAAAGGCAGCCACAGAGGAACTGGGGGCCACAGGTAACACATTTCATGGGGTTTTTTAAGCTAGATGACAAGGCTCCTCATCTGAGAGATTTTATGAAGGTTACAAGGTTTCCTTTTAATTTTTCAATTATATTTCAAATTAGAATCCAAATAAGACTGCAATATATTGAAGAACGAGAAACTAATGCAGTCATTCTTTCCAATTCCCTAATGTTTACGGATACTAATTTATTTATTTTTGTCAGATCAAAATGAACCTCCAACTGCAGATACAGTATTGAAGGTCTGAGACAAGGAATAAGACCACCATGAAATAAAAGAGCATTAACTAAGGCCAGACATAAACTTCAGACAACAAATAATCATTAACAGGTATAATGCTGGGTGAACAAGAAAGCAGAGGAAAAATTTGCTTTCATGCATGATTTAGGCAGAACATCTAGGTCCATAATTCATGTAAACAGCACCTCAGATATCACAGAATCATAAAAAGGTTTGAATTTGAGGGGACATTAAAGAACATCTAGTTCCAATCCCTCTACTGTGGGCACGGACACCAGTCCCTGAGGACACCAGTCCCTGAGGAACATTACTTGTCACTGGTCTCCACTTGGACTCTGAGCCATTGACCACAACTCTTTGAGTGTAACCATGCAGCCAATTCCTTGTTCATCTAATGGTCCATCAGTCATATTCATGTCTCTCAGTCTACAGACAAGGATGTTGTGTGGCTACAGATAAAAAGTAATACCAGAGTACAAGCACTTACAAAATGTACCATGTAACCACGGATATAAACGTTTTATGAGCTCCAGCAGGGCCTTAAAAACATATTGCAAATTGTGTGGAAGACAAAATGATGCTTAAGGAAGGGGAAAGTGGGTCTTGAGCACTCAGGTCCTTGATCACCCAGCATGTGGGAAAAAAAGAATCAGAACAATTCCCCATCATATTCTCATAACTGATTAACTGGAAGCAAGGGAGAAAGAAAACACAAAGATTCCCCCCAAAGACTCTTTACTACTGGTTTTATGCAAAGTTAGTAGCCAGGAGTATTTTAGATATGTAATCAAACTCTAAAAAGAAAATAGTTACACAGAAATGGAGCTTATACAGAGACCTCCTGCAGACTGCAGGATATTATTCGGTAGCTTTGTAGCTTGTCAGACACCCAAGCCCCTTGCTCAGTGCCAACCCATAGCATATCCCCAGGCCAAGAGATTTCCCAAGAAACACACCCTACTCTTTAGGTTGATTTTGTTGGTCACTGAAGCCTCTGCAGGCAGTTGCCTCATTCCCAGATTGCCAGTTTCCCTCCCATAGTTTACGTGCACACATCGCTCACTTCAATGAAGCTTTATTTTGCCATTTCAAAATTTAATTCAAGCTACTTGACTTCCAAAATTTCATTTCACTCTAGTGAAACCTGCCACACAATACTAGACCATATAAGCTTCACAAAGAAGGTCAACATCATCCCGATCTGCATGAGGTGGGAGCACTGCCAGCAGGTCTAGTGAGGTAGTCCTGCCCCTCTACTCAGACCTGGTGAGATCACATCTG
>NW_020955332.1:951672-955595 GCF_003031625.1 Empidonax traillii
AAGCTACTTGACTTCCAAAATTTCATTTCACTCTAGTGAAACCTGCCACACAATACTAGACCATATAAGCTTCACAAAGAAGGTCAACATCATCCCGATCTGCATGAGGTGGGAGCACTGCCAGCAGGTCTAGTGAGGTAGTCCTGCCCCTCTACTCAGACCTGGTGAGATCACATCTGGAGTGCTGTGTTCAGTTCTGGGCTTCCCAGTACAAAAGAGACATGGACCTACTGGAGCAGTTGCTGCACAGGACCGCAAAGACAAGTGAGGATCATACATGAGGAGGCTGAGAGAGCTGGAACTGTTCAGCCTGGAGAACAGAAGGCTCAGAGGCAACTTGTTAATATGTATAAATACATGATGGGAGGGTGCAAAGCAAACAGAGCCATGCTCTTCTCCATGGGAACCAGTGAATGGGCAGGGGCAAAATGTCACAAATTGAAGTACAAGAAAATCCTTTTAAACATAAGAAAGAGTTGTGGGTTTTTTTAATCAAGAGGCTGATTGAACACAGGTTTCCTACAGAGACTGTAGAGTCTCTATGCTTGGAGTCAAAACCTGACTGAACATAGCCCCGAGTAATCTGATTCAACTGATCCTGCTTGAGCATGGAGCTGGTCTAGACAGTCCCGAGAGATTAATTCCAATCTTAACTATTCTGTGAGTCTGTGTGCACTGGGGTGCCTTTTAGGTATGTGTTCTACAATATTTTGCACCACACCAAGATTTTTCTCTTTATTTTTAGCACACGTTTCATTATTCCTTATAGAATCAGGCTACAACTACAGCAGTACAGTACAGTAAGTTCAAAACTGTTCATTCAGGAATATTGTTTCAGAAGCTGAACGTGACTGTATCTTCAGATGGTGCAGAAAATTCTTGTTTCAGTAGTATTTGTCCAGTGGTCATGCCTATAAGGCTTATACTTACAAAAACATAGTCAGGAAGCCCCAGAACACCAACAGTTTCCTGCTCAGTTGGCAATGTACTTACTGTAACTCTCACTGTAGGCTCTACACTAAGCTCCTGTGGGGGAAGGAGGGAAAAGGGCCCAAATCCCTCATTACCAGCCAATTGCATACTTACACCAGTTCTGCATCCAGAAGCCTGGTGTATTCCAGGGGAACAGGTCAGGAGACTAACTTGCTGCTACAGTTGATAAAAGCATATCTTGCACCCAAACAATAAACTGTCACATGCATTATTTTCTGGTAAATGGTGGAATAACTGGTCTGTGCTTAGTGGGTTGTGACAGAATCTGGAGAAAGCAGAGAACAGTTCAGAAGGTGGGGACCATCTGAGCTGAGCTAGCCTGCAGCCAGAGCATTGTTCAGAGTAGCAGCTGTTCACCTGCATTAATTGAAACTCACCTATAGTACCTGAAAATTCAGTCAAGAAGGGTGTTAAAAGCACTATCATTTTAAAGATGAAAGGACTGTGTATTGTTAGGACCCAAGTTATGGCAACATCTGAGTTAACTCCACAGGTTGAACACCCTCTCCTCTGCATGTAGTGAGCACTCCATAGTGTCTCTAGCTAAATGAGGGTTAAGCAAACCCAACTAAGCATGTCTGAAAATGGGTAATAAATCCAGACTTCTACACAATTGACAACCACGTTTTTATGTTTATCAAAAATACCAGTGTCTTCCTTGCCAGTGTCACCAACTTCATCCATTGGTAGCAGAAAGTGGAAACAACATGTAATTTACGGTTTTCAGTAAATATCGTTGTGACAAACTGTCAAAGGTAGAACCAACTTAGTTTTTGAAAGCTATTTGACAAATATAAAAGACTAACAACTTCCTTTTAATGAAATCCAAATTTAGCTTTAATAAAAAGGAAATTGTCTTCCAAAGCGTAGATTGGCACTAGTTCATGTTGTCAAATTTGACAGCATGAAATCACAGAACAAATGACAGGATTCTGCAGCTGCTAAACACTGTCAAATACACTTTACAAGTTTTATTCTTATAAATTCATTATTAGGAAGCCCTCTTTTCGCAAGGAACTGCCTCTCTTCGCAACGTACAATTTGGACAAAAATGGTTCTAAAACACTCCCCACCGTTGTTAAGATGGCTTGTGGCATTTTGAACATTTAAAAGCCCTGATCTGCACACAGCATTGTACCGGAGCCCTACAGAGACAGCAAAAGTTTGGAAGCAGCTACAACAGTTTAGGAGCAAGTTCCTACAGTTGTTTTGCATGAGACTGTACAAGCACACGCACCAAGAGCCAAGGCACAAGCTAACCCAGATGACTTTGTATGGAAGGAGATGACAGCAAACACAATCCACTAAGGCAGCTCGGTGGCTGACTGTGACCTTCTGCTGGCATTGAACAGCTACTGAGGAGTAATGTTTTGAACCCACTCCAGCTACATGTACTGGATTTCATATTTCTATGCAGAAATGAAAAATATAAACTTGGGTAACAAATATTGTCTGTGTGGGGTCACATCAGTATGATGCATGTTAAACTGCTGTACCTGTGTGGTTAGGCAAGCAAGGTAGCACATGCTTTCAAAAATGTAAATGTAGTCCCAAATATTTTAATATACAAATCAGGCACAAATCCTTCGAATAATTATACTGCAAATAAATTATACTTCTTAAGAATAGAAAAAAAAAGTCCTATATGAATTTAAAAAAAACACCAAACATTAAAGTTTCTCTTCATTGTTTTTAAAGAGAACTCAAAATCAATGTGATGATAAAAATAAAAGTGCTTTGAGAGAAGCATATGCTAACAAAACTTATTACTGAACTATTTTTTTACTGCATGTTACATCTGATTTGTTGAAAACCATTCACAGTGGAATGTTTCAAAAGCCAAAAATATAGCTACATTCAAGGCAACTGCAGTGCACTTGAGTGGTATTCTCACCATTTTTTATAACAGCACATGTCAGCTGGACAGAGTAAACAAACGAGTCCTGCTCCTCACAGTCATTCTGCCCAACTGCCTTACGTAATTCACTTCTCTTGACTAGGGCTGCAGATACAACACACTTTTTTGCAGACCTTATTACAGCAGTTTACTTCAGCATCGACTAACTATATTCATTTCTGCCTCCAGACATCATTGTGGATCATATGACTGCTCCTGGTCTCGCTCAATTGAAAAACACCAGTGCTGCTTTAGATCAGTTCATGCTGGAAATGACTGCAAACACCCAGCTCCTCTACTCCCAAGCTCCAGCAAGATTCTCACAGTAAACATCCTTCCCTCTATGTCTTGGCAAGGCAATGTAATTTTGTGTCCTGGAAAAAACTTGGACAGGTTATCCTTACACCCTGTGACACTGTGGTCAGAGCAAAAGAGTAGGTAAAACACTATTTCTATATGGCTTAGACACGGAGAATTCATTTGTGACACTAACAGGGAAGGCGCGATGTTCTTATGGAAGTTATAAAAAATGGAAAAACATAAAATGTAGAAGAACTGTTAAATCAAAAGCTCAAGTTTCATGATTTAAACAGAATTCATATATTGCAAATGGAAGAAATCTTACCATAATTACTATAATCAAAGATCATATAAATCAAATAATCAAAGAAGGTTTCTTGGTCTCTGTTAGGTAAGAAGTCAGGGATGAATACTGATTCAGTTCGAAAGGAAAATATTTTTTTTATTTTATCACTAATATAAAAACCTTCTTTATTGGAAAAAACTGGTGTATCATAATCACTATGTTTTATTTATTTCTATGTAGATAAATATATGTTTCTTCTATAAAATCATCTGTTCCTATGAAAGATGAGCATGTCTATTTTCTGTTTATGATCAAGCTTGTTTCCTGACCTCTGCATATTGAAAGCATGGATTATTTATGACTACTTTAAATCATCTCATCCCCAGCACAATTAAAGCTACATTTGGTCTGCACCAGCTATACACTTTTTTCTTGTATTTCGTTAAG